>NC_135580.1:100983659-101321481 GCF_965152235.1 Eretmochelys imbricata
GTTTTGTTTTGATCTGTGGAGTTATCTAATATGTTTCTTTTGACTGATGAGTGAATTTTTAGTATTCTGCGAGTGCATCAAAAGTTGTTACCTACAGATTTTCTCTAAAGACGCATTGGATTCTTGGATCAGATTTGCATTATTGTTACACTATTTGTATTTATTTACAGGCACTTCTATGGCACTTAACACTATTAATAAATTAGCTTCACATCACAACATGCCTGTGAAGCAGGGAAGCATTGATCCCCATCTTGTACGTATGTAATTTGAGGCAGAATGGTTCTGGTTAAGATTGCTCGCTGTTTTGTTGCCTCAGTTCTTAGTTATTCATCCTGAGACATTCTTCCAGAAGTGCTCGGCACCCAGAGGTCCTGTCAAAGTCAATGATAGTTGCCTGTGCTCAGCACTTTGAAAATCAGGCCCAAAGTGTTTCAAGATGGGCAAGCAAAATAAATGCTGTTTTTGAAAATTTGGCTGTAAGTGACCGACTTGCACAACGTTTGTGGTGGAGCTGAAAACAGGACCCTAGAACTACTACTATAGCTTCAGGGTTCTGTGCCTTGACCACAACAACATCCTTCCTCCCTAGAGACCAATGTCTGTTTACTGAGTTGGAAGTACTTCTGGTTCACATTTCATAAAATGTCTATTGAACTAAGTGTAAATCAATCGTGACACACAGTTGCTCATTTAAACTTGAACTGAATTGTCCTCTCCAGAAAGGGGATGTGGGTGTGGGAGTGTGTTTCCCAGTTTTAACACTTCCCTTCCTCCAGTTTATTTGTGTGGTCTCCTGCATATGCTGAAATTTTAAATGCCTTACTAAACCATGAATTGCAAGTGTTGTAGCAAAGACCTGTGGCATCTTATCGCATCTCATTATATTATGTGGCAAAACTTATTTCCTGCAATAATCTTGCAGCAACAGTAATCTGGCCCTTTAACTTTGATTATGCAGCTGTCAAATCCTTTAAACTAGAGAATCTATGTAAATTGGAGAATATCCAATAGGAAATGCTCTGAGACCAAACTAACTACAGTCTTGAGGCCCACATCCTCTCATTGTGTGGGCACTGTTAAGTCTGATGGGAATTAAGCATATAGATCTGTTACATCACTGAAGTCTTGATTTGGCCAAGAAATGAGTTTTTTTAATCTACTATCAGACTGAGACACAGGCAGTGTGTCTTATGGTTTTTTACTTTTGTGATCTTAGTCATTTAAAAAAATCATGTGAATTTAATGTCTGTGAAAGGTGCTATGTTGACAGCTCTCGAAACGAACACTCTCTATACACAGAACAGGAACCACGTGGTAAGCAGATATGCAAGCATCCTGACATTGCCCCACCAAACTTCAGCCCTAATTTATTTTTTCTTCAAATATTAAAAATATGCCTATAAGCACCTGTCCAGTGCTATGGATGCCCATCCTGTAGACCAAGGACTATCCACAAGTTTATTCACCTCAACTGCTACCCTCCTCCACAGCCTTAACAAAGAGAAAGGTAAATGATGGGCTTTGTAGTGTGCCTGCCTGAAAAGTGTGTCTGATATGGAGGGTTGTCATAAGATATACTGGGGAGGCTGAAACATCCTGTCTTGTGATTCCTCGATATGTCTCCTGAGACTGTCAACAAGCATACCAATTTTGAAGGGTGTATCATTGTCTGGTGCTCCTGACATTATTTGACCCAGTTTTTTTCATGTTTATCTGGCCCCTTTTAGATGGATCAGTTGACATTCTCTCTCATAATACAGATAGGTTTACACCCAAAGAGAGTTGTTGTGGGGATGTTAGTTTGATGATTTATGTCATAGTCATTTAACCAAATTGTACCTTCTTGAATGAAATGGAAGTGTGGTGGTTTTTTTTTTTTTTTTTTTTTTTTTAATGGTACTGACATTGATAAGAATGCTGGCAAGTAACTGACTGGCTGTCAGATACTAAGAACTCAAAGAATCTGTTATTTTAGAACCAGAAACTATTCTGTAATTTGTTGAGTCTAGATTTTATTGTAGAAATTGAGTGAGGTGCATCTGAAGTAGAGAATATGTGATTGCAAACTGAAGAACATCCGTGTCTTCAGTAAGAATCTGCAGATCATAATACATGTAAATTAACCTTACAGAAGCTGAAGCATATTATGTTGGTACATTTCTTGCTCATGAAAGGTGCTGGACTAAAAGTTCTGAAAAAAGTAGAATGGTTACAGAATAAACAGGAATGGAAGCTTCTCTGCAATGCCTGACTGTCAGTGTGTGTCCTACCCCTATTTTGGAGACTACTCTGAGGTAATTAGTTACTCATTCATTCTATCCAGTCAATCCTGGGTTTATCATCTAAAAAATGGCCACTGAGGTTGCCAATTGCAATGCTTCTTGGAGTGATACGGACCTCCGTCCTTTAGGAATTGGACTGAAACCTTCAGCTAGCCTTCTCTCAGATGTAGTCTGTTTATACCAGTGACCTACAGACAAAAGATTGAGTTCTGATCTATTCCTTTTACCTAACTTAAAATTTATATTTCCTTGACTCACCCTGCCAAATGGACTATCAGTTGTTTAGAACAGCATTCCAAGATGGCATTTTATTAGTAGGCTTTAAAAAGCTCATTTTACAGAATTCCCCAAATTTCCTCAGTTAAATGTTATAAATGTACCCTATTGGAAACGTGAAACAAATTTCAGTGTTTTGTATGTATTCATTTCCTATTATCCTAGAACAGAATCTCTTTAAGTCATATTTTCAGAATTAATGCATGTGTAGATAACTTAAAATCTATACTAAAAACTTCTTTAGCAGTAACTTGCAGGTAGGAATAAAGGAATTGCTATCCTGATTCAGACTCTAGAGATAGTCCAGTATCCTGTCAGTGGCGATCAACAGCTGCTTCACAGGAAGGTGTAGAACCCTGCAAATGTGGATTAATCTGGCACCCATATTAGATATTGCCTTGCTTTCTAATAGTTGGAAATAGTCTTAAGTTCTAAAGAATAAGGTTTAATATCCTTTCCAAATCTTTTGTTATAATTATGACAACTCTGGATATTCTTGTTGTCCATATACATTTCCAGTCCCTCTTTGACTCTTGTTAAGTTCGTGGCTTCAATGACTTCATGTGGCAGTGAGTTCCACAGTCTTATTGCACATGTGAAAAAAGTATTGCCTTTTCTTGGTTTTGAATTTTCCACACCTATAATTTCATTGAAAGTGCGCCCCTTGTTCTTATGTTACTAGATAGAGAGAAGAGAAATGTCTACCTTCTGTAGCACTGATTATTTTATATACTTTTATCATGTCCTTTATGTATTTTTTCTAAAGTAAACAGCCTCTCTTCATAGAAGAATTTGTCCATGTCTTTGATCATTCTTGTTATCTTTCTGCACTATCCTCCTTGAGATGAGCTGACCGGTACTGCTCAGAGTGTTCCAAATGACGCCGCAACCCTGATTTAATATTTTCTGTATTATTCAGCTTTCTGTTGTTTATGCAGCCTAACATCCTGCTAGCTGTTTTAACTGCAGCTGCATAATGAGCAGCGGTCTTCATTGAGCTTTACTGAATGGATACAACCAATGTAGAACCCAGTGTGGTGTATAAGTAGTTTAAATTTTTGCCTACAGTGTGCATTACTTTGCCTTTATCAGCATTGAATTTAATTTGCCATCCTGTTGCCCATACACCTAGCTTGTTTAGGTCTCTCCAAATTCTTCGCAATCCTTTCTGGTTCTGACTAAGCTTAAATAACACTGTCAGATATAAATTTTGCTACCTCATTACTCACTCCTATTTCAGATAGTTAATTAATATATAAAACATCATAGGACCTAGGTGAGAACCTTGAGGCCCCTGATACTAATCTTTTGCCTTGATGAAAACTGACCATTCTGTTGTCTTTACTTTGTCTCTTTGATCCATGAGGACTTAGCTGCTTGTGAAGAACTTTGTCAAGTGCCTTTTGAAAGTCTGAGTAAATTGTCAACCAGTTCTTTTTATCCGAAAATTTATTGACACGTTCAAAGAATTCCAAGAGATTAGTGAGATACTATTTCCCTTGGCAGAAGCTGTGCTGGTTAGACCATATCATGTCATGATCTTCCAGGTGTTTTAAGATTATTTTTTCAGTTTGTTCCATATATAGATGTAAGGCTTACTGGTCTGTAATTCCATGGTTCATCTCTATCCTTTTTTAAAATATAGGTACATCATCTGCTCTCCAGTCCTTTGAAACAGTAGCTGCCCTCAGTTAGAGGTTACATATTTTTCTTAGCCGTTCAGCTACTTCATACTTTTGGATTCATGCTGGGCCTGGTGACTTGTTGCTTTTTAAATATCAGATTACTTCAGTACATCATCTTCTGGCACTGCAGTCTTTGATAGTACCTCACCTCTATTACAAGAAAATTACAGATCTGGGGTAGGTATCTCCCCAACATCCTTTGAAGACTATTGCAAAGAAGTCATGGAGCTTCTCAGCGATGTCCTTACCTTCCTTAATTGCTCCCTTTAACCCAGGGTGATCCAGCTGACCACCCAGTATGATGCTTATAATTCCAAATCTCTATTTTTTTAAATTATTATTATTATTATTTATCTCTATTTGATGTAGAAAACTTGTTGGTTTTGGACAGTACCTGCCATGTTGGAGTTTGTAATGGGACTTTGGGAGGAGAGGTCCACACTAGCAGATCCCAATTCAGAATCAGATCTTTATTCGAACAAAGTCAGTGTTGATATCTCATCACCAGCCCAGTGCAGTTGCTTAAAACGAAGTTGCATACTAAAATAGCTGGAACCCAACACTCCATACACCTTTATTGATACAGCTTAGTGCACGTGGACTTCTAGAAGGAGGAAAGACCATGTTCTGCTGCATATGCTTCACTCTCATTGAAGGCACACATCAGAGAAACAGGTGTAAATGACTGAAGAGAATTAGAGGATGAAACGTGAATAACTGGTTCAGAAATACTGGTGTGGGTGGGTGGGTGGGGGGGAAATAATGGCAGTGGACATTGGAAGAAAAATAATTTTGAGTCTTATAACACCTAAATACTTCTGCTACAAAGCCTGCCCTAATGCATTAACATATTTAAACAGACGTTCAGCAAAAAATTTAATAGGACCAATATTAGGTGGAGGTTCAAAGCAGGAAGAAATTTCAGTGAACACTATAAGAAAATACTGTTAAGTGAAATGTTCTTGTCAGCGTTCTAATATTTAGCACAACAAAGTGTGCGCAGGCCTCCAAATCTCCTGGCTGTGGCAGTTTTACAATGACTGGATTACCCCCTCGAACCCAGACCGGTTCAGGGGAGATTTTCCCCCCCAGTGCTTTGGGGAAAATAGAACCGAAGGGATTGTCTACACACCATGCAGCTTTTAGCGACAAGGCTGTGTCAACACAGGCTTGTAGCTAAAAGTCAGCGTGTGTAAATGCTCTTTTTTGGTACTTTGTTGGCACTTTTGCCAACAAAATACTTACAGCACCACAAGCGGCATTAGCTTTGTTGGCGGGAGAGCGCTCCTGCCAACAAAGCCGTGTTCACACTGCCACTTGCGTTGGCAAAACTTTTCTTTCGCAGGGGGGCTTTTTTAAGTACCCATGAAAGACAAATGTTTTGTCGACAACTTCGCAGTGTAGACAAGCCCTAAGTGATGCCTCCCGTCTGGCCCTGCCATGTGGCCTTGATGGGGAGGGGGACACTGCAGGAGGAACCAGGCAGAGACTTCAGCTGGTGGAAGCAGCTGAAGTGGCAGACAAAGCCAGGGACCTTTGGATATTCAGAGAAATTAGACATCCAACTTCCACGGACCGTCATTAGGCGTTGGGAACTTACTACTCATCTGTGCCTTTTGAAAATCTTATACTTCGTTCTTGACTATGTTAAGTGTTGTTTTACTTATGTGCCTACCTGAAAAGTCTTATATAAATTTGATTAGTACTGTGTTAACTATGTGAGGCAAAGTCTCAAATTTATTTGTCATAACACTAAAATAGGTTAAATTTTAATGGTTTTCTTAACTCGGGCAAAACTTAGGAAGGATGTTGAGCTCTCTTCTTTCTTGCCCCCCCCATTCCCAATATTATTCAACTATTAAGTGTTTATTTAGTTTTAACCTTAAAATGATACTGTCAGAGCTCAAAACCTAACAAAAGCAATGTTAGGTACTATACTGCCTCATTGTCTTCCCCCTCCCTTCTATCTCCAAGTTCTGTTTTCTAATTTGTTTTTGGAGGTTTCATTTGTCTTTCTCTCCTGCTGCTTTGTTACCAGCATGTATGACAGGGAAACATACATGCCTCTCAGTGGCTACTGGTGAATATACACAGGAGCAGAGTGTCCCTCCATTGGGCATGTCACCACAGCCTGACTGAAGGTAAACTTAAGAATTCCCCCTTTCTCCAATTCATTTTAGTTTTTTCTTTCCACTTCCCTCACTGCAGGCAGGCATTCTGTGGGGGAGGTACTTTACTGTCCCATTTCTCTGCTCTGCCTCTGGGTCCATGCAGAAGTTGTATAGTGGGGGAGGGAAGAGACCTATTCTCCTGGTCATCCTTCTTTCTTCCCTTGCTCGTTCGCAGGCGTTTGGGAGAGACGTGTCAGTTTTCTCTGATTCTTGTAAGGCGTACAGAAACTCCATGACAATCTTATTTTAAATGTAGAGATTTATGAATTAAAAAGATTTCCCTCCCTCCCCCGCAAACAAAGTTACATATTAGCATCCAGATAAAAGCTGACATTTCAGCAGTTCACTTCTGCCGAAATACTAGTTAAACACACGCTTACAGGGCCTGGGGGAAGTATGTGCAACTTAACTTCGCATAGAGGAAGCTTAGGAGTAACATCGGTATGGTGACTGAGACAAGGAACTGAAACTGATCAGTAACACAAGTGAAAATGGCTCTACATGAACTGCTGTCATGTGCAGATTGAATAGAAAAACTATTTTTCTTTGATAAGCTTTAAATTTTATTAATCAGGAGTGTCACTCTTATAGTAGTACATGGAATGAAGAAAAAGTTAAGATAATGTAATTTTGCAAAAAGAAAAGGAGTACTTGTGGCACCTTAGAGACTAACCAATTTATTTGAGCATGAGCTTTCGTGAGCTACAGCTCACTTCATCGGATGCATACTGTGGAAACTGCAGCAGACATTATATACACACAGAGATCATGAAACAATACCTCCTCCCACCCCACTGTCCTGCTGGTAATAGCTTATCTAAAGTGATCATCAAGTTGGGCCATTTCCAGCACAAATCCAGGTTTTCTCACCCTCTGCCTCACCACACACAAACTCACTCTCCTGCTGGTAATAGCCCATCCAAAGTGACAACTCTCTTCACAATGTGCATGATAATCAAGGTGGGCCATTTCCTGCACAAATCCAGGTTCTCTCACTCCCTCACCCCCCTCCAAAAACCACACACACAAACTCACTCTCCTGCTGGTAATAGCTCATCCAAAGTGACCACTCTCCCTACAATGTGCATGGTAATCAAGGTGGGCCATTTCCAGCACAAATCCAGGTTTTTTCTCACCCCCCCCCAACCCCCATACACACACAGACTCACTCTCCTGCTGGTAATAGCTCATCCAAAGTGACCACTCTCCCTACAATGTGCATGGTAATCAAGTTGGGCCATTTCCAGCACAAATCCAGGCTTTCTCACCCCGCCCCCCCCCCCTTCCCGGACTCACTCACTCACTCTCCTGCTGGCAATAGCTCATCCAAACTGACCACTCTCCAAGTTTCAATCCAAGTATAACCAGAACGTCTTGGGGGAGGAAAAAACAAGGGGAAATAGGCTACCTTGCATAATGACTTAGCCACTCCCAGTCTCTATTTAAGCCTAAATTAATAGTATCCAATTTGCAAATGAATTCCAATTCAGCAGTTTCTCGCTGGAGTCTGGATTTGAAGTTTTTTTGTTTTAAGATAGCGACCTTCATGTCTGTGATTGCATGACCATAGAGATTGAAGTGCTCTCCGACTGGTTTATGAATGTTATAATTCTTGACATCTGATCTGTGTCCATTTTGGTTGACTGTGTCTGGACTTCTACTCCTTTGTCGCTTAGGCACTTGTAAAACTGTCTCCTGTGTTCTTTTTAATTGGACGGATCAAACTGATTTACTAAGGTGTTATGAAAAATTTTTCTGTAAGTTAGAAAATTTTTCTTTGTTTGGGAGCTATTTTGTGTAGGCTAACAAGCAAAAATACTATGGGTAACTACGGTAGATTGCATTACAATGACAAATTTGGAGTTTAATGTGCTTTTAGTTCATTCTAAATACCTCTTTATGTTCATATCTGAATCAGTGCTGATGGACACACCTTTCTTTTAAAAACAAAGCAAAAACCCATATGAAGTGCTTATGCACAGCCCTACAACAACCATCTACTTTATGAACACAGTGTTCTCATTATACAACTTCTTCCTATTTGTGGACAGTAGCATGGAATTTCTCAGTCCTGCTCTCCTACCTACTGTTATAGAGAATGAATATAATAGATTCTCAGAAGCTTTAGAAACTTACATTTTTTTCTTCCCAAGCATGTTTGTTTCTGTTCCAGGTCATTTTATTCCATTTTAAAAGAAATATTGAACTAACATAAACTGAATACTGAAAGAGGGTAGAGAAAGCAAACTGTACTTCAGTTACATTCAGCTCTATTTCATAAAAGTTGTGTACCCTTAGATAAAAAGCATTTCAAATACTTCAAAATAGAACACTTAACAGAAGACAAATCACAGTATTATTGGTTCTGAACTCTGATCCCGAAGATTGTGTACTGGCAAACGAAGCTCCCTCTTCAACAGATATGTGCCTGCACTGAGTGGCCAATAGGTGTTGCCTTGCATCAGTTTTTTCTCCTAGAACATCAAAACTGAGACCAAAGAATCTCAGACTTTTCCATAGTGCCCATCACTAGAGGTATCTAGGCAGTGGGATTCAGAAAAACACATTCAAGTACAATGGAAAACAGCTTTGCAGTGACTGTATTCTGTGTAGTTTGGCTCAGACAAAAGGATCAATGCAGTGTCATTCTCAATAATATGTTACTGTATGAAAAAATATTTATATTGTTGTTTGGAGGCAGAGGATAATGAAAAACAAGTTTTTAAATCTTGAAGGGATCCTTCCCTCCCCACCATCCCTTTGGGAGTGAGTCTGGTATGCTAGTATGGATTTCTGAGTTAAGGAAAAACGTATTCTGAAATTTCATTCTGCTCGGGTGTTCTCTGAAGAAATGTCATAATAGTCTACTTTTTGAGCTTTCTGTGGTTTACTTGTCTTTTTGTATTTTAATTCAGCCAACTTTCATAGCTGGCTCTCAATTTGGGCAGATACTGTACTTTATAAAATACACCCAAAGATGATTTAACAGATGTACTAGCCTTTTTCCTAGCTAGTAATTCAGAACGCCCATTGTCCTGGATGCTGTACAAACAGATACAAAGATCTGATTCCTTCCCCCATGATTTTACAGTCTGGCCTGACTGTTGAACATCTGCCGAATGTAAGTACTATGGATTTCAGAAAGATATATCTTTTCATTTCAGTTATTTTATTAAAAGCAGTGACCATCTTGGAGTCCAGCATAACACGTGCTCATCAGATCTAAGCTTCAGATCACTGAAGCCTTCTGATCAAACAAAAGTTTTTCAGGCTATGCATTATAAAAAGATAGTTGAAAATTTTGGATTTTCATCTATACTCTGCTATCAAATCTTCTTAAAGCCTGGGCTGTCCGAGATGACTCTGTGGTTCTGAATGTGCTTAAAATCATATTAGCATGATTCATGTTAATATAAAAATAATAAATTATAGATATAAAACGCCAGAACTGGGTCTTGTGATGCATGTGCATCCTGGAAATACAACAGACAAATTAGTCTGTTTTCTGAAGCCCACCATTCCAAGCAGCATCAGGAACAGCCTGCTAGTACAAAATTTGAAGTCTGGCAAAATGAGAGTGTAAATTATTTTTAATTTTTTTTAAGCAATGTTGAATTAAGTCAAAACAAAGATGAACTAAATTAAATTTATGAAAGATTGGAACGTGAAAGTAAGATTATTATTATGAACCTGTTTTGATAAATTCTTGACTTAAATATTTATCATAAAACACACATCCTTGGCTATAGTAACTGGGGTACTGTAGAAACTTAAACTGAATAAAAGATGGGCCTAATGTCTGAGAAACCAGATGTACCCAATACCCCTCATTAAAACTGAGCAAAGGAAAATAATCTGAAAAGCGCTCTTGCCTCCTGACAGATAACTAAAAGTGGAAGGGAATCTACTTCTGAAAGCTATTAGAAAAGTTGGGTGGTTTTTCTCTGTATATTACCAATACATTGAATCAGAGCTTGAAAAATCCACTTACTACTAGTGACTAGGCAGCAGCTTGCAGTGGCAAATATGAAGACCTACAACAAATTCTGTCAAGTGTAAGCTCTTTCCTTACCAAAGTATTCTTTGTCCTTAAAGTTGTGGAAGAAACCTTCCAAATATGAACAAATGCAACAGTATCTCCCCCAGCTTCTAAAAAGCTCCCCTGTCTCTGCAGGCTGTTTTTTCTAAGCAGCAATAGACTGAAATTTAACAGTTTTGTCCAGTTTTTCCATTACTGTTCAGAACCGTGACCATTAATGAAACTGACCAGAATCATGCTAGTGTTTTCTGTTGCTGTTTGGGACAGAGGTGAGTGGAGTAATTCCAACACTTGCCCCAAGACAGCTAGAGGGGATAGAATAGGATAGGCCACCACCTCACTTACAGCATCCCTGAGGCTGGTGAGAGAAAGGGGCCCTTCCAGCAGCCAGATGACTCATTTGGGGGAAAAAAGGGGTTCAAATTTGAGACATTAGCAGATGCTTTTCCAAAGTATAGCACCTACTCTTCCTGGCATCTGAGGCTTGGTCTTCCTCTAAAAGCATCGTCCAATGAGATCGCAGTTGGAGTCACTTATTTTTGGAATCAGTCTCCAGACTAGTAGGTTCAGATCTGTGCAAAATGAGTGATGGATTAAAATTTTAAAACCTCATATAAAATGTACATTGACTAACATTAATATGTTTGTTAGTATCAACAGAACTTATAATAGGTTGTTTTTATTTAAGATATAACTGAAGAAGGCTCCATTAACAAACTCAAAAGCATTTTGTTCCAGTAGAAAGTCTAACGTACGTTGACATCTCGTGTAAGTTATCTCACCTAGTTGTGCAATATTACTGTAGTTGGGAGACCTTTCTTCCTATAATCCTGTCTCTTCATTAGTAAAGTTAAAATTTCACCAGTGAAATCTATTTTATTCTCTGGAATTTGTAAATTTAATGTGGGCAGAGCATTAGACATTTGTCTCAGTAGTAAAGTTTCTATGAATTGGCAGGTTGAACAGTTCTTATTTTTTCCTTCCCTGTTTTATGATTGAAGATAGACATTTCCTGAAAAAAAGCCAGTTTGGTTGGGTAATGGTCAAAATGCAGTGTCAGTCTTTCATTAACTGTCTTCTGTAGAAGACTGGAAATAAAATGTATTCTTCAAAATCTTCCTTTATTACAATGCCTGATAAATAACTCAACGTGAACAGATTCTAGAAGTGTTTGAATAGCCTCCAGATTGCACAGGTAGGAGTAAAAGTTGCTTCTTCTCACCTGCTAGTTGCACTGATTCCTTAGGATTTTTTGTCAGTGGCTTATTTCAACAAATCTCAATTCAATATTCAAGCCTTATTCAATATTTTTTTTCAAATACTTGAGATTATCAGGGCAAGTCGAAGGGATATCACTGAAACATTTTTTAAAAAATACTACCAAAGCCCCGCCAGTTGATACTTTTCAGATTCTGTTTTACATGTATTAGTGTAGTAATCATACCCTGTATATTTTAATTCTGCACAAATGTGCCAGTTAGTAATTTACATACCACAGGGTATTTTATGTACTGACAGTATCTTTTGTTCTTTTAGAACAAATGATTTATTTAGGAAGCCTGTAAACAATGAATTTTAAAGGCCTTGCACGTATAACTAGTTTTTCCAGACAGTACCTGTCAAATTACCTTTTTATTTTTTTCAATTTAAATTTGGATAATGTTCTGTTTAAATGTATTCATCTAAAGAGCTGCAAAGCTGTTTTTTGAGACACTAAGAATGCAGTCCTGTTCATATTTGTTACATGGTTTCCAGTTTCAAAATTAGCACTTAAATTTAAATTTTTGAAAACAGCCGATGAAGGTAGTGGAAATAATTTAGCATCCCTAAATATCTAATTGAAAGGAAAATTTACTGTGAGATGAAGTTATTTGACAGCCTGGCTTCAGGGAGGTTAGAGCTCTGTAGGCATTGTGCATTTGAGCAAGTCTTTAAGGCCTCCTGTCCTCTTGGAAGCAACCTACCAGAAAACAAGTGTTTACAGTTTTAAGTTAAAAAGAAAAGGAGTTGTCAAGGTTCCTCCCCCACTCTGAACTCTAGGGTACAGATGTGGGGACCTGCATGAAAAACCTCCTAAGCTTATCTTTACCAGCTTAGGTCAAAACTTCCCCAAGGTACAAAGTATTCCACCCGTGGTCCTTGGAATGGCCGCTACCACCACCAAACTAATACTGGTTACTGGGGAAGAGCTGTTTGGACGCGTCTTTCCCCCCAAATACTTCCCAAAACCCTGCACCCCACTTCCTGGACAAGGTTTGGTAAAAAGCCTCACCAATTTACCTAGGTGACTACAGACCCAGACCCTTGGATCTTAAGAACAATGAACAATCCTCCCAACACTTGCACCCCCCCCCTTTCCTGGGAAATGTTGGATAAAAAGCCTCACCAATTTGCATAGGTGACCACAGACCCAAACCCTTGGATCTGAGAACAGTGAAAAAACATTCAGTTTTTTACAAGAAGACTTTTAATAGAAAATAGAAGTAAATAGAAATGAAGAAATCCCCCCTGTAAAATCAGGATGGTAGATATCTTACAGGGTAATTAGATTAAAAAAAACATAGAGAACCCCTCTAGGCAAAACCTTAAGTTACAAAAAAGATACACAGACAGAAATAGTTATTCTATTCAGCACAATTCTTTTCTCAGCCATTTAAAGAAATCATAATCTAACACATACCTAGCTAGATTACTTACTAAAAGTTCTAAGACTCCATTCCTGGTCTATCCCTGGCCAAGCACAGCATACAGACAGACACAGACCCTTTGTTTCTCTCCCTCCTCCCAGCTTTTGAAAGTATCTTGTCTCCTCATTGGTCATTTTGGTCAGGTGCCAGCGAGGTTACCTTTAGCTTCTTAACCCTTTACAGGTGAGAGGAGCTTTCCCCTGGCCAGGAGGGATTTCAAAGGGGTTTACCCTTCCCTTTATATTTATGACAGGAGTACTTGTGGCACCTTAGAGACTAACCAATTTATTTGAGCATAAGCTTTCGTGAGCTACAGCTCACTTCATCGGATGCATACTGTGGAAAGTGTAGAAGATCTTTTTATACACACAAAGCATGAAAAAATACCTCCCCCCACCCCACTCTTCTGCTGGTAATAGCTTATCTAAAGTGATCACTCTCCTTACAATGTGTATGATAATCAAGTTGGGCCATTTCCAGCACAAATCCAGGTTTCCCCCACCACCACCACCCACCCACCAATACAAACCCACTCTCCTGTTGGTAATAGCTTATCTAAAGTGACCACTCTCCTTACAATGTGTATGATGATCAAGGTGGGCCATTTCCAGCTCAAATCCAGGGTTTAACAAGAACGTCGGGGGGGGGGGGGGCGGGGGACGGGTGGTTAGGAAAAAACAAGGGGAAATAGGTCACCTTGCATAATGACTTAGCCACTCCCAGTCTCTATTCAAGCCTAAGTTAATTGTATCCAATTTGCAAATGAATTCCAATTCAACAGTCTCTCACTGGAGTCTGGATTTGAAGTTTTTTTGTTGTAATATCGCAACTTTCATGTCTGTAATCGCGTGACCAGAGAGATTGAAGTGTTCTCCGACTGGTTTATGAATGTTATAATTCTTGACATCTGATTTGTGTCCATTTATTCTTTTATGTAGAGACTGTCCAGTTTGACCAATGTACATGGCAGAGGGGCATTGCTGACACATGATGGCATATATCACATTGGTGGATGTGCAGGTGAACGAGCCTCTGATAGTGTGGCTGATGTTATTAGGCCCTGTGATGGTGTCCCCTGAATAGATATGTGGGCATATAGATATCTTTTAAGTTGATAAGGCTTATGCTGTAGGCCTATGTGGAACCTTTTGCCTGCCCTACACGTTGCTTAACTGCTTTCATCTAATTTAGATTAACTCCATCTGGGTTTATATGGGAGGTATTTCTACTTGTCATGAATGAACAGAAGGTTCACCAGTGTGTCTGCAGCCCCTTTTTGTCTGATTTATTCGGGACCTGACACTGTGAAATTAGAAAGCTTCCCATGTTGAGGAACATCAGTGTGGTCTTGACAAAGAAAATGATGGCTCATCTTAGCCACTCAGTACATCTGACATCAAATTTCTTATCTGGAAGAATATTGTCCTTGATGGTATAACTGAAATTCAGGCACTAGTTTCTGATGAACTTTATACCACATGCTATAAGGATCAAGTGGTGTGGTGGACTCAGCTGAGTTCCGCCTTAATAAGAGTATTGCATTGGCAACGGTTTTCCCCATAACTGCATACCCATCTTGGGAAGGCCCTTTCCCATGTATATGATGTCAAAAGGCCCTTGCAGGTCTCCTTGGAGAGGACTAATACTCTTAAATTCCACTTCGCTTTTTTCATTTAACTGCAGTTCCTCCAGCAGTGCAGGCACTAGGTGACTGATTGTATTTTGCATTGTGATGGCCTTAAAAGTTGTGTCAAGGCTCATTCAATCTGAGGTAGAGTTACTGTTTCTGTTGCAGTCATATGTAAAACAGCCACGTGGTTATGTGATGTGTTTCTAGAGCACTATCGCTTGGATTTGCCCCCTGATTATTCAGTCCTGTAGAACCTGTTTCTGAAGTGAAGGAGTAGGGGCACAATTTGAACTTGCAGTTCAGTTGTTTTGGCATGGTGAAATATTTGAAAATTTTGGATTACTAGAATGCACTGTACAGGTTGTTGTACTTTAAATAGTTTTGCACTCACTTTAAAATTATTTTTACATAATGTTATATTAATGGAACAATATCAGTTTAGTGAGGGACTGTGTGTGTGTGTGTATATATATATATATATAAAAATAGCTCTTATATAGTGCTTTTCATGAGTATCTCAAAGGAGATCAGTATCATTATCCTCATTTTACAGATGGGTAAACAGAGGCATAGAGAGGTGAAGTGACTTAGCCACTGGCCTGCTAAGCAACCTTGGGTAAGCCAGCAATAGAACCCTGGTCTCCCGGGTCTCCCTCCAGTGGTCTTTCCACTAGACCACACTGCCACCTCAAATCTTGAAATAAAGGAATAATGAAAATTTAAGCATCCTATCCTGATGATCTTTGGTTGTTATGTGGGATTGAATGGATGAGAAAGGAAGAATGCAGCTGCAAATACACTATTTTGATGTTTGGGCTACCTGCTGTGCATTTAGTGATTAAATAAGCTATGATATTGGTGGCTATACAGTAGGTATAAATAGAGAAGCACTGAGTAACTAAAACATCCTTACCTACCTTTAAATATTCATTGTACTTATTTCACATTTAATGAAAAAAGATCTTTTGAAATACCTGTGGACCTTTGAGAAATAAGTGTCATTAGCTAGCTCATGTCTTGCTGTTGGTTATGAGGATTAATTGTATTCTGTAAAATCATGTTATTCCTTAGATGGGTTTTTTTGTACCAGCCGATCAGCCAGACTCATATTGGTGGGGATGATATTAATTAAAAGCTAATAATCTTAATTGAACCTGGAGCAAATGTTCAGTTTTTAGAAGTGTATTACTAAGAAATAAACTGGCAAGTCTGTTGATGTAATCATCTGATTATTCTAGAATTGTTGGTTGTTGCTGCTATTTTATCATGTTATGGTGGTGTTTAAGGGCCAAATGAGAATGGGAGTCATTATGCTAGGCACTGTACAAACACAAGAGTAAGACGATTCCTTCCTCAAAGATCTTCCAATCCAAATAGACAGGACAGACAAAGGGTAGGAGAAAAGAATAGAACATGCATTGTTCACTACCCTTGTAAGAGCAGCAAATGTCATATTGGTTCATTATGACTGTTTTTGCTCGTGGATTTAGGTAGATGTAAAGACTAAGAAAGGGAAGGGGCAAGAGCCAATACTTAGTTACCACTGGAGCAGTCATCTGCCCCATGTGTTCCCAGTGTAAGTGTGTTGGGGAGAAAGGTGTGTGCTGCTTTGGAAATGTAGGCCTGGCTTTAAAATTAGTGTTCACATTTGGTTATGGCATGGTGGCAACACAAGCAACCTGAGAGAAGTGGAGACTTTTGAAAGTTTGTCAGCCAAACCTGAATGGAATTTCACTGGACAAAAGACCCTTCTCTAGCCCAAGGACTTTCTTACTGCTAAATTTGAAAAACCTGCTGAAAACATTGAGGGTTTTAGAATTTCTCAAAGTCGCAAAAAATATTTCACGGTGGAATGTGTTAGCCTAAGGAGTCTCTGCCAGCTCCCCTTAAAATACAGTTTTAAAGTAGCAACATATTATGTGTTGTCTTTTGTTGTTTTAAAACCTTGTTTCACTTACTGGCTTCTCTCTGCTCTATACTTCTTTCTTGTAATAAATCATGATGTAGCTGTAAAGTACTTTTTTTAAACAAAAGTGTGTAATGGGATGGGTTTATATCCATTTTGGTAAGCTGAACTCTTTTTAGCTAAAATCATTGAACTGTTTTTTACCACTAATCTTCTGTATTGGTTTTATGAATACTTTATTTGATGCTACAATATAAATTCATAAGTAGAAGAATCATTAGAGGTCTTTAAGGCAGATGTATCCATGGACATGTCTTGCTATTCTAAATGCATACTTATAGATATATCTATATCTGTATATGACTTACGGACTGATTCAGTCTGAGGACAGTAGATTGAGTCTTGTCTTTAAATGTCTGCTGACCTCTCATCGACCACATTTTTTTCCCTTGGAGAATGATGGTGGTATTCACCTTGTACTTATGTCATTTCTTAAAAAAAGACAATTGCATAAAAATAGGGCCTCTATTCCTCAGTGACAAGAAAAGATGTACTTAAAATTGAAATCATATCCTCTGACACTGAAGTTGGTTACTGTGGAAATGATTGATGTCACAAAAAGATGATTACGGCTTCAGTTTGGCAATGAGCAGCAGAAATGGCTTTCTTCTGCAGAAACTATTATCCTGGTTTGGAGTAGACTGTTACAGAGTATTACTCTGTAATAGTAAACCAGGGAAATAACAAACACCAACAGTTCTAAATAAATGTCGTTCAGAGTCCTAAAAGATGTGTTAATAGCACTTGAAATTCTTCAGAAACTTGTCCCTTTTCTGAGTGGTATGGGCACGGCTCTCTTTCTATTATTATTACTAATCATACTAAAGAATTACGTTAGACACAAACTTTACATGTTGCTATTGATGCAGGTGGTTTTTTTTCCCCTTCTTGCTCTAGCTGACCAGCACTTCTGAGATTTATCCTCTTTTCTTCTTACAGGACATAATAATTGACAGTGGGAGTTTTTGGATATCTGGCAAGGAAGGCAAGGGTTATATAGGAATTTGTACCTCTTTTACAACAGCAGAAATAATGTAATAAAAGCTTAGGAAAAGTCCTGGATAACCCTGCCAAGGAACCTTTAGTCTGCAGTGATTGGATGCTGAGCTATGGGAGAGAGGGTTCTCATTTTTGTTTTAATTCTTCATCCTTCTACTTAGAAGAATCAGTTTCTTACAGGGCTTGATCTTGCATGGTGTGGTGCTGTCTAGCATGGAAGACATGGACTTACTCACATGGTTAAAGCTAAGCATGTGCTTAAGTGCTTTGCTCGATCATGCTAGTGTGCTAAGCACCTTGCAGAATTGAGGCTATAAAGACAGTAGGCATAAAAACTGAGCTTTCATTGGACATTCCCCTTTCCTTATAGATTGTGGAATACTCTGTAAGGGCTTGGATCTGGAACATGATTGTGTGTGTGTGTGTCTTTTTCTGTTTCAGATGAACATCTTTGTTTTTCTTTTTAAATAAGAATCTGGGGATTGATATATCTCAAACATTTTAAATCATTTTCCATTGGTTGTCACAAGTGTCTTTCTCTTACTCCTGTACTCTGAACTAAACAAAATTGTGAAATTTCTGTATACAGTGAAAGAAGCAGTGGGTTTTAACTGATGGACTATTTTTTTTAAAGTTGTTCCCAACATTAACTTTAAATGGTACTGATCAAGCAGCTGCAGTAAGTTTCAGAGAAACTTATTTTCTAATTATTGTTGAAAAGATTCTCTTGTTTTTTAATAATATTTAGACTTTAATATAGTGCCATCCATTCAAAAGGTATCAAAGCTGTTTACACACACTAATGAATTAAGCTTCACATCCCAGTGAAGTAGAGAACTATCTCCATTTTGCAGGTTTACCATAAGTGAGTGTCACAAGAAGTTTCTGACAGGTTTCAGAGTAACAGCCGTGTTAGTCTGTATTCGCAAAAAGAAAAGGAGTACTTGTTGCACCTTAGAGACTAACCAATTTATTTGAGCATAAGCTTTCGTGAGCTCACTTCATTGGATGCATACTGTAGAAAGTATGGAAGATCTTTTTATACACACAAAGCATGAAAAAATGGGTGTTTACCACTACAAAACATTTACTCTCCCCCCCACCCCACTCTCCTGCTGGTAACAGCTTGTCTAAAGTGATCACTCTCCTTACAATGTGTATGATAATCAAGGTGGGCCATTTCCAGCACAAATCTAGACATGAAAGTTGCGATATTACAACAAAAAAATTTCAAAACCAGACTCCAGCGAGAGACTGTTGAATTGGAATTCATTTGTAAATTGAGTATAATTAACTTAGGTTACCTTGCATAATGACTTAGCCACTCCCAGTCTCTATTCAAGCCTAAGTTAATTGTATCCAATTTGCAAATGAATTCCAGTTCAGCAGTCTCTCGCTGGAGTCTGCTTTTGAAGTTTTTTTGTTGTAATATCGCAACTTTCATGTCTGGATTTGTGCTGGAAATGGCCCACCTTGATTATCATACACATTGTAAGGAGAGTGATCACTTTAGACAAGCTATTACCAGCA
The DNA here is from genome assembly GCF_965152235.1 of Eretmochelys imbricata. Taxonomy (NCBI): domain Eukaryota; kingdom Metazoa; phylum Chordata; order Testudines; family Cheloniidae; genus Eretmochelys; species Eretmochelys imbricata. Next base: position 101,002,928 of record NC_135580.1, read on the forward strand.
GGAGAGTGGGGTGGGGGGAGAGAAAACCTTCTGTAGTGGTAAACACCCATCTTTTTATACAGACAAAGCATGAAAAAATGGGTGTTTACCACTACAGAAGGTTTTCTCTCCCCCCACCCCACTCTCCTGCTGGTAATAGCTTGTCTAAAGTGATCACTCTCCTTACAATGTGTATGATAATCAAGGTGGGCCATTTCCAGCACAAATCCAGACATGAAAGTTGCGATATTACAACAAAAAAACTTCAAAAGCAGACTCCAGCGAGAGACTGCTGAACTGGAATTCATTTGCAAATTGGATACAATTAACTTAGGCTTGAATAGAGACTGGGAGTGGCTAAGTCATTATGCAAGGTAACCTAAGTTAATTGTACCCAATTTACAAATGAATTCCAATTCAACAGTCTCTCGCTGGAGTCTGGTTTTGAAATTTTTTTGTTGTAATATCGCAACTTTCATGTCTAGATTTGTGCTGGAAATGGCCCACCTTGATTGTCATACACATTGTAAGGAGAGTGATCACTTTAGACAAGCTGTTACCAGCAGGAGAGTGGGGTGGGGGGAGAGAAAACCTTCTGTAGTGGTAAACACCCATTTTTTCATGCTTTGTGTGTATAAAAAGATCTTCTATACTTTCCACAGTATGCATCCGATGAAGTGAGCTGTAGCTCACGAAAGCTTATGCTCAAATAAATTGGTTAGTCTCTAAGGTGCCACAAGTACTCCTTTTCTTTTTAAGAAGTTTGTGGTAGTTCTTGGAATACATCCCAGTTGTCCAGACTTTCTTGTGCTTTTAACAGAAAAGAATCCTTTCCCCCACCTCTTCTTCACTGAAATTACATTGTGTTTCAATGAGAAAAATATCACAAATATACCCAAGTTTATATAAAATCCCTGGTATTTTGACTTTCAGGCCAGGGACCTGGAATTACTTCTGTAGGTGTCTGTAATCACATCACTGGTACAACAATTACTTAGACAGCAAATTTAAATTTCATTTTAACTTTGTCTTTGGCCACTGATGTGGTCATAGAAATCCAAGGATCTTTACCGTGATATAAAAAGTGCCTGTTTTATATTAGAATGACTAAAATTTAGTATTAATAGATGTTTAAATGGCATCAAATTTTCTTTTTTTTTATCCAAGAGTAAATTAATGCACATTCCAGTGGTGGTAGATATTGGAGCCTTGGGGCTTTTTTCCCCTTTGCCTTCTGTGGCATACCGTTCATCTTGAGACATAATCAGGGATCATAATTTTCCCTGCTCTGACAAGATGTCTTAGTGCTGAGGTTTACTTTTCTCAAAAACAAACAAAAAAAACCCTATTTTCGTTTGTGATTTCATTCTTCCGCTTTTCCCCTTCTATCTGGGAAAGGGGCTATGTTTGTGTTGGATAAATTTATGAAAAACCGTTCTAAGATAAAATTTAAATACAATTGTCCAGTCCATTGAGTATCAAAATTGGGAGCAAAAAGGAGCAGGTGCTAGATATGAAATCTGAGTGGTAACTTTTCCTTCCTTCTCTGGCTAATGGCTAACTTAATTTGATTATTAATTATTCAATTTCAATATATTCAGCTGTGTAACTCAGATACTGGTGAATGACTTGTAAAACAAAGCATCCTTTGTGGGTCCCATATTTTCTAGTCCTGCACAGATTAATCATCGCCATGTAAACCTGTTCATGAGGAAAGGATCCTGCTGTCTCTAAGTGGTAAGTGTGGCTTGCTTTTATGATGTATTGGTAATAGGCTAGGGACAATATTTAATTACCCCATCCAGTGGAATGATCTGGAGAAAACTAGAATGAACTTTTTTGGTCTTGTCTACACAGAGGGTTTCTTTGAAATACCCCTGCCTCTTTTTACTTTTAGTGGTATATTGCATGGTCCTGGTTTATGCTGACTAAGGGTTAGCCAATTGTAATAAAAACTCCAACAGCTGGTTTACGCTAGTGCTCCCACAATGACTAGTTCTGGCAGAGTGTCATCGGTGTGAGAAGTTCAGAAAAACTACAGTGTAGGTGAAATCATAGAGCTGCTTAGTCCCAGTGTGGGCTTACCATATAGGGGATCATATGCCTTATGGTTTGGCTCTATTCACACTTGTGAGAGAAAAACAAAGATATCTTCAAATGAGGTTCCCAACGCTAAATGGGTGGAGCCCAAACTGTACGGGCAATCCCACCTCCTAAATTATTCAACCCCCTTGCCACCACCCATAGAACTGTAGTAACATTTCATTAAAATAAAGTATGGGGTTTTAAACTATGATTAGTTTACATTAATCTTTATAAAACAATGTTAATATTAAAACAGTTTTGTAACCCATAATTCTAATCTGGGTTTACTGGAAAGATGGAAGTGGGAAACTGAAATTATGACACTACTAGAATTTAGGGTTAAAATACAGTATATATTTTTGCAGCATTGTCTATTTTAAGTATTCAAGATAAGTAGAATTTTTTCTTCACCCTCAACCTCCCCTATTGGTGGCGCTATCCTCATCAAAGCTGACAGATTGGTGTCATCAGGAATGACACAAACATTGAGCACCATTGTGAAAGTGGAAGACTAATAATTGAATCCAGATGCTTGCCAAGGATTTCCATTTACTTCAGGTTGGTTTCAAGTGTGCCAGCACTTATGAGGGAGAAGGTGACTTTTAGAGGATGACTCTACATTTTTATGTTAGCAAAACATAAAAAACACTATGAAGCATGTTCCCCTTGAACATTTACAAGTTGCTTGAAAGCCTTAACACCCATGTAAGTTAGGTAAATATTATTACTCCACTTAGTGTGTCGGTTTCCCTGCCTGTGAAGTGGCTTGTTCAAGGGAGTCAGTGGCAGAAGTGGAAATAAAGCCTAGATTTCCTGACCTACAGCTTGCTGTACTGGAGCAGACAAGTTGTCCATCTAGCATTGCATCCAGTTTCTGATGCCACCATATGATTCAGAGTACGGTGGAAGAATCCCTATATTGGGAAGATATTTAATAACCTGCTCATAGGAAGAAGTATTTCATGTATGAAATCCCACTTTATTTTCTGTTTTATACATTTACTTGTTAAAATTTGATGAATTCTAGGAACAGTGGGATTGATCATATTGTTAGATGATGATGATTTTTTGAATGGCTGATTACTGGGGACCAGCAGAAAAGACCTATGGTGGGGATCCGATGTGCAAGTTAACTGTAACCTGCACAGTAGGGGCCCTTCTCAGAGTACAGGACCAGACCATTGTTCTCATGTTTACCTCAAGGCAAGATATGCTGTTTCCGTAAAACAGGAAGATGAAACTGTGGTTGAGGTGTGGTGCTTCTGCAGTGAGAGTGGGATGTCTGTAAAATGGGAGTAATACATATTTCATGCTATTGTTGATCCTTGGATGGAAAATTAATCAATAGTGTGTAACTAGCACACTGTGAGATGGTGTTTAAGTAGCACCTCACTTAGTCATATGACTTGTTCCAGATGATTGTGTATATTAAAGTACATGACAAATCTGAAAGGAATCCTTTCCAGTTAAAGTAATATAATTAAAGAAACTTAAACTGAGATTCTTCGTAAGGAAATCCAGTAATGGTTTTTGTACAAGAGTGTTTAGCACTTAAATCCAGCTATTCCAATCTTGATTTCCTTCAACCCCTACATATTCAGCCTTCATTTACATGGTTTTCAAAAACTATCCCTTGTGTTTTGTAGTTTTGGAACCAAGAAGGGAACCATGAAAAGCTTGAATTCTCCTAGTTGGAGTGAGGATTCTCTAGAGCTTAAGAAATAGGAGAGCTTCTGTGAGATAACTCCTATTTTGCATATGTCAGGAAACCAAAAATCTCTTTAAATTATAACGGCTCATCTCATTGACATGCTATAATTATTCCACCATTTTAGCTGTAGAACATTGTACTGTAGGACTAAGCTTGCTAATAAAATCAGTCTTAAATACACTCACTTGCCACACTGCACGAAAAACAAAATACAAATACATTACTCACAAGAATTGTACAGTAATTAATTGGTGGAGGTAGCAGCAATCTTGTGTCTGTGTTCACTTCTGCATTCGTGGATGGGAGGCAATGCTGCAGCCCTTCCATGAATGGGAATCCCTTTGAATTTGTTGACACACACGCAGAGCAGCTGCTTCATCAGTCCATGTAACAAAAAGATGATTTTGTTTGCATTAGCATATGGCCTATAGGTGACACTGACACTTAATAGCAGTAGAGGTTTTTCAAGTTACTGGGTCCACATTAGCATCCTCTGAATACGAGGCCTTCATGCTAGAGCTTTGTCTGTTAGTTTTGAGGATGCTCTCCTTTGACAAAAGCAGCTCTCTTGTTGATGGCTCATATGCACTTGGTTTCCAACAATATGCTGTCTGGTTAAATGTCTATCATGGTGATAGCGGATGTTGAAGTGTTTCAGCCTTTGTGGTTCCTGAGGGAGGGGTGGGGGTGTGTGTGTGTGTGTGTATGGGGAGAAATGTTGCTCTGAAACACTAGACATTTTTCCGTGCTTTGTCTACACAGGCTAGAATGGGACACATCCACTGTTGGCTGTAAAGGTGAAAGCTGCAGTCTAGCTAAGGCATGGTTATCTGTAGGGCTGAATGAGACAGCTGTCAAAGTGCCTTAGCCATGTCTGCTTTATTGATTCCACCATTGCTTCCGCTATTGAAGCTCCGTCAAGGAAGATGCAGATCTTGAGTTTGTTGAGATCTCCCCCTCCTCCCACCACCTTTGTGATTTTCCTCATGACACTTGCCATAGTGTTTGAAAAGAGGAAAAGGGAGTGACTGGAAATTTGCCTTTATATGAGAGGAATAATAGGTAGAGCATGTAATTACATTATGTATTTGGAGTGTTATATTTAATGAGCCCAGTATTTGCATGTAGTTGATTCAACACCAATGCTCTGTGTAGTGATCGCATATGCACTGTGTGAAGGGTAATTAGATTGTGGTATCTTAACATATAATTATTATTCCACGTATAAGGTGCCCCTCTCAGTACTTGTTTGAGTATATAAATCTGTTTTCAGATTCTTTGAGACATGAAATTTCTTAAACTGCAAGATATATTATATATGACAATAATGGTCTATAAAGTGTATGAAAAGCTCAACTATGCGCAGTTCTCAGAATGCGTATCTCCACCTGCAATACTGCATTCTGGATACATACACATAACATCCTTTTGACAGTTATCACAAGTGTATGCGTCTGAACATCAGTGGGGGCAAAATGTGTTTTTTATATGCCTGCATGCCTGTAACAGTTACACTGTAATTTTATACTGCAGTTTTCTGCATTTAATTCATTTAAAACGCCTCTGATTAGTCAGTTGATGTGGTGTAAAAAGCATCTGGATTAAACCTAAACCTTGTTTCAAACAATATTTTATTTCCCTTGGTTTGTCTGCAGCAGTTCATGGGGATGGGGGTGGGGCACGGAAGAGCAGGGGGAGATGTTCGAAAAGCTGGACTTGAAGAAGGGGAAAGAAGCCTTAAATATCTAGAAACTGGGGGGGATGGAGGGGAGATGAATGGGAGTGAAAGAGAAGGACAAATGAGACAGAAGGGATTTGGAAGGAAGTTCAGAGTGTGGATGGGGGAATTGGTTTGGAAGGTAATTACATTCCGGAGGGCAAGGGAATGTGACAGCATCAGGAAATGGAGAATGTAAATAATCCATCTCACTTTTATTATTATTTATATATTCTCTCACTTTTTCTTCTGAATGGCCCTGCAGGTTTCTGTTTTCTAGCCCCTCCTCTCCCTCAGTAACGGAGGGGTGCTCTGAAGTTCCTCATGTACTGGGGCTTTGGAGGGCCAAAACACTTTCCCCTTCCAACCTAGGGAAACTCCCATGAGCCATCCTATGCTAGATGCCTGTGTGGGGATGGGTTGCCACAGTTCTCAGCATTCTGTTTTCCTCATATCTCTCCATGGCCCTGATGCTGAAAGATATTAAACTTTTGTAAACCCCTCACCGACTTCAGTGGGAATTGAGTGCTCAACACCTCCGTGGGATCAGCTCCAGAAGTAGGAAAAATTCTTCCTTTGTAGGCTCTTTAAAAGAGGCTCTCAGTCACCAAAGGATGCAGGTTTCAGGCAGTAATGAACGCTTTCTGGAGAAGATTTACTCTGGATTCTCATCAAGATTCCTGGGCCCTGTCCACTCCTGCATTATTTCCCCACCGAGATACTATGAGATAATTCAAGGTTGAAGTTTATTTCATAAGTATACAGTAGAACCTCAGAGTTATGAACACCTTGGGAATAGATGTTGTTTGTAACTCTGAACAAAATGTTATGGTTGTTCATTCAAAAGTTTACAACTAAACATTGAGGTAATACAGCTTTGAAACTTTACTATGCAGAAGAAGAATGCTGCTTTTAGCCATCTTAATTTAAATGAAATAAGCACAGAAACAGTTTCCTTATCTTTTCAAATATTTTTTTAAACTTTCCCTAATTTTTTTTAGTAATTTACATTTAACACAGTACTGTACTGTTTAGCTCTTTTTGGTCTCTGCTGCTGCCTGATTGCGTACTTCCAGTTCCAAATGAGGTGTGTGGTTGACTGGTCAGTTTGTAACTCTGAGGTTCTCCTGCATGTGAAAAAACTAAGGAAGAATCCAATTTGAAGCAAAGTATGCAGCATGTACAGGGATTATAGTTGGCTGGGGAATAAAAAATTTTGTAATCCAGTGACTGGGTCACTACCTTGTACATTTGAATAGACCAGTGATTTTCTTTCTACTAGACTTTCAATGGTTTTGCTACAGAAACCCATTTTTAAATCGGGAAAATCTTCCATTTTCTACTGTTTTTAAAAATCAAAGCATCTTGGAAGCAGAAAATTTTGGTAATTAGGGTTTTGGTGACAACCTGCATTCTTTCTTAATTATATAGGTTTAGCTTTAATTCCTTTAAATTACAGTAATAAAACCACTTTAATTTGCAATTTTTTTATCTAAAAGATTTTGCTTGCAAAAGCAAGTCTCCTTATCTAGGATAAGTTTGGAAAAGCAGTTTTAACTATTATCTTTGAGACCTTTCTACACTTTTTTTGAATAAAGGGACAAATCCAGGTCTCTAATACATGCACATAAAATGTCCCTTGAAGTCACTCAGAGCTAAGAGTTTTTGTAGATTAATTTGAATACTTGGGGTAATTTCTCCTTTCAGAAACAATCATGAATATAAAACATATAATATGTAATAAGCTGTGGGTGCTCATTATTGCAGGATAGATTTACAGCATATCAACAGCGTTTAATTATTAGAATTATTGGTGCAAGTGATTGAACTACCTATCATGCAGCCACATAGTAATAGTACCTAGCAAAAAATCACAGCAATTCACTGTGAGGTAGAAAAATAAGCGTTCCTCTTATCCCTCTGAAATACAGTCTTAGGCTTTGTCTACGACTGGCAGTGAATGACACAACTTTTGTCATTCAGAAGTGTTTTAAAAAAAAAAAAAAACCCACATACCCCACAAGGCCCAAGTTTTGTCGAGGAAAAGAGCTGGTGTAAACAGTGCTTTGTCGGCGAGAGAGCTTTCTCCTGCCGACAAACAGCAGCTACGCTGCGCGCCTTTTAGCTGCACGGCTGTAGCGGCACAGCTGTGTTGCTAAAAGTTGTGTAATATAGATGTAGCCTTAGGGCTTGCCTACACTAAAAAGTTTTGTTGGGAAAAGGCAACTTTTGCCGACAAAATAGGGGAGGCGTATGCACTGCAAATCTACTTTTGATGGCAAAATTGCTGTCATATTATGCAGGTTTGGTGACAAAATAAAACCACCTCAGTGAGAGGCATAAAACCTTTTGCAGCAAAGTTAAAGTGACAGACCGTCACCATAGACACTGCTGTTTGTTTTGTCTCCAGAACTGGCTTCTGCCAGTATCCCACAATGCCTGCTGTGACCGCTCTGCTCACTGTTTTGATCTCTGGTGCTCTGCAGACATGCGCCCCTCCGCTTTCAAGCTCCTGGAAGTATCTGACAGCTGAACGTGCTGCTGTGTTTGGGGAACAAAGAGCAAATCTTTGGAATGCTCCTGTTCAGCCCTACACTAGGAACACAGCGGCAGGCAGGCAGACTGCGGCTGCAAGGGCAGGGAGTTGGGCACGGGGGACGACTGCTGTGCTGCTTTGACATTCCTCTGCACGAGAGCTACAGAGATGCTGAGGATGCTGCTCCAGGCAAATGAGGAGACTGTGGGAGAACTCGGAGGGAATCACAGAACCGCGGGCAGCTTGGGGAGAGACTGCTGTGCCAAGCAGAGCTGGGGGTTAAGTGTGTGTGGGGTGTCCCACTCCCCATGCTTCAGGATCATAGAATCATAGAATATCAGGGTTGGAAGGGACCTCAGGAGGTCATCTAGTCCAACCCTCTGGTCAAAGCAGGACCAATCCCCAATTAAATCATCGCAGCCAGGGCTTTGTCAAGCCTGACCTTAAAAACTTCTAAGGAAGGAGATTCTACCACCTCCCTAGGTAATGCATTCCAGTGTTTCACCACCCTCCTAGTGAAAAAGTTTTTCCTAATATCCAACCTAAACCTCCCCCACTGCAACTTGAGATCATTACTCCTTGATAGGATAGGTTGGTCAGCCTGCTGTCTTCCCCACCAAGACACACCATCTCCTCTCCCTCCCCATAACACACTTCAGTTGAAAAAGCAGTGGGCAATCTACTCGGATGCCCTGAACGATGGGATTGAAAAACCTGCATAATATGATGCTGTACCTGTCCCATGAGGCATTGCAAACCCTAACCCTTCCCAAAGCAACTTGTGGCCAGTTGCACAGGAGAATAGCTACGACAGTGCATTGCTCTGTGTCGATGCAAGAGCTGTTAATGTGGATGCACTCTGCTGACACAAGAAACTAGTGTGGACATGCAGCATTGGTTTTAATTAAAGTGGCATAACTTTTGCCAACAAAATTTTGTAGTGTAGACGAGGCCTTAAGGCCTGCACCTACTTAGGTGCATAAATACTTGTAACTTTACTTACCTGAATTTCCCCATTGATTTCAGTAGTACTAATTGTGTAAGTTAAGTTGCTTACATGCATAAGTGTTGTACATAAGAACATAAGAAGGGCCCTACTGGGTCAGACCAAGGGTCCATCTATCCCAGTATCTTGTCTTCCGACAGTGGCTAGTGCCCGGTGCCCCAGAGGCTAGGGACACCATTCCTGTCCATCCTGGCTAATAGCCATTGATGGACCTATCCTCCAGAAATTTTTCTAGTTCTTTTTTGAACCCTGTTATGGTCTTGGCCTTCACAACATCCTCTGCAAGGAGTTCCACAGGTTGACTATGTGTTGTGTGAAGAAATACTTCCTTTTATTTGTTTTAAACCTGCTGCCTATTAATTTCATTATATGACCCCTAGTTCTTGTGTTATGAGAAGTAGTAAAAACACTTCCTTATCTACTTTCTCTACACAAGTCATGATTTTATAGACTCAATCACATCTCCCGTTAGCCGTCTCTTTTCCAAGATGAAAAGTCCCAATCTTATTAATCTGTTCCATACCCCTCATCATTTTTGTTGCTCTTTTCTGAACTTTTTCCAGTTCCAGTATATCTTTTTTGCGATGGGGCGACCACATCCACACGCAGTATTCAAGATGTGGGCGTACCATGGATTTATATAGAGGCAATATGATATTTTCTGTCCTATTATCTATCCCTTTCTTAATTATTACCAGCATTCTGTTCGCTTTTTTGACTGTCGCTGCACATTGAGTGGATGTTTTCAGAGAACTATCCACGACGACTCCGAGATCTTTCTTGAATGGTAACAGCTAATTTAGATCCCATCATTTTATATGTATAGTTGGGATTATGTTTTCCAATGTGCGTTATTTTTCGTTTATCAACATTGAATTTTATCTGCCATTGTGTTGTCCAGTCACCCAATTTTGAGAGATCCTTTTGTAGCTCTTTGCAGTCTGCCTGGGTTTTAACTATCTTTAGTAATTTTGTATCATCTGCAAATTTTGCCACCTCAGTGTTTACCCCTTTTTCCAAATCATTTATGAACATGTTGAAAGGACTGGTCCCAGAACAGACCCCTGGGGGACACCACTGTTTACCTCTCTCCATTCTGAAAACTGACCATTTATATCCCTTTTTGTTTCCTGTCTTTCAGCCAGTTACCAATCCATGAGACCACCTTCCCTCTTCTCTCGTGGCAGCTTACTTTGTGTAAGAGCCTTTGGTGAGAGACCTTGTCAAAGGCTTTCTGAAAACCGAAGTACACTATATCCACTGGATCCCCTTGGTCCACATGCTTGTTTACCCCCTCAAAGAATTCTAGTAGATTGGTTGTAGGTTCAGAACCTTCTCAAGTATTACCACAAAGACTGAAAAAAGTGAACGCTTACCTATTACCAGTCAGGCTAGCACATTAGGGTTTTTTGTAGTTTAGTTCAGAACTCTATGTAGAAATTAATTTAGATATAATCCCAAATGTACATATTTTTATGGAAACTATGTAACTTCAAAACATTTGAATTTAGATTCTCAAATTTTCTCAAAACTTGGTTTGCAGTACATAACACACAAATGATAGTATTGAAAGGTACTGGTTAACATTTGCATCTCTGTATTCTATCTAGATTGTGTGCCCTTAATCTATATTCAATATAAGTAGGCTTGGCAGAACTAGATTTTAATAATTTTTTTTATAATTTTGACTGATATCAGTGTTTGTTCTTAAGCATTTTTTATGTTTTATCCACACGATGAAAGGGGTGCATAACCAATGGAAAATCTTTCATGGACCTATTCAACAGCAAGAGGAAAAATAATGCCTATGTGGTAATAACGCTAAAGAATGATAGTGCTGTAATACTACATATAATTATTCAATGATCGTAGACATTGAGATTTAAAAACTCTACTGTGTTCTCAAGCAGCATTTTTCTTTTTTTTGCCTTACTTCATCATCAGTGGAAATATTTTTTTGTCCATTGTGTTTGGTGAAATGATGTTTACCAATTTGAAAATCTAATTTTTCCAAGTCTAAATATAACTGACAAATGAATTAATCCCGTACGTAACTTTACTTTCATTGTAAAGTTCATTGTTATGGATTATTTTGGAAGAAGCTGTTACCTCATTTTGTCAGTTTCGGTAAAGAACAGTGTTCAGCCGCTCCCTGAAGAAAAAGCCTTACGCAAATGTATAAAGAAATAGATAGGCCTGACTCTTCCCCAGTCTTCCCGTTTTCTTGAAGAAAAAAATTATTCATGAATGAAAAGATACTGTATAGGTAGGTGCTTTTTTAACACTTAAAATTTTATATAAAGGTTATCACACCTCATTTAAACCCTAATGTTAGGGGATCTTATTTTGTTCTAAAAACTTGGGCTGAGATCTTGGCCATTGACGTCAGTGCGGCCAGGATTTTACTTTGATCTTTACTGAAAATTGGCACAAAAAGCCAAATGTTCATAGAGAGCAGCAAGGTCCTTACATTGTGTACTTCTAATTTGACATTACTGCAGCTTTGTACACAAATCATGCATTTATGCATGCAGTTAAGTTTGTTTAGTCTGGGAAAAAGAAGACTGAGGAGGCATGTGATACAGTTTTCATGTACATAAAAGATTGTTATAAAGAAGAGTGTTAAATTGTTCTTCTCATCCGCTGAGAACAGGGCAAGAAGTAATGGTCTTAAATTGCAGCAAAGGAGATTTAGGTTAGACTTTAGGAAAACCTTTGTAATTGAAAGTGTAGCACTGAAACAAATTTCCTAGGGAGGATGTGGAATCTCTGTTGTTGGAAGTTATGAAGAACAGGTTAGACAAATACCTGTCAGGAATAGCTTAGAATAACACCTAGACTTGCCTCAGTGCCAGGGACTGGACTAAGCGACCTGTTGAGGTCCATTCCAGTCTGACGTTTCTGTGCTTCTGTGTGGACATTCGCCCACCCACTGTCCTGTCATAACTTAATTAGCTGAATGGTTTTGCTCGATATTAAATCACTGAGTTGATGGTGAGAAAGGACTCAAAGGGCGTTACTGATCTATCCAAGTGAAGTCACTTGTCTTTGTGATATATACTATTGTGCTAAGGATCTTAACACCTTTTTTTAAAAACTTTTGGTGGTTAACTGATCAATACAGGTAAGATTTTGTCACAGATATTTTTAGTAACAGTCACGGACAGGTCGTGGGCGATAATGAAAAATTCACAGAATCCGTGACCTGTCCCTGACCTTTACTAAAAATATCCATAGCAAAATGGGGAGCCTGGGCATCTGGCATGGACTGGAAGCTCCAGGGGCCCCCTCCGCTGGCAGCTCCGGCAGCGAGGGTCCCCCCCTTGCTGCCTGGGGCGGCCAGGAGTAGCAGGGGTCCTCCCCCCCATTCCTGCCTGGGGGCAGCGGGCGTACCCCGCAGTTCCATGCTTCCACAGGCAACAGGGGACTGTGCAGCTCCCAGCCGGCACTGGCTGAAGTCACGGATTCTGTGACTGCCCTGCCCTCTGTGGCTAAATCGCAGCCTTACTGATCACCTCTGGAATTCAGGGTTCATACCACACTTTTAAATGGATGTGTATTAAAACTACTCAGTGAACTCACCTGTCAAAGATGACATGCACTGATTCTGTCACTTGGTTTGAGAACGTAGACTTGATGAAGTCGTTGTAACTTTTTTATGGTATGGGAGCTTTTTTCGTATAGTCTGTAGTATTCAAATTTGTTCCAACCATTTAGTTTCAAAATGCAAGCCATCATTTGGAACACATCACCGTGGCGACTTGAATGTGGTGGAAACTACACCCCTCTTCTGCCCACTAAAATAATCCTAGTGTGTGTTTGTCTGGATTTTATTCTGTTTTGAACTGTTTGATTAGTACTTCTTAAATGGAAGACATGACAGTTGTGTTTTCTTGAGATGAAAGGCATGATAAATCTGCTAAAATAATGTTGTTTAACTGGGTGAATAGATAAGTTCTGCACACCTAGCTTTATTCTTGCAGATATCCTGAAACAACTTTAGAACGTTAAGTTCTAATGTAACTGGTACCAGTGGGAAACAATCTATTCAGTTGTCTTGTAATATGTTAAATGAGTTGTCTTGTTGCACCTAGCAAGTGAAAAATTTAGAGGAATAAACAGATGTATAGAACTGAGGAAAAAATTTACAATTTAAAATTGTGATGAATATTTCTAACTTCTTTATAGGAGTAGGGTGTGGCATAACTTTAGATTCTTGTACTTTTTATAGCATAAGTTTATAATCAAATGCAATGTTAATGGTATCTTTCACTATTTTTTATTTTTAGAAGGCTTTCGTCTGTTATTTATTTTAATTATCAAAATCTTCATTATGATTTTTCTCAGCAGCATCTAGTAAAACCAAAATACTTATAAACATAAAACACCTAATCATGCAGGGACATGGCAAGGACAGCAGTTATCTTGTGTATCTCTTCAATTTTGGTTTAAATTTTTAAATTTTAGAAAATTTTAAATTTTTAGAAAACAGTCTTTTCTTTTTTTTGTTTCAGATCTTTCAAAGAATAGATTTACTGAAATTCCTTCAGATGTCTGGCTGTTTGCACCACTTGAGACTTTAAATTTCTATCACAACTGCATCAAATCCATTCCTGAAGCCATCAAAAATCTGCAAATGTTAACATATCTTAATATTAGGTGAGTAACTGTTTTTTCCTGTTGATGTCTAGGGATTATATATAGACCATCAGGAAAGATGGCATTCATCATCCTCAGGACCTTCATTACATTTGTTCCCCGCTTTTCCTCAGCTTGTTAAACATTGTTCTATAGTTTTTGTCTTTTGGTTGTAGGTCAAGTAGCTCCTGCTTCTTCCTTCATGGGAAGGAGTTGACTGTATTACCGTATTCCATACAGTAAATTGTAGAAGCTAACTATGTGGGAAGCTAATGGAAGTTTCCTTTGTTTCTGGTGCTATACAGATAAGTGTCGATGAAGGTTGGAAATAGGCTATAGAAGCTGGATTATTCTGTTCAGAAGGCTCTACAGACTTAGCACTCAAATGAGTAGTGAGAGAGGTGACTGCATTACTGCAAACAAATAGTGGGATCTTGTGAGACGAAGGAAAAGAAATAAACACCAGCTTTACAGGAAGACTTATAAAGTGTAACGGGTATACATATATATTGAATGGGGCATTATGGAAAACTGTAACTTTCCCATGCGCTGTTGAGACTTGTTTTGTACAATATGCCCAAATTTTGGTCCCTGATCACCTAAAATATTCTGGAATAATCTCTTCCACTATACATTTTGCAACGGGATTTGTGACCATCCGTCATTTTTTTCTTGTCAAGTTTGAGGTGACTTGATTGAGAGAAAAAGAGAGAGAGGACTCGGGAAAAATAATTGTTAATCATGTCTTGAAAGCTCGAATGCTTTTCCCCCCCCATGTCCTGTCTTTTTTTTTTTTTTTACTCAAACTTCAAGTGAAGTTTAGTCAGAAGCTTTTGGAGGTGTAGTATACAAGACCAAATTTGAAACAGGAAGGAATATTTAGGAAGTTATGCACTGGCAAATTTGCAGGGTAAGAATGGTCTGCTTTGTGGAGGTTTTTAAGAGCACTAGTGACATCTGAGAGACCTACACTGTTTGTTTTTCTTTTCCTGTGCAAAGGGCCAGAAAGCACAATTCTCTTCTGCTTCTGGGGATAAAAGATGCAGAAAAAAATCTCCTCAAACAAGACTAGAACAAATGCTCATTGAAGTAGGAGTTCTATTCTGTATTGAAGCAGGTTCTCAAGGTATTTGGGTGGCCCATTTCATGATGTGCTCTACTTCTCTGGGGGAGTATCCTTGCTTGGTGAAGAGGAGGAAGGACTCAGCTGCTTTCAGACACTCCTGCAGGACCTGTCTCCCTGTGGTTATCCAAAACTGTTCCCTCAATTCCCGCTCTGTGTTGCTCGTCAAAATCACTATATAGCTTGAATGTTTCATAGTGTGGTCGGTCATTCTCTTGAGCCAGGCTAGCTGGAGTGGAGTAACTAGACTGTACTGGTGAAATGAAAACGAGCCCTAAGACAGGTCTGGTCTACATTAGAAAATTAGATCAATCCAGCTATGTTGCTCAGGGCTGAGAAAAATTCACACCCCCAGAGCGACATAGTTTAAGGCAACCTAAGTTCACTTGTAGGCAGTCTTCCATCAATCTTGATACTGCGTCTCGAGGAGATGAGTTGCCTACACTGACAGGAGAACCCCTGCCATCAGCCTAGGTAGAGTCTACGCACTAAAGCGCAGCTGTTCAGCTGTAGCATTTCAAGTGTAGACAAGCCCAGAGATTCAATTTACAACTCAGTGGGTTTGCTTATTTTGTCTTGTCTATCTTGAGTCCATTTCACTTGACATTACTTCTACATGGCAAGATGTTGAAATGTTTTTATAATTGCATCTTATTCCCTAGATTTACATCATATTATGGGAAGACTAAATTATTACACTTGAACGCTATTTTATTTAAATTGAATGGGGACATGGAATTTATTTAGTTAAGGCAGACTTTTTCATGTAAGTCATTCATACTGGGGAACACAGCTAAAATTTGAATGAGAGGTATTGCTGTGTACTTTAATACCTATTGGAACAGAGAGAATGTTTTCTCAGAATTCCTATTAAGCTTCAAGAGACTATTTTAATTTAAACTTTTTTTTTCCCTTTTTAGTCGAAATCTTTTAGCAACATTGCCAAAATACCTGTTTGACCTACCACTTAAAGTTTTGGTTGTCAGTAATAATAAGCTGGTATCTATTCCAGAAGAAATTGGAAAGTTAAGAGACCTGATGGAGTTGGTGAGTATAATTGTGTACACCACTGTTATGTGTATTGTGGTATAGATAACTTATTAATGCTGTAAGAAAAGTATAATTTGATATTACTACTATTAGTAGTTTATTCTGATTGTGCAAAGGGCTGACTAAGAGTGGGGCCCCATTGTGCTAAGCACTGTACAGAGTAGAAGACAGTCCCTGCTGTAAAGAGCTTAAAGACACCCATCTGGTTGAGTAAGGGGATATGAGACAAAAGCGGAGTGAAAAATGTGAGGGCAGCAAATGTCGTGTTGCTTGTATTTGTTTTGGTGGGTGTGGAGGGAGGGAATTACTTACACGATAAGCTAACAGGGAAGGGGAAGTGAAGGGGACGGGGCAGGGGGAAGAGTTTAAGAGGGAAAAGTGTGGAGTTAAACTGAGGTGAAGAGACTGTAAGGAGCGGATGGGATGGAGAGGATTGGTGCTAACAATTCTGATTGGCACAGGGCAAAGAAAGACAAGTCAAAACTGAGAAGTTCTCTGACTGTATGTTTACACAGTGCTCGGAAGCCCAGGGGAGCGGTTCTCTTGGCAGACTTGAGCTAGCACGGCTCATGCTAGCATTCTAAAAATAGCTGTGTAAACAGCTCTTTGAAGTTGTGGCTTGGGTTGGAGCTTGGGGTCTGAAGCCTCGGGGAGAGGGGTAATCTGTTGACCTGGGCTGCGAGACTTGGTTTTATGGGCTCCAAAACTCAGTGTAGACCTACCAGAAATGTCCAGAGCTCCCTACTTTGGCTCCTACTGGCTGGAGTCTGACTGATTCCCCACTGTAGTTTTTCCCAAAGGCCATGTGGCGGGAACAGGGGAAGGAACCTCCTGGAGCCTAATTCCTCCAGGTTGTGGGAGTCTCTCCTATGCAGTTCTAGGTCCAGGGGGATGTGAATCATTGATGCAGAATGCCAACTTAGTTATTGCATGGTCAGTGTTCAACTGTATATTGCAGCATTCAAAGTACAGTTACAAAGTTATTAACAATTTAGAATAACTAAACACTGAAATATATAAGTAATCAAACTTTCTCTTAATACATTGACATGAAAGACAAATCTGAGAAACCTCTATTTATTGAATATGGTTTCTCAGTTTAATATGTAGTAACAAGTAAATTATGAAGGAATGTAGCCTCACTTACTTTAAAATGAAATTGGGTCTTTTAACTTGTTGCTGTAGTTCACCTGTAACAGATATGCTTAGTTTTGTGATAAGTCTAGAACATTACACTCACACTTGTAATGAAACATGAGCATATTCCAGGTCCCAGCTTTTTAATTTGAAAAGTCAAAAATAAAGATTTAACTCAGTTTCCTTTGTGAAATATATTAGTGAAATGAATGCCCATTATTTATCCTATTCTTTCTCTTGTACTATACTTTCTGTGGGAGTAAAGAAACATTTTTATTGGGGGGGGGGGGAATTGAGAATACTACATTTCGATTAACTAGTTAGTGTATTTGAAAGTACATTGTCAAGGTTTCTTTCATATTTTTAAAATGTGTTTACTCACTGTTTAAAGCCCCGACATCTTTACCAGTTGAAAACGGGATAAATGTTTTTACTATTGGGGATTTTACAGGGGTTTCATAAAGTTAATCTTCAAAAGCCAAGTGAGAATTAATTGCATGTGAGGAGGCAATCTTATATTAAGTAAAGATTAGTTTTTTGCAGTCTGTCTGCAGTTTCACCCAGAATGGAGTCTGAGTGTACAAATGGCTATATAATAACTTGATAGAACAATGAGGACCTGGGCTACGTGTGGTGACTTGTCAGTGTTGAGGTGCACTGTTATCTCACTGCACATTGCAAACAGCCTGCCCCCCATTTCTGTAGCAATTCAGACTCAATGCCTTCGGTAATATAATTGTGTACACTGTTTTAGGCACTTCTGCAACGTTTAAAATGTTCTTTGTTATACTGTATATATGTAGAACTTGAAAATTCTGGCTTTTTAAAATTACATATCCATGGGATCACTCCCTGACAGAAATCTAGACCTGCAGTGCTCTGCATATGCGCATGTAAAATATTGCCAGAAATAAAAAATCCACCACAAGGTGTATAATGCAATCTTGAATATTAAATATAGCTCCCGTATGTGGGTTTTTGCTCTGCTGCTTTTATTATAGTGGTTTTCAAGCACACTGCCATCTGTACACAACATGAAGGTATTTTTAATCCTGGTGCTTAAATACTCTTTATGTCCATAGAATCATAGAATATCAGGGTTAGAAGGGACCTCAGGAGGTCATCTAGTCCAACCCCCTGCTCAAAGCAGTGCTGATCCCCAATTAAATCATTTCCACTATTGTTTGATATCTGCATTAGAGCTCTCTAGTCCATCAAGTAGGCATGCTGTCTTTATTCTAAAGACTCAAAGCAACAGTTGCCAGCCACGAATATTGAGATGGAGTATTTATAAAAACCATCCTAGCTCTATTTTTGTCCCTTTAAAAAAAACCAAAAACCTTTCATTTTGTGTACTTCACCACTCTGTTATAATTATCTAGAAAATTAAAAAGCGCTTGTCGCCACAAATAAAACTGAAGTGTAACTTTTGAATGTTTTTATCACCCTTCCTAAATTACCCCATGGACTTGAAATAGAAGACTGTTAACCAGTTTTCAGTACACTTAAATAATAGTTTAACAATCCACGATGAACATTTAAAACTGGTAGGCAACCCAAGTAGCCAAATGGACGCTGGAGAGAGATGTTGGAAAGGAATTCTGTCCTAAAGTAAGCAGGCAGAAGAGAAAGAATGGGCACATGTATGCAGAAGTGGATTCACCTGTCCCACCGCCTGAGCAGGGGAGCTGCACGGAGAAAAAAGCTAGATTTATTTCTAAGGACCTACCCTTTAAAATCAACCTCCAGTTTTTCATCTGTAGCATTGGGTGTGACATCTAAGTGTTATCATTGCACACATGAATCACACCTGGAAAACTGGAGCTATAGGTCTCTCTTGTTGAACCAGTGTTCAACCAGGTTGGAAATAAGTTTTTAGGTCTTCTCCATATTTTATTAAAGCATATGCTGAAATTATCTAAAACACTGGTTAATAAAGAAGTTACTGTTCATCCAAGTATAATGTTAAATTATCCAAAAGTAGCAAGTTTGATTTAAAAAGTCATAAAATGGATATAATACATAATCTGCAATATCTCAAATTAGGGTTAATAAATTTAACAGTACATGTTAAATATCTGTATCCAAATACTCAAATACATCACTCATGGAAAGTTATACTAAGAGTAGCTTGTGGAAAATAAATATAGTAATGAGTGTAGATTGTCCCTCAATAGTTGAAATTTTAAAGTAGGTTGTCCATGAATAAATATAGTCCACCAGAGAAGAATTTCAGCTACTTTCCTGTCTTTGCTTCTCATTGGCACTGTAGCTCATTTCTCCTGGTATTGCCAATGTCCGGTGATATATTCTAGTCTAAATAAATGCCCCTTGACCACCTGATGGTGTCTGACACCGTGAGTCACTGCTTTAGCCGGGCACTGCACTGACCGATTCCACATTCCAGTAGCACTCGCTTGTTACCAGGATCCCAGGTGCCCCAGGCTCCCACAATCAGTAATGTGCTTGAACCTTGTAACCCCTGGCACTCAAAGCATCAGCCACGGGGGCGTATTTCTCCAGCTTTTGAGCTCTGGCACCGCAAAAGGCCAGGGTTCTGTTCTCAGAAGGAACTATGACATCCACCATGACGACCACCTTCTGTTCCTCATTAGTAATGACTATGTCCAGTCACAGTTGATTCTCCGTTTCAGGGACAGAGTTCATGGCAACCTTTCCCATGGTTGGCAGGATGGCCTTGACTAGGTGGTCTTGGATAGTGGTGTGGCATAGCTGGCAGGTTTTAGAGTTGGGTTTGCAGCTGCACAAGATGTGGGGTAACGTCTCGTTAGAATAGCCAAACTTTTTGCATCGATTGTTCCAATGGCTCCGTTCAGTGGGATGCAATTGAGCCAAGCCCTGTTGCTGAATTTCCAGTTGTCAAATCAGGTGAAGCTGTCCCTGGGGAGGAAGTGATTCCTGGCATCCCACTTGCATGTCACCTCAAAAGCCTTGCCCTGATGTGACTTCCGTCTCAGGTTTTCTACTTACTGCCAATGGATGGCATCCTTAAATGTCCTCTTGAGTATGGTCCTTGCTGTCAGAGTAATGACTGCGTACGCAATGTTCTTGACCTGGGGCACCAGGACTCCCGCCTCCTGACGTTCCTCATACCATGTCCAGAGGCAGCCAGTAAGCTGCTGCAGCCGTCGTGTAGCATTGTGGGCACAAGTCTAAAGTGAAGCAAAGTCTCCCCAGTCTGTTCCAAACTCGCCTTCCAGGGAGCCACTCAAGTACATGGAGACATCTTGGCTGGAAGGGGTCCTCGCTATTCGCTTCCTGCTGACATCACACACAGCACTTGCTGCAATGCTCCTCACCATAGCGTCCTGGTATGTCAAAAGACGGAATGCGTGAATGATCACCGCAGTGTGGCATAGATCACCTATTCAAGGGATGTTGGCACCATCCTGCCTATGCAAAATGACCACCAGTTCATTACTGGCCAGCTGGGGAAGGTACATCCACTTCTTCACCACATACCTTATGGTGTTGTCCACCTTGTTGAGAGGTACCTTCCCACGCTTACATGAATGCCTAAACAAATGTTAATTAATTTAGTCTTGCAACACCTATGTGAAGTAGGTGTAAACCATGCTTATTCCCTGTGGCTGAACCACTTCGAGGTGTAATGAGTCTACAGCAGTCTTTGTGAGACTAGGCTGATATATTTTTTCTGAGGCAGTAGAGCATCAGGTTCCCAAACTTTTTGCTCGCACAACCCTTTCTTAATGAAGTATTTCCTGCTGCGACCACAGACAGCATGGAGGATGCCATTTTATAGAGCAAAATGGTGTCCTCTGCATGCATGACCTTGCATGCTCCGTATGTGAGAAGTCATGCCACATGGAGGATGCCATTTTGCTCTACAAAATGACACCGTCTGCAAAGTGTGACCTTGTATGTATGGTGTGTGTGAGGTCACGCTGTGCAGAGGATGCCATTTTGTAGAGTGACATGGTGTCCTCCATGCACTGTGACTTTGCACACACTGTATATGCAAGGTTACGCTGTGTGACACAAAATGGAATTTTCCACTCACTAGGGATTGCCGTCATCCCCTCTGCTGATGGTGTGACCCCATTTGGTGTTTCAACCCACAGTTTTGGAACCGCTACAGTAGAGGCTCATCATTTTAGATCCAGTGGTCTCAGGTGATTGTGGAACATAGGGAAGAAGAAAGGTTGTTATCCCCATTTTGCAGAGGTACAGAATGTAGGTGAGCTGTCTGCAATCACACAAAAGACAGAGATGGGAATCAAATCCAGATCTCCTGATTGGGTCCAGTGCAAATCTCAAGGTGGTCTTTCCTTGTCCATTGGATTAGACTCCTTGATTGGGCTCCCACACTACCAAATGTTGCTGCAGATTGGAAAGGCTCTCCTTAGAGCTGAGTTATAGCAGCTCTCAATTTGGTAAGAAAGGGGGAGGGGGAAGGAATGAGGATATTGTTCTTTAAAACGTGTTTTTGTAATAGCTTTCACTGAAATTTTTTCCTTTGTTTAATTTCAGTCAAGGTATTCAGCTCATTGACTCATTATCTTTTACTTAGGATATCAGCTGCAATGAGATTCAGGTCCTTCCCCAGCAAATAGGAAAACTGCAGTCACTTAGAGAACTGAACATTAGAAGAAATAATCTCCATGTGTTGCCAGATGGTAAGCTGCTCACCATCCTCGTGTTGAAATAGGTAAATTACACAAAATATTAGGGTGTCTGATTTTGTTTTCTTTCCCCCTTAACAGAATTGGGAGACCTTCCCTTGGTAAAGCTGGATTTTTCTTGTAATAAAATTACAGAGATCCCAATTTGTTACAGGAAATTACGTCATTTACAAGTAATAATTTTGGATAACAATCCAATGCAGATACCACCGGCACAGGTTAGTATAAAAAACTTGCATTTTCTCAACTTTCCCAGCATTTTAAGAAAGGGTGAGATGTGTTAGGTTAATTACCAACCAACTGCCAGTGGCACAAGGAAATATAAGGGCATTTCTTGACCCGTAATCCTTTGCTCAAAACATTATTTTGTGGTTTAATCATTCATCCCACCCTTTACATTAGTTAATGTGGAGGCCAGAATAGATAATTGTAGTAGTCCATTCTGTCCTTTAAAAAACAAAAAACCTACAAACCTATGAATAAACCCCCAAAAATCAGGCTGATGTTGATTATACTATGTGGTAGTCTGACAAATTGTCGTGAACATCCAAAGATTTAACCCAGGAGAAAAATTGTAGGTGTGACTATTAGGGTTAGTCTCCTTTCTCCCACACACAGCTATCTTTCTTTCTCTGCATCCATATTTCTGTTTGTTCTTTCCATCTGCTTTCTGTTGCTGATCTTTTCCTCAACCCAGCCCTATAGAGACATAATGAGCAAGGCCCACCCCCAAAAATGGTCTTAATCAGTTTAATCTAATCTGAAACTACAAACAATATGTAGTAGTCATAATTGCATGGAAACTGTATTAGTTATTGAATAACATCATTACAGGGTAGATTAAAGGCACCCAAACAACCATACCTTTGCATTTCCATACCTTAACATTTTTGGATTTCTTAAGTTTAATTCTGATATTCCAGGGCTTGTGATGCTTGTTTTGGAGATAATTACTACATTCCTGTAACTTTTTTTTAACCTTAAATTACTGATACGTACACAACCTTTATCTGGGTATTATATCGTACTTTTTTCCCCCTTATTGAAATTTGAAAGTAATCATTAAATTTACTTGAATACAGTTGTACGAGTTGTACTTATTAGAAACATCTTTGACATAAGAAAATTAATGTTGGAGTTTAATCTTATTTGTTTATAACCTTTATACTGGCTTAGTTTGATAATATGTATTATAAGTTTCATACAGCATGTATCAGAAATGTCCAAACTCCCGCTCCTTTCCTCCCTGATCCCGGAGATTCATAGATTCATAGATTCATAGATATTTAGGTCAGAAGGGACCATTATGATCATCTAGTCTGACCTCCTGCACAACGCAGGCCACAGAATTTCACCCACCACTCCTACAAAAAAAACCTCACACCTATATCTGTGCTATTGAAGTCCTCAAATTGTAGTTTAAAGACCTCAAGGAGCAGAGAATCCTCCAGCAAGTGACCCGTGCCCCATGCTACAGAGGAAGGCGAAAAACCTCCAGGGCCTCTTCCAATCTGCCCTGGAGGAAAATTCCTTCCCGACCCCAAATATGGCGATCAGCTAAACCCTGAGCATATGGGCAAGATTCATCAGCCAGATACTACAGAAAATTCTTTCCCAGGTAACTTGGATCTTACCCCATCTAAAATCCATCACAGGCCATTGGGCCTATTTACCATGAATATTTAATTACCAAAACCATGTTATCCCATCATACCATCTCCTCCATAAACTTATCGAGTTTAATCTTAAAGCAAGATAGATCTTTTGCCCCCACTACTTCCCTCGGAAGGCTATTCCAAAACTTCACTCCTCTGATGGTTAGAAACCTTCGTCTAATTTCTAATCTAAATTTCCTAGTGGCCAGTTTATATCCATTTGTTCTTGTGTCCACATTGGTACTGAGTTTAAATAATTCCTCTCCCTCTCTGGTATTTATCCCTCTGATATATTTATAGAGAGCAATCATATCTCCCCTCAGCCTTCTTTTAGTTAGGCTAAACAAGCCAAGCTCCCTGAGTCTCCTTTCATAAGACAAGTTTTCCATTCCTCGGATCATCCTAGTAGCCCTTCTCTGTACCTGTTCCAGTTTGAATTCATCCTTCTTAAACATGGGAGACCAGAACTGCACACAGTACTCCAGGTGAGGTCTCACCAGTGCCTTATATAACGGTACTAAAACCTCCTTATCCCTACTGGAAATACCTCTCCTGATGCATCCCAAGACGACATTAGCTTTTTTCACAGCCATATCACATTGGCAGCTCATAGTCATCCTATGATCAACCAATACTCCAAGGTCCTTTTCCTCCTCCGTTACTTCTAGTTGATGCGTTCCTAGCTTATAACTAAAATTCTTGTTATTAATCCCTAAATGCATGACCTTACACTTCTCACTATTAAATTTCATCCTATTCCTATTACTCCAGTTTACAAGGTCATCCAGATCCTCCTGTAGGGTATCCCTGTCCTTCTCTAAATTAGCAATACCTCCCAGCTTTGTATCATCTGCAAACTTTAGTAGCACACTCCCACTTTTTGTGCCCAGGTCAGTAATAAAAAGATTAAATAAGATTGGTCCCAAAACCGATCCCTGAGGAACTCCACTGGTAACCTCCCTCCAACTTGACAGTTCACCTTTCAGTAGGACCCGTTGTAGTCTCCCCTTTAACCAATTCCCTATCCACCTTTCAATATTCCTATTGATGCCCATCTTATCCAATTTAACTAATAATTCCCCATGTGGCACCGTATCAAACGCTTTACTAAAATCTAAGTAAATTAGATCCACTGCGTTTCCTTTATCTAAAAAATCTGTTACTTTCTCAAAGAAGGAGATCAGGTTGGTTTGGCACGATCTACCTTTTGTAAAACCATGTTGTATTTTGTCCCATTTACCATTGACTTCAATGTCCTTAACTACCTTCTCCTTCAAAATTTTTTCCAAGACCTTGCATACTACAGATGTCAAACTAACAGGCCTATAATTACTTGGATCACTTTTTTTCCCTTTCTTAAAAATAGGAATTATGTTAGCAATCCTCCAATCATACGGTACAACCCCTGAGTTTACAGATTCATTAAAAATTCTTGCTAATGGGCTTGCAATTTCTTGTGCCAATTCTTTTAATATTCTTGGATGAAGATTATCTGGGCCCCCCGATTTAGTCCCATTAAGCTGTTTGAGTTTCGCTTCTACCTCAGATATGGTGATGTCTACCTCCATATCCTCATTCCCATTTATCATGCTACCATTATCCCTAAGATCCTCTTTAGTCTTATTAAAGACTGAGGCAAAGTATTTGTTTAGATATTGGGCCATGCCTAGATTATCCTTGACCTCCACTCCATCCTCAGTTTTTAGCGGTCCCACTTCTTCTTTCTTTGTTTTCTTCCTATTTATATGACTATAGAACCTTTTACTATTGGTTTTAATTCCCTTTGCAAGGTCCAACTCTACTTGACTTTTAGCCTGTCTCACTTTATCCCTACATATTCTGACCTCAATAAGGTAGCTTGCCTTACTGATCCCTCCCTTCTTCCACTCCCTATATGCTTTCTGCTTTTTCTTAATTACCTCTCTAAGATGCTTGCTCATCCAGCTTGGTCTACAACTCCTGCCTATGAATTTTTTCCCCTTTCTTGGGATGCAGGCTTCCGATAGCTTCTGCAGCTTTAATTTAAAATAATCCCAGGCCTCCTCTACCTTTAAACCCATAAATTCTTCAGTCCAATCCACTTCCCTAACTAATTTCCTTAATTTTTGAAAGTCAGCCCTTTTGAAATCAAAAACCTTAGTTGCAGATTTATTTTTGTTAATCCTTCCATTCAGTTTGAACTGAATTAGCTCATGATCACTTGAGCCAAGATTATCCCCTACAACCATTTCCTCTATGAGGTCCTCATTACTCACCAAGACCAAATCTAAAATAGCATCCCCTCTAGTCGGTTCAGCAACTACTTGCTGAAGGAATCCATCAGCTATCGCATCTAGGAAAATCTGAGCCCTATTATTATTACTAGCACTCGTCCTCCAGTCTATATCTGGGAAGTTAAAGTCTCCCATGATCACACAGTTTCCATTAGTATTTACTTTATTAAAAACATTAAAAAGGGCTCTATCCATATCCAAATTAGATCCCGGCGGTCTATAGCACACCCCAAGCACTATCCCAGGGGAGGCTCTAATAGTTTTCTTCCCCAATTTAATTTTTGCCCAGACAGACTCAGTCATATCCATTTCATCGCTTCTTATTTCTTTACATTCTATCTCATCATTGATATACAGTGCTACTCCACCACCTTTACCTTTATTTCGGTCTTTCCTAAACAGCACATACCCTTCAATACCTGTAGCCCAGTCATGACTACTATTCCACCAGGTCTCTGTTATACCTATAATATCTGGTTTCACTTCCTGCACCAGTAACTCTAGTTCCTCCATTTTGTTACCTAGGCTCCTTGCATTAGTGTACAAACATCTTAATTTTTGCTGTTTAGCCTCACTCACATTCTGTACCCTATTAGGCATGGTTATTTTACTACCAGTATAACCTATTAGACTTGTATCTACACTGCCCTTCCTCCTACCTACAGCTGTATCCACTCTTACTTCATTTTCTTTCCACTCTATGCTTAATTCTGGCGTGGAGATTACCTGGACATCTCCCAACCATCTCCCCCAAATTCCTAGTTTAAAGCTCTCTTAATCAGTTGTGCCAGCCTCCATCCTAGAAGTCTATTTCCTTCCCTACTCAGATGAAGTCCATCCCGAGAGAACTGTCCTCTATCCATGAATGCCTCCCAATGGCCATACATCCCAAAGCCCTCCTTATAGCACCACTGCCTAAGCCATCTATTGATAGTCATAATCTTGTCACACCTTTGTTGCCCTTCTCTAGGAACAGGCAGAATCCCACTAAAGATCACCTGAGCCTCAATTTCCTTAAGCGTCCTCCCCAGCCTAGCATAGTCTCCCTTAATACTTTCCAGCGAGAATCTAGCCGTATCATTTGTTCCCACATGAAGGATAATTAGGGGATTCTTTCCCGCTCCCTTTAGAATCCTTTTCAACCTCAGGTCTACATCCCGTATCTTAGCACCCGGAAGACAGCACACCCTCCTATTTTCTGGATCAGCTCTGGTTACAGGCCTATCTATTCTTCTCAGTAAAGAGTCCCCAATCACATAGACCTGCCTTTTCCTAGTGACTGTGCTATTCTCCAGTCTATCCCCTGTTCCCTCTGGCTGCAAGTTCTTTCCATTCTTATTACAATAAGAGATGTCTTATTTACCTTTGTTGCGGCTTCAGGCACCCTGATACCTTTCCCTCTGATTGGTATCCAAATGCTTCTGTGTTTGATGTATGCAGTGTTGTTGTAGCCATGTTGCTCCCAGAATATTAGAGTGACAAAGTGGTTGAGGTAATATCTCTTATTGGACCAGCTTCTGTTGGTGAGAGACACAAGCTTTCGAGCTTACACACCTCAAAAGTTTGTGTCTCACCAAGAGAAGTTGGTCCAATATGACACGTCATGGCACCCACCTTGTCTCTGTGCCTGATGTCATTCAGACCGTGGGCAGCCTTCTCTGCTGTCCTTACTCTGCAGGCAGGCAGACCTTGCACTTTTATGTGCCTAAAGAGCAGGTCTGCTTGTCTTGGGCTTCTGGACAATTTGATTTTTTTTTCCAGCCCTGACTGCTAAACTACTAAAACTCTCTATTTTTTTTTCATTTGAGAGTGGGAAGAGTAAATTCTTGTATAGTAGAAAGTTAATAAAAATAACTCTTAAATGTAGAAAGTGTATGATATAAATATACCATACATCTAAATTAATTTTTTCATGTGTTTAACAGATATGTTTAAAGGGTAAAGTTCACATATTTAAATTCCTCAGTATTCAAGAATGCCTCCGAATAGATAAAAAACCAGATTCCTTAGATCTTCCATCACTGTGTAAAAGAATCCCATCCCAGCCACTCACAGACAGGTATTACTTTTCTTCTTTAAAACTACTTAATGTTTGCTATGAAATAAGTGTTTAGGATGATGGAGAACTACTCTCACAGTGAGGTCATGTAATGTTAATAGTTGTATTTACTTTTAAGGCATCATTATTACAAGTTAATTGATTAACTGATTTAAAGAAGAATTATATCAATTACATTATATCTCTTCATTCTTTTAATTTCTTGCTACAAAGCAAACAGTAATTGTGCTTTTTCAAATTTTCGGCAGTAGGGTACACCAGAAATTAGACTAAAGATGGGTTTGAATTTGTTTTTTGAAATGAGCAGCTTTTCTTTTTCATACTACTACAGTACAGTAGAGCATTGAAGTTATATTCCTCTGAGCTTGCTCAAAATAGAACTGTATTGCTAGATGGAAAGCCCGCCTTCCAATATTGATCCAGCTGTATACATTTATAAGGAATTCTAAATTGAGCAATACCTTATAAAGTCTCAGAAAAACAAGAGAAATCAAACTGAAAAGTCCAAATGAACTAAACAGTGCAATGTATACAGCTGGACTTTCTCAATTAATATACTTCTATTAACTGTTTCAGAACTGTCTGATATCAACAGTCTTTAACCCGTCTTGTTTTAGAAAACTGTATTACCTATAGAACAAGATTTTACCCTTGCCAACATACTTAAAATTTCATCCACAACCTGTGTCAGTATTTGTTGACTTTTGGTGCTGAATAAAACAGAAGAGCTGTTTGAAACATACAACTTCTGTAAGAGAAGAACTAGTTAGTTATCCAGGGAGGCTTAACTAAGTGTAATGGGATGAAAATGTACAAATGTGAATGTAGGCTGGATACCAGTCAGAATACCACACCTAAGGGCTTGTCTACACTGGGAAATAGCCTGGAATAGCTGTTTTAAACTAAAAAGAAAAGGAGTACTTGTGGCACCTTAGAGACTAACCAATTTATTTGAGCATAAGCTTTCGTGAGCTACAGCTCAGTTCATCGGATGCATACTGTGGAAACTTCATCCGATGAAGTGAGCTGTAGCTCACGAAAGCTTATGCTCAAATAAATTGGTTAGTCTCTAAGGTGCCACAAGTACTCCTTTCCTTTTTGCGAATACAGACTAACACGGCTGTTACTCTGAAACCTGTTTTAAACTAGCTTCCCATGTGGACTCTTATTCTGCACTGAGAGTGGATTAAGCCAAACTGCGAGAAGGAACTCTTAGTGTAGAATGAGTGTCCGTGGAGGGGAGTTAGTGCAGAATATTGCACTTGAAATTCACACAGCACTTGAATGGACTTAGGGAAACACTCCTGAATTTTTTGGGAAGTTGGACGAGATAACCTAATTGATCTTCAGTCTTAAAATTTCTATCTGATATCCTTCTTTAAAATAGCCTCTCAGCACACTAAACATTTCTATAGTGGGTCTTGTGTCACAGATGGGTGTAAAACAAAACAAAGAAACCCTTTGTCCCAGCAACCATAGAGAGATAGGTGGGAAACATCTTGAAAATGGTGTCTTCCTTTCACTTACCATTTAGAAAAGTGGTATTTTGTCTTATATTATGTTCAATGCCTTCTCTTTGTTATAGTATGGAAGACTTTTATCCCAATAAAAATCATGGTCCTGACTCTGGCATTGGCAGTGATAATGGGGATAAAAGACTGTCTGCAACTGAAGTGAGTGAGTTTTTATTATTCACTGTATATTTTTATTTTTGTGTTGATAAAAGAGGGCTGAAAGGACAGTATTTTTCTTCATTTACAGAAGCAGTTTATCATTCAGCATGTGCATAATTTTGCTGCACTAAATTGCTTATTTCTTTGTCATTCAGATATGCCTTATATATAGATATGCCTTATATAACTAGGGAAACTTATAACTTATAGATATGCCTTATATAACTAGGGAAAGCTTTAATGTAATACATACTGCAGTTAAATGAACTCAGTAAAATGTGTGACAAACTTACTGTAAACAGTGTAGTTGTAGCTGTGTTGGTCCCAGGATATTAGAGACACAAGGTGGGTGAGGTGTCATCTTTTATTGGACCAAATTCTGTTGGTGAAACTTGCTGTAAAGCATAGAATGATGATACTAAATATTTAAATTATTTATACGTCCCTCTGAATATTTAGCCCAAATTAGTTGCATGGTGTTCTGTCACCCCACTCCAAGCTTTTTAAAAACTGAACTCTGAACCAAATCAGTTGTGGCTTGTTTGGCCATTTTCAGATATAAAATACAAGATCATTTTTTACAACAGGGAACAATTAATTTGAGAGTTGCTTTTGTTTTTCTAATAATTTCTGTTTTAATTAATATAAGCTGAGGTGTAATGTATTTTTCTTTGCATTGGCTGTTTATTAATGGGGAGTATTGGTTGACATGTTAGATGTATTATCAGCAACATTTAAAAACTATAAGGGAATTTATCCTATTTTTCCAATAGCTTGCTTATGTAGTTGTATGAATCTATGTGTAATCAACTACAGTTTGAATAACAGTAGTACTAAAACTGAATATGGTAAAATTATAAAACTGGGACTAATGGAAGATTTAAGTCTAGGCTAAAAAATGTACTTGCAAATTCATCTGAAGGTTGTTCATAAGAAACCGTAAAGTGGAGGAGTATTTCAGGATTATGTCAAAGGTCAGACTGATCAGATGTAAAGTGGCCACACAAACTTAATGGACAGAATCACAGTTCCTTTAATTAAGTGGGGTTGTGCTTGGTAATTGGTTGAGTGGAGAAATATTTATGTGCTTCAGAAAGTGTTGATTCTGTAGGTGGCACACTTTACTCAGTTAAGAGACCAGTGGCCCCAAAATTTTGCTGCATGGCACTGTAAATAAAAAGTACTGTCTTTCAGATGAAACAAAACATGTCTTGACCACACTTTGCATTCATATAAGTGTTTCACCTAAATCTTCCCTCATAGTAGTCTCTTTAATGACACTGTGGCTTATCAGTAAACTGAATAATTAATATGCCAGTCATGTTTTAATTCTGATTATTCTTTGCAGCCATCTGATGACGACACAATCAGCCTTCACTCTCAGGTATCAGAATCGACGAGGGAACAGACTTTAAGGAATGACAATCATTTAATAGGAAGTAAATTTGACTCACATAAAGGTAATGCCTAGACTTTTTAGTACACAGAAACACACTATTGTTTCAGGTGCAGATAATTTCTGTTAGGCACCGCACAAGATTATATGATGGTGTATTAGATCTGTGCATTTACACTTCAGACAACATTGAAATAAAATTATAAATACAAGATCAACAAATATGCAATAATGAAAAAACCGTCTCATGAAAATCTTGTCTAGATGTAGCAAGAGCTCACTGTATTAGTTATATTTGGCTGTCACAAGTACCTTTTAGGAATAACGTTAGGTTGAGAGAACTATTTAATATTTTCTTTTTTTCAAACTTGATCAATCATCCCTAGACCAGGAGGTGTATGATTACATTGATCCTAACACAGAAGATGCAGCTATTCCTGAGCAAGGAGATGTACAAATGGGACCATTTGTCTCTTATGTTAAGGTAAGGTAACTTAATAAGCGGAAAAAATTAGATGACACATCTTGGTCATTAATGTCTAAACTCTTAATTTTTTTCTTTCTGTATAAGGAACGAGGAAAACACCCTGAGAAATCGCAGAAAATAGAAGGGAATGATGAGTGGGGAGATGAAAAAAGGTAGGCCTTCATAAACATCCCTTTGGAAATCAGTATTTCCAGAGCATAGTTCTGCGATAGTGGGTACAAGCACCTGTGGCTGGGCAGATCAACTTTTAGGAAGGTTTTTTTTCCAGTTGCTCTCAAGGAACACAATCATTTGCTTAAAAAAACAAGCCCCCAAACATGCATGCCTTTCCATAACCTACTGGAAACCAAACTTTTCAGCTAAGTTAATCTTTCAGACTTCAGAAAGAACAGCTGTTGGCAGAGGAAGATGACGAGCTGAAAGAAGTGACTGACTTGAGAAAAATAGCAGCTCAGCTACTGCAACAAGAGCAGAAAAACCGGTAATACAAAATCCAAATTCAGTAATAGGTTAGGCAAGGTGTGTGCCGAATCTAATTTGTTTTCTCGTTTAAGTTGTCTGCTTAAAACTCTTTTCTATTTTACAGCTTTGAGAATAGATTTGTGCAACTGAAGACATTAAACAGTCAAACAAATTCATACAGACTTTTTAGGTGTGTGTCTCATGTCTGTTTTCATAAAATTGCTAGACAGAGAAGCAACAATGTCCAGATGTAACGTGTATATTGTGATAGATAGCAATTAATGATTATTTTTGTCATTGCTCATCCAGTGGACAGGAGAGCAGGAAATCCATTTTATGTGAATATTTTATGTTTCATAATGTTAAGCTAGTCCTTGATTATCTGATCAGGTGTTTAACACTGGCATTTTTCAAAGTGAAACACTCCTATGTAAAAATGATGGAAATTAGTAATGGCAAATTCTGGGCATTATTGCTGATGCACTAAAATGCTCTAAGCATAGATCATAAATGACTATTCAGCACCATGTGCTGCTTCTGTGTGGCTGGTTATTTTTACAGAATATGAAGATTTCAGTGAATGTAGGTTACCAGATTTTAGAGGGTAACTCCTCCATTCAGACTGCCAAGTTGTAACATTTTGCTAAAGGATGAGGAGAGTGGACCCTTGTTCAAGCATGCGTCTTTCAAACAATAAAACACACAAACAAGTTGAATATCAGTAGTCCATCTTGGCCATCTAGTTAGCAGTTATCAGCTGGCAGTTTCCAATGGGCATTGCAGAGAAGGGGGCTCTTGAGGAGGGATTTGGAGTGAGACAGGAGAGTGGCTTTATGGACTCATTTGGGCAGGGTATTCTACGTATAGGCGTGACAAGGAAAAAATGAAAAGGTGCTTGTGGAAGTGGAAAAACAGGTGATGGAGGCTGGCTGCTGTGGAGTGAGAAGGGGAAAGAAGGCAATATGAGAAGTTACAAGAGAGGGCAAGTAGGGAAGGCTAAGTTAACGATAAGGACCAGAAGCTTGTATTTGATGTTGGAGAGAATGGAATGGAATCAGTGCAATCCTGAATGGGGGCTCTGAGAGCATTACTTGGGAGAGTCAATGGCACATTGGCAGATGGTTTCTGGATGTGGCATTCAGTGATGGTGAAGAAGTGGTGTTTTATAAGGAACATGGCAGAATTAAGAGGGGTTAAAGAGTATTCGTAGGAGGGGAGTCTGCATGGTCATAGGATTTCCCAAAAATGTGATCAGCTGTGCAGGAGCAAGACTGAAGGAAGCAGAGAGAGTGTGGCAGCAATGTAGCAAGATGACACATTCCATAATCAGATGAATACAGTTTTCATTAGTGTCTTAAATTTCAGCCTAGCAATGAGATGCTACGCATCTGTTTTTCTTAAAACATTGTGAAAGATATGAAAACCTAAAATATCCTGATATTGCAGCTGCATATTGTCAAGCTTTAGAAATTGGCCAGAGTGTATCCCCCTTGTGTAATTATTATATTGCAACTAATGAATTGGTGTTAGCTGAGTTTAATATTAACAGTGTGAGCAGATAAAATGAATGTTTCTATAGCTTTAATTACTTGTAATTCTATTTAAAGTATTCAGGAATGAGGTGGTGTCCATAGGGAAGGGAAATACAATTAAGAAAGGGAGATAAGTAGGAAACAGTAATGTTTAGTCCTGGTTAGCTGGCAACTGGCAAAAACTATAATAAGAAAATATAAGAAAATATTTTGAATTTTTACTGTACTATAAAATATAAACAATATTTAAAAATTATAGTAAACAATGGTTTAAAAACACTGTCATGTTTGTTTGTTTTTAATGGGGATAATTATATTGGAAAAACGTTGTAAATCTTCTTATGTCATCATTTTGTTATACCAAAACGTTTCCTCTGAAGACCAGACTTCTGACCTAGTGCTGCTTTTAAATTACTTTTGTTAAGCATAGCCATTACTGTGTTGCATTTAGTAATTTAGCTGAGAACTCTAAATTCTGCTTTGGTTGGCAGTGCAATGTTTATACTTGTATGAACCTACTGATTTGCTAAGCTTTACTGCTATATCTGTGGCACTTGTATTTAATATTTGTGTAAATTTTTTAAAATGTGGAGACAAACTCAGTACTGATTTAAACTATATGCTATCAGCAAAATATAGCAAGATGTAAGTCAGCCCTGATTTTGGCCCATAATTTTTTGTGAATGTATAATTCCTTGTAGTGACAGGAATAAGAATTAGAATTAGAGATTAACAGTTGAAATATTTCTGCTTTTGAATCTACAACTTTGTAAATGTTTACATTGTGCAATTTTGACCTGATCACAAGGACTCCTCTAAAATTTGTGCATCCTAATAATTTCTTATTAACCTTAACTCTGATCATTTAGCATGTTTTCTTTTAATCCTGTGAAATCTATCCTCTTTTTTTCTTTTCTGCTTGCTATACTAATGACTTCCCTGTCCTCTCCCATCAACTTCTCCTGTTTCCTTCTTCCATCTCTGGGTTTGGTGTACATGAAATGTGAATACAGACGGAGACCATTAAGCTATAGAACTTCATTCAGTGAAAAACTCTTCCAGAGGACAAGGGCTGCAGGACGTGCATCCAGGTATCTAGTGTTTGTGGAGCTTAAAAATCTGAAGATCACATTTTAGACAAGAGCAACATTATCAAGGCTTGGCTTATAGAAAATAGAACAAAGTAACTGAGTGAATTAGTATAGGATATTTAATGGCCAAAAAATTGATCACAAACTAAATTGTTATGAACACATTCAGTATTGTCCAAGAGGAATGCATCCGATGAAGTGAGCTGTAGCTCACAAAAGCTTATGCTCAAATAAATTTGTTAGTCTCTAAGGTGCCACAAGTACTCCTTTTCTTTCTTCAAGAGGAAGTGTGTTTGTGTTTCAGAACATTAGGTAGTTTAACATTAGCTATGCAGAGGTAACTTCCAATTATAAGTTTGACTTTTTTTTTTTTCAGTCACCACAACTGACTTCACCAGACCTAAGCAACCAACTGAAATTTCAAGTATTATATCTTGCCCTAGATAACAATTTTCTGCAAAGTTCAAGATGGAGGGAGTGGGCAACCAGTAAAAGCCACATGGGGTACAAGAATTTCAATATTGGGATATGAAAGGAAGAGCCATATGTAAAGATGAGATACTGCCTTCAAAGGAATGGGGTCCTTCTGCCTATTGATTTTTGAGTCC
This sequence comes from Eretmochelys imbricata, assembly GCF_965152235.1. NCBI lineage: Eukaryota > Metazoa > Chordata > Testudines > Cheloniidae > Eretmochelys > Eretmochelys imbricata. Next base: position 101,037,810 of record NC_135580.1, read on the forward strand.
ATCTAAATTCCTTACCCCACTTGCAAGGCCCACCAAGTTCCTGTACACCTGGCATATTCTGCAGTGACTCCTGTCACTGAGCAATTTTTGAGTATTTTAATCTAAGGGGACTTCCAGGCAGTAATCTTTTAACATCCAGTTAAGGTTTCATTTGACTTGGAAAACTCTTGAGAACTCTTAAGAATGTAGTGTATTAGAGAGCCTACTAATGCCAAGTGAAGATTCCACGTTATTTAAAAACAAAACCTATTAAACTTTGGGAAGTGAGCACAGGTAACGTCAGGCCCCCATCATCCCTTCTAATCTGAAGTTTGGAGAAGATGCTGTACTTGTAATGTCTGTCAATGGGAGACTGAAAATCTGAGTGATTTTCATTTACCATGCAATAACTAAACTTCATGATGTCGGTCAGGTGGACATTGTATACACTAATTCGGTGTACAGCAAAATTTGTGTAATTCTCAGGACATGAGATCTTTTTAAACAGGAGAAAACAATGGTACTCATGCTATATGTCTTGCAAAGAAATACTGAAGTACTCTTCTAGTGATAAATAAGGCCAGATTCCCTTCAACTACTGATTGTTATGTATTATAAAGAGCGAGGGTTGAGTGTGAAGAGATGTGATGTGGATGGAAATGGTGGAATCTGTCCTGGTAGCATCATTCTGAGAATAACATGAGTTAAGAATTTGTGGGTGACTTGACGCATTCATTTTGCATACGCCCTGCAGTTTGTTGGCTTTTTTTTATAAACTGGAATCTTAGTTTTGGAGTTACAAAGCTTTCTAATGTCTGGTGGCTGGTTTGTTTTTTGAGAAAAATATAATGATCTCGGGGGGGCAGGGCAGCAATGTTTGGAATGAATGAATGACTTTCTCCAGTTCAGAGAATTTTACCTTGAACTGTTGGGTTTGGAAACTTAGTAAATATAGATTAATTAACTTCCATGCATTTTATAAACAGGCTGTAGACAACATTTTCCCAGTGAACCTGCAAAAATCCATTTAGCTCTGTCATTCAGTCTCACAGGAAATTCAAAAGGCCCTGACTAGTCAAACATCTAACCACTAATCTGAGAGATACTGAACTTGCTATTACTTACCAGTACATTTACTCTAAGAGTTCATTTTTGAGTATACTGTTCCAGACTATTTTCAATACTAGAAAAAGAGATCTGAATTTATTTTTAGGAAGTAGAGTATTCAAAATATATTTGAACATCCATATAAATGTCTTGGTTTTTAATAATTGGAAGCATCGATGACTTATATCATTAATGGAAATAGCTTCAACCAGCAAAAATGCGCACATCGTTAGTATTTAATATGTCAAATGGCTTATTTCTAAAACTGCGTGTCTTACTTGAAATCATTTTATCTACAGTGACAGTTTCAGTCGTGGCATCAAAGTTATTAAGTGATTCAAATTATTGCATTTTTTTAATCTTTCATTTTATTCCAAGGGTCTTATCTTGCCATCGGTATACTCTAAATTGTCCACTGACTTCAGTGGAATAATTTCCTGAAAACTAATGATCCTAAAATGGTTTCATTATTTTACAGTATTTACTATATCATATAGCACAAACATTGCATCCTTATGTAAGTATTTGTTCTGGAGAATTAGAATTTCTTTTTCCTACCTCAAAACACCCCAAAATATTCAGTCCTTAAAGATTGAATATCGGGAATGTGGACTGGAGGGAGTAAATTTTCCAGTTTGAATTCAGTCTGCATGACTTTATCGAGTTAAATGAGATTTGCATAGTCACAACACAATACAACACTTACCCTGTCATTGAAAAGTATTTGTAGTACCATTAAGCTGAGCCACCTATGATGAGGGTGAATGAAAGCCTGTGATACAAGTCAGTTAAAATTAATTCACTGGTACTAAAGACAGTTGTAAGAGAATGATTGATCTGTGACTTAAAATGTAGGTGTCTGTTTCACTTTTCCAATTTTACTGTTTATCCTTCTCGTACATAGTTGTTTTTATTATCATTATTATCATAATCATCATTATGACTGAGTTCTAGGTTTCTGTGTAATTTAAGAGTACGCTTTGTTCTCAATCCTGCTCACCATGAAATCGATGGAGTATTACAGTGCAATATTTTCTGTTCTAAGAATTCAAAAATCCCGAGTCCAACCCCAAAATAGCATGAGACTTGCTTGAAAATCGTTCAGTTAAAAAAATTGCTCTGTTTATTGGTTTGCTTTCTGTCTTTTTAATCCTTTAAGGGGGACAGCCCCATCTCCTCCTACCCTGTGTGTGATTGTTTCAGGGTAATAATCTGCCCCTAAAGCACATGTTAGGCATAGACCACCAGCTGTTTTGAGGGTGACTCCAGTTGTCCATTCCAGGATTGAGGAGGGTTATCGCCATTTTATTCATCACCATTCTCCCCATCATCGTTCTGACTCTCCTGCCCTCCCCCCAATTCTCTCAGCCTTTCCCACAGTCTCCTGCTCAAAACCCCACTGCCAGTCTCCCGTTTGTTTTTACATTTCCCCTGCTCTCTATGCTGTGCCTCACTAGCCATCTGTACGTTCTTCCTGACCGCTCCCACTCTTCATTCCCATGTCCCACTGTGTCCTGTCTTTGCCACTTTGGTGAATAGTGACTGGGCCTTGAAGCTGAAGGCTGGCTGGCTGGCTTTAAACCCAATGAGAACAGTTGATGTGGTGGCCTCTTGTGTAAAAAATGAGGAAGGAGACCTAGCTTTTTCTGAGATCGTAAAGAGTTGGGTTTTGGTTTGGTTTTGTTTTTTAAAGAAATACCTACTATTGCAAGACTTGAGAGAGCATAGAAGTTGGAAACTCTGCTGTTGACTTCAGTGGAAGTATGACTGGGCTCTGGGTTTTCTTTATATAGGCACATTCAGTTTTTATGTAAAATATGCCACTTAAATATTCAGAGTGTTTATTTTGTAGGGAAGCGTTTAATGGAGAAGGTGCTGTATGCTTTAAAGAGGTTGCTAACAAGAGAGCTGTCAGATAAGTGTGTGTTTTCTTTGTAGGCTTCTTAATCATTCGACCTCAGTAAACACAAGAAACAGGCCAAAGCAGACCGTGGAATCTGAAAAAAGGTATTAAGAAATTTTTATTGCTTTCTTTGATAGTACTGAAATAAGATTTTTTTTGTGGTGGTCATTTTATACAGGGTAGGGATGAAGGATCAGTGAACAATGAGGACTGAATTCTGCCCTTGAATGTTTGTGAATAACTCTTGTTGACTTTTGTGGGAGCCTCACACTCCTTCCAGTGACAGAATTTGGATGTGAAAGAAAACTGTTGGAATAATACCAGAGCACTTTTTAAGTGTGCTGGGGTTTTGTTTAATTCTGGTATAACATGATCATTAAGACATTTTACAGCAATGTATTTTGCTGTCGGTCTGTTTTTTTCACACTGTTGTATATGATTATCAGAAAGTTCTTATTCTTTCAGCCATGAGTTCATAAAATAAGTACTCTGGATGGCTGTGTGCCCTTTGCTGGATCACTACTCTACTGGGTGACCTTAACTGCCTTTTGTGATGAGAGACCCAAACTTTACTTATACCAGTGTTGATAAAGGGGTGTGGGTTTTTTTTAGGAAACAAAGGCCAGATTTTCTTGGTGTCTGCTAATACCACCATCTGACTCTCAGTCTCCAGCAGCAGAAAACCAATACGAGGGGGGTGAAGGATTGCGCAGAGTAAGGTTCTCACAGCTGAGAGTCTGGTTGAGGAGCTGATCCAATGGAAAACTTGGGGGTTCAGCAGCTAGCAGAGAGGCCTGCTCTTCCCAGGCTTGATTTTTCTCTCCTCTTGGTCCCTTGGTTTGCACTTCCCTGCACCATTGGAGCTGAAATGAATTCTAGTATCTTACCGAATATCTAACATTCATATGGTTTGGGTTCCTCAGATTCCGTGGCTGAAGTTCACTTATAAACTGAAGAATTTTGTTCTATATAATTAAAAGCTTACACCAGTTCGTCAGATAATGCATGTTTGAAATACTGGGGAATGAACTGCATATTTATCTTTCACTTTTTCTTCCTGTGAATGGTATGTGCCGCCTATATTTTGTAGTAACATCCAAGATTATTCTGACAGAAGTCAGTGAAAATAGCTTTAACGCTTTGTTTCCTTGGCACATTTGTCAGGCTGTGTGTGTAGTCAGTTTCACTGCCCTTTTTAGTCAGTTTGTCAGTTTCTTTCGGGTTGAGAGGAACAGATAATAGGTAAAATTTTTATAAGGCATTTTAAAGAAAAAACTCAGAATGCTCTCTTTGAAAGGGTGCCCTGTCAAAAGAATTCATTTTAATTTGCCAATTTTAAAAGAATGCAAGTTGACTGTGTCCCTTGGATGTCAGTTTTGTTTAATTTTGGCATGTCCCTAATGGAAAGCTCTCGCAGCCATTGAGTTTAATTTACCATTTTTATTCTTTGAAATATAGTCAGGTTAGTTTCTTATCTATAGTGGGAATAACTTGGGGGTAGGTGTGGAATTTCTCACTTTGAACATTTAAGTAGAACTTGAAAAATTAGTTTTGGTGTTTAAAATTACTAACAGTTTAAGTTAAAAACATTTCTAGATGGTGTAAACAGTGCATTTCCAAGTTATTTAGGAATTAATGTTGAGCAGTAAACTGAAAGCAAGCCTTTTTTTAATCCTAAATTTGTTTGTTTTTTCTAGGGATACTGTTGGTTTGGTAGTGTTCTTTAATGGAGGTTTTTGCTGTTTGCAGCTGCTAATATACATTTCCCAACTGTAAATAGTCAGAAGCATCAGGAGTGGAAAAGCTACTCTGCAAATCATATCAGTGAATAATGCCAAATCCTAAACCCAGTTACTGGGCAGGGGAGAGCACAATTACTTGGTATATTCAGGAGCAATCATGGGGGGAAGGCCCTCTTCATAAGGTAGATTTTAACTAGCATCTTTTTGTCTGTGTTTGAACCAGTCCTAGGCAGAGGACCAATAGATATTCTATTTCTAACAAACAAATTTGTCAGAGACAAACTTCCCTTGTAATGTCAGAGGGAACCATTTTTAACAGGAAAATTGGAGCCCCAGAGTCTGTGAAAACATAACCCTCTCCTCAGTAACCTAGTCTGTAACTAACAGGGTTTACTTCAAGGAAGGAATAATCAATGCAAGTAGATGGAACTTAAAAACAGGATCTTTGTTTCCTATTAAATGTTTGCAGTAATAAATGGAAAGGCAGAAACGAAATTGCTATACCAGTAAAATTTTCTCTAAATATAATTGTTTTTCAGTGCTTTCTGTTCAGATTGGATTTCGTTGGTGAATAGGTCTATAATGATAAATACATATCTAAGTGATTTAAAAATTAAGTATGATATATCTCACACAGGACTGGTTCCAAGCATCTTAACGTATATTGTACCTTTTGAAAAAGGTACATTATCCATGTATAAACCAAAAATGAGTTCTTACAGGGTTCAGTCACCTGCTTGCCATCCTGGGAATTAGGTCCAGCCAGGCCTTGTTCCCTCCCCTGGTGGTGTCTCTTCCTTTGTCCTCTCACCCTGTGGACCCCTCTCACTCCAGGAACCGCAGCCTCCTCTTCATGACTCGCCCCTCCAGCCAGTTGACCATACTTGTTTTCCCCCGCTTCTGGGTTATCAAAGTCCCTCTTGACAAATGGGTTCAGGCAGTTTTCTTGCTCACTGCCCTGCTGGTGCCACTTCATCAGTGGTTGGTAGGGGGACCTGGGTGTGCTCTTTACTCCGGGTCCTGGCTCAGGGGCCCTGTCATCGGCAGCCAAGGTTTGACCTATCCCATACCTTGCTGCTTTCCCCCTGAGCCTTGTCCTACCTTCCAAGCCCCCCCCCCCCCCACCAGGTTTGTCAGCCTCCCAATTCCCTCTTCCCAGGGCGTGACTTTGGACTATCCTCTATAGTCCAAACCACACCTCCCTTCACGCAGGGAGTCACTACAAACTACTTCCATGCAGTCCCCTCTGTTGCCAGCTTCCTGGATTATATAGGCCCCACCTGTTCCTGCCCAGTTGAGCTCCCTGTCTCCTCCAGGTGCAGCCTGGGCACTTAATTGGCTCACTTAGCCATCTTAACCCTCCCAGGCCTTTCATTGGGTGAACACTCCATCACAGGGTTGTTTCTGGTTCACTGTTTATGTGCATTACTGTTTTTACTCCTTAGATTTTCTAATGCAATTATCCTAAAAATTAGGATTTTAACTGAACCTATAATGGCCCACAGCAGAAATTTTGCAGCCTGTTTCCCAAACTGCAACTTGCATTTGCCTGCGACATTTATAGTTTTGCTTCCCAGAACAGTACTGTAGAAAGATCATATATCTTATGTCTATTTTTAAATCTACCTGCTAAAAGTCTTGGCAGAGCATATAGCAACTTTGTAGCTACTGCAGTTATTTCAGAAATAGCACTTTGTCATCAGAAATGATTTGCTGCTTTTTTATCCTTCACTTTCTATTGTGTTGTATTCAGTGATGTCGTATTGTATGACACAACATCATAATCCAGTTGTCCACTTCTGAGCCACACTACAGCCCCTGGGAATTTCAAGTACTATATCCACCCGTTAGTGCCCCTGTGAACTTTTGAGGTTCTACAATTTAATTTTCCTCTCTTCTAAAATGTTTCTCTGCCCTGTTGCTGTGTGAAAGACCCACACACACACACACACACGAAAACTGACCATACAGGGCAAACAGTGAAACTGGCTATATACAGGGCTGGTGCAGTCACAAATTAAAAACTCTGGAAACGATAGAGAAATTGTTACTCTGAACTTTCAGTTGTAGTGATCTTAGATGTACTTAATATTCAATGTAAAAAAACAAACAAAAAACACTTGTGTGCTTAAACTGAAAGTGCCCTTTTAAAATGGCATTAGAACAGACTTTATTTTTACTGTTAATTTTCAATAAAGTGTGTGTCTGGTTCTTGAAGAAAGGAAGTAATGGCATTCCACAAGTAGTAATTTAAAGATAAATGTTATCCAGTTATCGTATGTATTGGAAATAAACTTTGAAAATGGTAAGCATAGCATGCTAAAACTATAAAGGAGCTTGAAATGGATCTGGAAGCAAAAATCTCAGATTTCATTACATTTTAATCAAATGCTCATAGAATTACTTTTGACAATATTGGTTATAAAATTGTTAGGCAACACACAAAACATCAAAACAGTGTTGATAACAATGTGTATTTTTAACACTCTATTCTGACCTCAACAAATCCTCTTAAAATATCAAATTTCTATATTAGTATAAAATATTTTGGAAGTCTTGCTATTAATGTGTAAAAAGTAGTAACATAGTTAGTAAAACTAAGAAAATACATATTCAAATAGTGGTGTTTTTTTAAGTGTCTCAACAGATGAAATAAATTCTCCAGTGTCTCCTTACAGATGGCAGGTAAATATGTGCATGTAAAACTGTAGAACCCTTATTAGCCCTTGATAATCATTTTATCCACGGATGTACTAGTGGTGTAGCATAACTTGCATAGTGTTTGTGTTCAAATATGTATTTGTTTGCAGATACCAGTAAATGTATGTACATAATTGTGGTTGCAAATGTAAAGGTAATCTAAAAATGTCCCTCTTAATAATGCAAGCTTCATTTTTTTTCTCCAAATAACACTTATATTAATTTAAGATCTTTGTTCTGCTTCTAAGGCATTATGGGTCTTAATTTTGCCCTACTTTATTCTTCTATAATTTCTTTGTGTTGTGTGTATCAGGTTTTCTGTTTTCTCAGTTTTTAAATAGTCCTTACGTTGCAGATCAGGGATGGGCAACCTGGGGCTCCGGAGCCACATGCGGCTCTTCAGAAGTTAAGATGCGGCTCCTTGTCTAGGCACCGACTCCGGGGCTGGAGCTATAGGCGCCAACTTTCCAATGTGCCGGGGGGTGCTCACTGCTCAATCCCTGGCTCTGCCACAGACCCTGCCCCCACGCCACCCCTTCCCTGAGCCTGCCATGCCCTTGCCCCTCTCTCCTCTTCCCTCCCCCAAGCCCAGCCTCCTGCATGCCATGAAACAGCTGATTGGGAGGTGTGGGGAGGGCTGCTAGGGGGTGGGTGGTGCTGGGGGGGTGGGGCGGGCTGAGGGGGGCTGCTGACATATTACTGTGGCTCTTTGGCAACGTAGCCTGGTAAATTCTGGCTCCTTCTCAGGCTCAGGTTGGCCACCCCTGTTATAGATCTCTTGTTGTTTTTATGCCTAAGTAGGAAACACATCAAAGTGCTGTGAAATGTTTGTGATCAAACTCAAAATGTTTGGTTGTAGATTTTAATTCAGTGTTTGTTTTACGTTCATTTTATGGTGCCCTTAGGTGGTAATACAAAAACAGCTTTAGAAATGTAGATTGATTTATATACATTGTCCTTGTAGGTAAATATTTCCTTTTGAATCATCTTCCTTTATATTTAGTGGATATGAAAACATTTAATTATTTAAATTCACTGATCTTTTATGAATAAGCCTTTTATTGTCTCCATCAAATTATTATATTAATTTACTTGTTGTAAAGATGGATATTTGTATAGTGCCATCTATTGCATAAATTTCACTGTAGGTCAAAATCCCAAGAAAATGCTTTTTAAAAAAAGAATATCAGTGGATAACTGACCTGATGTGTAAAATTACACACACCTCCATTTGCGTGCACAGTGACTCGCTGCGTGCTCAAATACGGTAATCACACATGAATAGCTGGTCACAAGTCTACCTTTCTATTTGCATGCCTATTAGTGGTAAGTGTATACAATTTCAGCACATGTCTAATTTGTGAAAATCAGGCCCAGCATGAATAATGAAGAAAGCTGTGGTTTAAAAAATGATTAAGTAACAATTTAAGGCCATCGTTAAACTTATACCCTCTCCCATATATAACTTATTTTAGAATCTTGAAATGTAAGAAGTGCTGTTTGTAGAAGTGACCTGTACCAGAGATTGGTGAAATTACAGTGCTGCAAAATTGAAGTGTAACAGAGGCAAACAAGGCCCAAGAAAAATAGTATTTTTAGTTAAACCAACTTTTCTGTTCAAATTTACCTCTGTAATATAATTTGTGTCCTCATAATCCATGCTAATGCTTAATGTTTAAATCCTTGCTGTCTAAAACCATTGTTGAAATTTGCAGCCACTAGAAAATCAAAAGGATTTGACAGATGAGCAGCACTGGCCAGAAACACAGCCTGTTATCTGGCAGAATGAAGAGAGGAGAAGGAGCAAACAAGTTAGAAAGGAATATTTCAAGGTATTATATCCTTATTTTTTCATTTGCTGCTCTTTTTGCTCTTTGAAGAACTGATGTTTCTAGGAAGACAATGTATTTAGCTTAATTGTCACCAGACTGGTGTGATGCAAACTGATAAATTTATCTTCTGGTTCATGCTCTGCTGCAATTTATAGAAGTAAATGTGTGTGTATCATCTAATTAAATACATATTAACAAACACTATTTTGAAATACTGTGTTTTAGCATGAAATATTAAAATACTATGGGCTTTATTTCTCATTTGCAAGATACACAGGTGGGTTTCTTGGGTAACTAAATGAAGGGGCTTTCTCTTCTAACTTGCATGTGAGCTATATTCTCCGTTTGGTTCAATCCTGTTAGATTAATACATATGCTTCCAGGACAATTTGAGAGTGCAGGAAAACTGGAAACATTTGGCTGAGTGAGGAAATGCTTATTATTCCTCTTACCTTCAACAGAAAATGTAAACTTAAATCTGTGTTCTGAAGGCAGAGAATAAAACCTAACCTAGAATCCTTCCAAACATCCATCATTTCTTCTCCTCTTCCCCACGCCTCAGGCTTAAAACCACAAAAAAATATTCAAAACTATTTTAAACAAATGTTTATGCTCAATTTGGTATTTTTGCAGAGTCTGAGAAAGATGTATAGTACATCTTAAATCAGTTGCCATATCCTAGTACAGTATGCTAATATCATCCTTACCTGGTTGATTTAGTAACTGTCTTACTGCTCTAACGTGAGGGTGAGAGAGAGGAAATACTCTGAAATTGTTTCCCTTTGTTTGCAATGTGCACGAACGGTCACAAGATGTCAGTGTCTGCATGATGCAAAACAGGCACAAGATCACAGGCAACAGAGCAGGCGTCAGTTTTTCCCCCCAACTTCTGGAGATAGTTGTGGTGTTTTTTGAGAAGTTTCAGATTAGCCCTACTAGCTGTAAAGGGGTGACCGCTTTACCAGTGTGACAGCAGGTCTAAATAAACTGAATCCAATAGCACATTTCTTCTTTGAGTGCCAGTGCCTCTGTATATTCAACTGTGAATACATATGTGCTCCATCCTCCTGAAACCGGAGAATTATTGCAAATAGTGTCCGTCAGTCCACACCTGTGCCCCTGTGCTCCACGCTGAGGATATAAGGGGTGAGGCTGACAGACCGCCTCTTTCTTAGCACCGCATGGCCTGAGGCAGAATCCTCCAATGTCCAGAGCTGATACTTCGTTATAATCTTTCCAATCTCCCAGCATGGGACTTAGATTATGCCTAGGATACCAGGTTTCAAAAACCATGTCTCCTCCCCTTGCTCCTTTTTTGGCCAGCAACGATAACCATTACTGCCTCGGAGAAGCTCATATCTCCATTAAATGCAATATCTGCTGTGCTTTTCTGCGATATCTTTGGCTTCGGAAGCACCTTATGGAGTACAGCAAGGCTCCAGTCAGGCCCAGGCTGGGGAGACCTCCCGGTACATCATCCAGAATTGGCAACGAGTGTGTCCCCTAGTACTATATGTGACTCTCTGGAGCAGAGAGGGGGACAGGTAAGGACTCTTTGGCTGGGCCCCCTGGTGAGAGTAAGGGGTGCGCTCAAACATAAAAGCAGATCCTCTCTTAGATCTTCTAGGAGGGGAGATCCCTCCCCACCCCTGTCCGTGGAAGAAGGGGAAGATCAGCAGGATCCATTGGTACCACTGGTTCTGACAGGGATATTGTCCTTTGCTCTTGATGAGGTGGATGCCCCAGCCTCTCCCTCTCCACTGGACAATCATAGACTGTTCCAGGAGCTGTTAAGGAGAGAGGTAGAACAGCTCAAAATCTCCTTAGAAGAAGTCCAGGATTTTCAGCATACGTTCCTGAGTATCCCGCAGTCGGCAGGCTCTGGTTGGGTTGCTCTCCCAGTAAATGAAGCCATGCTAGGGAAATACACATAAACTAGGGAAATATTAAAGAAAAAATACAATATACATAAACTAGGGAAATACAGTCTTGATGGAGCTATTATAAGGTTATAAGATAATGGAGCTATTACAAGGTTCATAACTGGTTGGAAAATCATTTCCAGAGACTAGTTATTCACAGTCAAGCTGGAAGGGCATATCAGTTTGCAGTAGGACACATCACAGAGTATGAAAAATGTACCCAAACTAAGGGCAGTATATATAATATATATGTGTGTGTGTGTGTGTGTGTGTGTATATATGTGTGTATATGTATATATATACACACACAACATTACCCTCACATAATACATTGAGAACAATAAGGGTAGGGATCTGTCTGAGAATCAGAACTCATCTCCTTGTGGTGTTTAGACTAAAGCCTTGTCTACACCTAAAAGCCTTGTCAATATAGCTATATCAGCAAAACCTTCCCAGTGCAGACACAGTTATACTGGCCAAAAAGGGCTTTTGCCAGTCTGGCTTATATCAGTTTGGTGAACAAAGCAAACTATACCAGCAAAAGCACTTTTTTAATGCTATAACGGTGTCTACGCTAGTTCCAGTGATATGTAGCCTGTTAATCCACCCTCTCTTACCCCGTTGTACCAGAGAAAGCTAGGTCAGCCGTGTATGTGTGTATCACCTTTGAATTTGTGCTTAACTTATATAGCAGCATACTTCCATACAGTGGTCTGTGCCCGTTTTGTCCTGTTCTTCTGTGCACATGTAGTTGATTCCATTCTGTATACTTGATTTCCTGATGTCTTTTTACATTATTTCAGTGTGTGTGTGCTCTAAAGAATGAGAGTATGGTAGGTGACAGCTATGTCTATATGCTTGTCGATACTTATTGAACTGTGGAGTTCAGCGTTCTGAACTGTTTTGTACTGGTGGGCTGCTGTGCAATATGTTACCTGAGTAGAGCCTCGTAGTGCTTTGGTTTACATCACTGCACATATGGATGTGCTTTCCGTCATATGTCTCATATGAGATCTCATGTTGGCATTACTGTCAAGAGTGAAAAGGGCTTTTCTTTCTCACTGCAACACATCCTGGCTATACGTTTCTGCATTTCGTAACTAACCATCACATTGTCATTCTGGATAGAATTCTTTGCATGGTTAAATCAGTGGCCTCCTCAGAAAAGATTTTTATTTGCTCAGCCATTGTGGTGTCATCTGTAAAGTGATTGTGGCTGTGAAAACTATGATGACTATAATAGTATATGGCTACTGAACACCATCTCTCTGAGAAGATGGTGTTGTGGAGATACCTCATTGATCTTACTCATCTTCTTTCTGTGTGGTCCGCTACCTATGTGAATGGAATCTGGCTTTTTCAAGGCACTAGTTGCACACAGTACTTCCTAGTTTGGTATTTTGCAATTGTAGGATTATTTCTTCATGTACTTTTTTTTGCTTTCCATTCACATTTGCTTTTTGGCAGGTTTAACCATTTGTATGGCCCTTAGCTGAAATGACCATCAAAATTGCAAAAATTATATTGAGAAAAATTTTTAATAGAATAAAACATACAGTGAATAGTTAGTCAATATTTCTTTTTGTTTTGTGCTTTCAGTGTGGCCTCAGATCTCATTTAATATACACCATTCAAACCCAGGTCCAATACAAAATAATTAATTTTCTGTTGGGTGTTTCCTGTGATTCTGTCGTCATAGTATCTGAGTGTTTCTCAAACTTGGTTGAATTTAGCTTCACAATATGCCTGAGAGGTTAGGTGGTATTATTATTCTAATTTTACAGTTGGGGGATTTAAGCATAGAGAGATTAAAGCCAAAATTGTCATCTCCTCTAATTTTGGATGCCCAACTTAAAACACCGAGGTTCTGATTTTTCAGCATACTTTGTACTTCGATAGGACTATATATGTTCAAAGTATAGTTCCAGTTGACTTCAGTTGCAGCTGTGTGTGCTGAACACTTCTGCAAATTAGAACCATTTATAGCTGAAATTAATATTAGTATATATCAGACTGAGGTAGACACCTAACATGGGAAAACTTCAGCTCAAATTGATATAGCTCTTGGGTGGGGCTGGAAATGCTGTTATTAAGGTTGCTCTACCATTGCTATTATAAGACCCTGTTTTCAGTAGCTTATAACTTGGGCCAAATTTTTAACGGTCAGGCTGTAATTTTCCATGCCGGGTGTCTTCCGTAAACTGGTGTGTGTGTGTGTGTGGGGGGGGGGGGTTGTTTTTTTTAATTGTAACTAAAATGTTTATCATTTCAAAGAACGTTGCTTTGCCCATGTTATAAAATTCTGGTGACCCTTTCTTTAAAAAATCTCTAGTGCTCCTGCTCTGGAATAGGGACTTGACATTTGACAGGATGGTGGCCTTTGTGTCCAGGATGTGCCTTTTGCTGTCCCCTTGAAAATCTACCCAAATTTGGCCAAATTATAAGCCTTTGAAAAATTGCAGTTCACACATGCTCAGTAGAGACATCTTAAATTTTAGCAGCGAGAAGCTCCAAAGGTGATCTCTGCACTGGGCATGCTCCAGCCTAGGGCTGAGCAGGAGTTTCCCTGCAACTGCAATTATGGGTTGCTGCAGACTGTGCTGGGTCTAGGTCTGAGTGCCTGAGCTAAGAACAGGGATGCAGTCTTCTGTTTCCTCATATGACCCATTCCTCATTCAGTGCATAGGATGGTCCCCATGGGGATGAACCAGGATTGTCTAGTAAAGGAAGCTATTGTCTGTAGTCCCAGGCTTCATTTGTTCCAGAAGTTTAGAGGTGTGTAGTGAGTGAGGCAGAAGACTGCAGAAAGAATGGTTTCATAATTAAGGCAATTGAATTCTGCCCTTAATAATTTAATGGTTTTCGGCGTTTGACCTGCAGGATACCTAGTTTCTCTGTGACGGCCACTTTGAACCTAGACAGATTTGTCAGAACATTATAAGAGCATATACATAGACTTTCCTTATTAGAGTGGGTGCAACATTCACTAGTGTACAACGTTTTCCCAGCGACCTCGGAATATGCAATGCCTTTTATTTTAGTAACATGACCTCTCCTCCATACTGGCAGGGAGGTCACTATTCTAGCTCATTGTGAGTGAGGGATTCCCAGAGGCACTAGGAAACTGAACATTATGCTATGACCTGTCCAAGCCAGTCTTTGGACTCTCATTGATTCTTTGTTTCCCCATCCTTATGAAGGAGTAATGGGGAGATGGGGTCCCACGACTTCCATAAGGGCTGGGTGGACCCGGCCATCTAGGAGATTGGTTACAGTTCCCTATGTGGTAATGGCCAATGCTGGCCCTGCTCTCCAACAACTTTTCTTCAATTCCTTTATTTTTGGTACCCTTAACAGGCTGATGAATTCTTAACCCAGGTATTTTGTTATATCCAATGAGGTGGATACAGAGTGTGGCAGATCCTTTAAGCTATATAGGATTAGTCGACTGGCCCTATTAGTATTTAATCCTCCCTTTCACATGGCACGCTACTTGCATCCTTCATCATGCGCCACAGGGGCAGCAGGAATTCCCTCACAGTTACCCTTCAGTCCTTCTTCCTGTTCACCTGTGGAGACATTGTTAGTATTGGCAAGCACTGGTTCAAACAGTGATACATCCCATACACAGGAAATACCTGCACTCCGGTGTCATGGGCTAGGATCATTTTCAATATCGAGTACTTCCTTTTGACCTCTCTTCAGCCCCAGAGGCGTTCTTAAAGCTTTTAGTGGTATTGTCAGATCTTGGCTGCATGTGTGTGTTCTTTCAGGGTGCTGTCCCAGCTCTGCGCAGATAGTGGACACAGCAGACCTAGATAGAACTGCTCAATAAGACCACAAGACTTGGTTTAGTAGCGAAGGCACATGGCCAGGTTTATTACCAACGAATCATGGTCCTAGGTCCCCGGATCAATGTCTGCAGTTACACTAGCACCTGGATGCCCATGACAATGGACCAGCTCATCAGTGGTGGGACTTTCCACTGCCCCCTAAGCCAGAGAAAGATGCTCCCTCTAAAGATCAATCTTTATACACCAGTACAAACAAGTTGTGTGATGCCCCTCAGACGTCGTTAGTTACTGCTCCCTGATGTGGTTTACCACCCATTACCTTATACAGGTTGGTTCGATCAAAACATCTTTGTTCATCGCACTGTCATCCTGACCTTATCTCTAAGAGGAGGTCAGTGTATCCTTGCAACATCTTCGGGGAGTGTGTTCCTACCATACATGGTGTAGGGGTGTTCTGGTACCACCCTTCTGGGATGTGCTTGCGTGAGTGTCCTGTGCTTAGCACTTAGGAGTGTATATGTTTCTGCAATACCAGCCCTGTTCTTGCCAGGTTCTGTGAGCCTGCACACAGGCAGAGCCTGACTTCCGCTAACTTTGCTTTATATTAGCAAGGCTTGACCACTACTTTTGTTGAAGTCTTAGGCCTCGTATTGGGCTTCTGATACAAGGCCTCTTGTCTCAGGCTTTCTTTCTACTACAAGTGGTGGTGGCTGCTTATCTTCAGTAAGAAGCAGTTTTAGTCTTCCTGTATCCAGTCTTACAAAGCAGTGCTAATTTCCACCCAGACAGCTCTCTCCCTCTTCCAGAATTGGGTCTCCAGCTAAATGTAAAGAAGTCCAAGATATTCCTCTAGAGTTCTGATGCCTTATCAAGGGTAAATCAATCAGAATCACTTACAGATAATGTCGCTTGCATGTTCTATATCAGCAAACAGAAAGGAGCAATATCCCCTTCCCAGTACCCCGAAGCTATAAAATTATGGAACTGCTGTATAGCCAATCGGATTCAGATATCAGCTGCTTTCCTGGAGTCCAAAATGTCAAAGCCTGTTGCTCAGCAGGCACTCCTCCCAGGACTACGAATGGGAGTTGGACTCTCCAAATCCTTCATGGAATATTTCAGAGATGGGAACTTCCACAGATGGATCTGTTCACCACATCCACCAACAGGAAGTTTCCCTTATTCTGCTGAAGAGGAGGCCTAAGTCGCCTCTCTTTGGGAGACACCTTTCTGCTTCCTTGGACAGAGGACTTGTTCTACACATTCACTCCAACACTACTAATGCTAAGAGTGATGAACAAGATCAGGCAAAACAAGACCAGGGTTATCCTTGTAGTACCGACCTGACCGACACAAGTTTGGTATCTTTACCTGCTTCACCTATGTATCCAACTGGTGCTCAAGCTTCCAATGGTCCCTCAACTCCTCTCCCAGGATGCAGGTCATATGCTTCACCTCCACCTACAGGTCCTCCATCTCCAGGCATGGCTCCTAGTTGGTTCATGGGATTAGAATCCAGCTTCTTGACAGGAGTACAAATATTATTAAACAGTAAAAGGGAGTTAACGCTAATTATTTACCTTCAGAAATGGAAGAGGTTCAACAGTTGGTGTCACCATCACTGCCTGAAACTTCTCCTCCATCAGCCATGTTCAATTATCTGCTGGATTTAACAAATCAGGCGTATCACTTAGCTCTATTAAAGTTCATCTCACTGCAGTATCAGCTGTTCATTCCCCTCTCGAGGTATTTTCTGTTTTTGTGCACCCAATGTCATCGAGATTTATTAAGGTCTGGGTAATCTTTACCCACAGGTTAAGGATCCTGCTCAGACTTCAAATCTCAACTGGGTACTTAGATACCTTATGGGACCTCCGTTTTAATCTATGGCGACCTGCTCCTTGCTTCACTTATCTATGAAGATGGCCTTTCTAGTAGATATCACGTCAGCCCTCAGGGTTGGAGAAATTGGAGTCTTGATGGTAGACCCCCACACAATATTTTTCAAGGACAAGGTCTCTGTGACTGCACCCAAAGTTCTTACCTGAGATGCTGTCGAATTTCCGTCTTAACCAGTGTTTTTTCCTAAACCACATAAATCTCAGCAGGAGCTTTCCCTTCAAATGTTGTTTGTCTGATGTACGTTGGCCTTTTATATGGATAAGACTAAACAATTTCGGAAATCACCTAGACTCTTTATCTCCATTGCTTAAAGGTCAAAGAAGTACATGATCTCTTCATGGAGACTACTGAGATGGATTTCTGGCTGTATTAGTGCTTGGTATGATGCAGCTGGTGCTTTGCCTCCCCAAAGGACTGTAGCAAACTCTACAAGATCACAAGCAACTTCCACAGCATTACTCAAAAATATTCCAGCATCTGAGATCTGCAGAGCTGCTTCATGGGCTTCAGTGCATACCTTTGTCAACCCTATGCATTAGTCCACGCCATCAGATCTGATGCAGCACTTGGTTCTGCTGTACTGTCTTCGGTCTTGGACTTGATTCCGAAGCTCGCTCCCTCCTAGTAAGCATACTGCTTGGGTGTCACCTGAAGTGGAGCACCCATAAGGACACTACTCAAAGAAGTAATTATGCAGTAACTGTAGTTCTTCAAGATATGTGTCCCTATGGGTGCTTCACTACTGCCTTCCTTCCGCTCTGCTTCAAACTGTTCTTGTTAGTCATTCAGATACAGAAGAATTGAGGGCAGTTTGCCTGTATAGCCCTATATGCCCTCAGAGTGTGGCACGAGGTTGTATAGAGGGCATGAGCGGGCCAAATGGACACTGCTAATGGAAAATCTCTGATCAAGGGCTGGAGAGGTGCATGTGCACCTGATGTGAAGCACCCATAGGGACATGCCTCTCAAAGAACCACTGTTACTTCACAAGGTGAGTAACCTTTTGTTTTTACTTCTGCAGCACTGCGAGCTTGGCAGCAGCCCTGTTACATAGGTAAGTAATGTGGATGGACAAAGGTAAATAACGTGACCTGCTTGGGATCACGTCAGGAGTCAGTGGCAGTCAGGACTAGAAAGTGCTAACTCCCAGCCCCGAGCCCTTCACTATTTAAAAACGTTTACTGAATGATGCCTATCTGGCAATTTGACTGATAGAGATTCCATTTGATACAAATGAAACCCATGTTTCCTGTTTAAAAAACAAAACTTGTTTCTGTTTTGCAGTATAAGTCTTCCAGAAAGAGTTCAAGTGGAAATGAAAATGATGAGGTGAGACATGATAGTGATGATAAATACTTCAGAAAATTTTTGTTTGTATTACTGTAGCACCTAGGAACGTAGTCATGGACCAGGATCATGCTGTGCTAGGTGCTGTAGAAACATAACAAAGAGACTGTCCATGCCCCCAAAGACCTTACAATCTAAGTATAAAGCAAGAGACAATCTAAGTATAAAGCAAACAGTTCCATACAGACAGATGGGAACACAAGGAAACAATGAGACAATGAAGCCTGTGGGGGATTTTTACACTTTAGTACCAGTATAGTACCGAACTAGTAATAGTTCAGATATTAAATTAAACAAAGGCAATATATACACTGCTATATATATACTGTACACAATCTTAGGTACTTCAGATGAAGTGACTCTTCCACAAAAAGCCTGTTAATATTTCCTTATGCTATTATTTCCATAGCATCCATCAGCATGAAATGCTAATACTAGGGCTGTCGAGATTAAAAAAATTAATTGTGATTAATCACACGATTAATCACGCTGTTAATAATAGAATGCCATTTGTTTAAATATTTTTGGATGTTTTCTACATTTTGAAATATTGATTTCAGTTACAACACGGAATACAAAGTGTGCAGTGCTCACTTTATATTTTTTATTACAAATATTTGCACCATGAAAAACAAAAAATAGTATTTTTCAATTCACCTACTACAAGTACTGTAGTGCAATCTCTTTATCATGAAAGTTGAACTTACAAATGTAGAATTATGTACAAAAAAACTGCATTCAAAAACAAAACAATGTAAAACTTTAGAGCCTGCAAGTCCACTCAGTCCTATTTCTTGTTCAGCCAATCGCACAGACAATTTTGTTTACATTTGCAGGAGATAATGCTGCCTACTTCTTGTTTACAATGTCACCTGAAAGTGAGAACAGGCGTTCGCATGGCACTGTTGTAGCCGGCATTGCAAGATATTTACGTGCCAGATGCACTAAAGTTTCATATGTCCCTTGATGCTTCAACCACCCTTCCAGAAGACATGCATCCATGCTGATGACAGGTTCTGCTCAGTAATGATCCAAAGCAGTGCAGACCAACGCATGTCTATTTTCATTATCTGAGTCAGATGCCACCAGGAGAAGGTTGATTTTCTTTTTCGGTTGTTCGGGTTGTGCAGTTTCCACATCAGAGTGTTGCTCTTTTAAGACTTCTGAAAGTATGCTCCACATCTCATCCCTCTTAGATTTGAAAGGCACTTCAGATTCTTAAACCTTCGGACAAGTGCTGTAGCTATCTTTAGAAATCTCACATTGGTACCTTCTTTGCATTTTGTCAAATCTGCAGTGAAAGTGTTCTTAAAACAATGTACTGGGTCATCATCCAAGACTGCTAGAACATGAAATATATGGCAGAATGCAGATAAAACAGGGCAGGAGATGTACAATTCTCCCCCATAGAGTTCACTCACAAATTTAATTAACGCATTATTTTTTTAACGAGCATCATCAGCATGGAAGCAAGTCATCTGAAATGGTGGCCAAAGCATGAAGGGGCATATGAATGTTTAGCATATCTGGCGCATAGATACCTTGTAATGCCGGCTACAAAAGTGCCATGCAAATGCCTGCTCTCACTTTCAGGTGGCATTGTAAATAAGAAGTGGGCAGCATTATCTTCTGTAAATGTAAACAAACTTGTTTCTCTTAGTGATTGCTTGAACAAGAAGTAGGACTGAGTGGACTTGTGGGCTGTAAAATTTTACACTGTTTTGTTTTCGAGTGCAGTTATGTAACCAAAAAAAAAAAATCTACATTTGTAAGTTGCACTTTCACAATATAGAGAGTACTTGTATGAGGTGAATTGAAAAATACTGTTTTTATCATTTTTACAGTGCAAATATTTGTAATAAAAATAATATGAAGTGAGCACTGTGCACTTTGTATTGTGTTGTAATAGAAATCAATATATTTGAATATGTAGAAAAACATCCAAAATATTTAATAAATTGGTATTCTATTGTTTAACAGCGCAATTAAAATAGCGATTAATCGCCATTAACTTTTTACTTAATCATGTGAGTTAACTGTGATTTAATTGACAGCTCTAGCTAATACCATATTCATTCATGCTTAGCATTTGAAAGTCTGGAATATTGTAACGGTAGAGTTAATGTTATTTTTGAAATTCATTTTTTTACCCTCATTTTTTTTGTCTTGTCTTTTGTTTCTTGTTGGAAATATTTAAAGCGAAACCACTGGCAAACCATAATGTTGTCCGTTACCTTTCCATTTGCAAGGTCAGGGTGGCTGAAATATTCTTCCTTTACCTTTTTTTGTCCTTTAACAATGTGGAAACACAAAAAGCAATCCTTTGGATTGTTCGCAGTTACCAGTTCAACTGCTATAGTTACTCAAGTGTGAATTAGTAGATGCATCTAAAGTTAAAATCTGGAGAAAATTTGTTCTATAGTGTAGAAAAAGCTGGATCTCAAAGAAAGATCCAGTGACAACTTGAATGCTATTTTTGTGACCATCTTTAAAGGAAAACTGCAGTAACTAGTTCTAATCTTTTCCGAAATAACGTTTATAGATAAAGGTCGGCTCTGTGATTTAAACATTTTACAACTAAATGAAAGGACTTTATTTTAAAATAACGTTAGCTTGAAAATGAAATATATCAAATTGAAATGTATTTAATGAATAATAGACTTACACATTTTACCGTGTATTGAGGTGTTCAAGATAAAGATGTTTTACAACAGGAAATACCCTTTGTCAAATTATGGCTGTTGTACATGTGTATTGAGTTGATTTGTAATTTTTTTGATGTAGTCACTACCACTTTGCCTGACGCTTGAGGAAAAAATGTTGCATGTCATGTCTTTTGTATGCATTTTCATAATTTCATATTATACCTATTCAAAATCATAACTTTCATTTTATAATTTCATCTCTTTGATTTCTTTTTAGCAAGACAGTGATAATACTAATGTGTCCCCACAGTCTCCTGTATCATCTGAGGTACAAGTTTGTTTGGTTTTTTTTTCTTTCAGTGAACATTTTCTGTATGTGCTAATTTGTTTTCATTGTGGTTCACTGTGCAAAAACATGTAACTCGTGGACAAACCAGAAAATGTTCATCAATAGGCTTTGCTTTGAAAGAGGAATTGAAATATTGTGCAGTTGTGAAATCATTTAAAAGCAGAAATAAGTAGGAATCAAGGACAGATTCCTTGTTAACTTCCTTAACTTGTCCTGCCTCCACTACCATCAAATCTCACTCCCTCTGATTTTTTTTTTAAAAGGTTGGTGTATAAGAAAGCAGCATTTGTTTTCTGCCTCTCTTATTGTAGCTGGTGAAAATAGCTACTTTAGAAGAGAGAAATCATAGCTATCATATTGAACAGAGACAGTGTGTTAGCTACCTACATGTGTAACATTTCAGAGTTTTAAAAACAAGTTATGGTTTAGGACCTAGAGGAGCCAGAATTGTGAAAGGCCCCCCTCTAGTTTAAGGGGTTTCATCCCCACAGTCGTGACTCCCTTATGCAGTCGTGACTCCCTTTTACCTGGGCAGTGTGGTTCTCTGGCTGTTTGAAGGTTAGGAAGGAAAACGCTTTGTGGCCTGCCCATGTTGTTTCCCTGGCTGTCAGCTGCATTACAGTACTGACCCAAGAAAAAAGCCACCCAATGAAGCTGAAGGTTTCCACCCACTGTCAGAGGGGGATCACAAGGGTGTGGCATGAGGAAGAAGTCTCCTGTATACAGTGGAGGGGGCTGGGAGACGATTCCAAGCACATCGGGGATCTGAAGCACATCAGGAGACTGAGGAGTTAGTTTCCGTTCGCCACCTTTTGGGATGGGAAAGGCCACTGTCCCAGCTGCTGAAAGTAATTTCTTCTTGAAAACAGAAAGATAATCCCTCCTGGGTCTATTTTCCGCCCCCCCACCCCCATTTGAGCTGCAAAGGGTGTCCACACCAGATCTTGGTTTGTACTGTCCCAGCAGAGGAGAGACAGCCTTGGATTAGTGGCTGTCTACCTACAAGCTGCTCATTCTACAATAACCTACCCATGCTGTCATTTCCCATTGTTCTGTAAGTGGTTCTGGCCTTGCTTGCACACACAAGTAGCACCAAGTTAACTAGCATTGGCTTTTATAGAGATTTAGTTACATTATCCACACAAAGGCTGGGATCACACTCAGTGTTCACAGCTAGCTTATAAATGTGTCCACGCAGAGGCTTGCACTAGTTTAAGTTGATTTAAAAACAGATTTGAGTTAAACTTTTGCCACTTTTGTGCCTAGAAGAGGCTTATGTCTTTCTCTCGTCTGCGGATGGTGAGTCTTCATTCGCTGCTTTCTTATTTTAATGTCTTCCCCGTCATTATAGCTTTTCAATTAAGTTAAAGCAGGTTCTCATGTTCTGTAAATATGATCAAAATAAACATTGTCATCATGGAAACAAAAGTTTAGGGTGTGAAAACTTTTTTTTTTAATTTTTCATCAAGAATTGGAGAAAATTGCAGAAAACTTGATATATTCTCTCTCTTTAACAGGACTATGAAAGGACAGACAGTAACTCTCACGGTCCATTTGGTCTCAAACCAAGATCAGGTAAGGTGGTGGTTTCTAATACAGTATGCCACAGCACATCTTGCTTCCCCCATTGGAGCTGAAGATTGGGATAGCAGAGATGTGATGCTGGGACTCTTTGGAACAAATAGAAGGGGAGGGGCCACTACATAGTACAGTGCCCACGCTTGACTTCTGGCAAGTGCACAGTTGGAAGAGGCGTGGCTAGCTACTCTGACAAGCTCATAACTGCACTGTCCTGAAATTGCAGTTATTTGCTACATTGATTTCTAGAGCCCTGCGCAGATCAGCAAAAATGGTCCGAATATCCGCAGATGCAGATATCCGGGGATATAAAGCAAATATCTGCGGATTTGCAGGGCTCTGTTGATTTCTCTTTTGTGTCTTTGGCCATCCTCTGAGTTGGGGGGGGAACAATGCAGAACGGCCTTTGGCAATCAATGGTTGGGAGTTTCACAGAGGGGCAGGCTCTTGTCCATTGAAATAATATGTGGGGTTTCAGAGTTTGCCAAACATCATTAAGCTCAGCACATTGAGGCTGCCATACCCTTGCCACTTCCAGAGAGCTGCTAACTCCTCGTAAAAGATTATTTAAAGCAGACCTTAATTTTCTGAAGACTAGGAAGCAAGGCTACACATTTTTAGTTAGTGTTATTTTCTGAGATTTGCATCAGTCATATGCATGTTCTGTATTAACTAGTTAAAGTATAGTTAAGAAATACCGCCTTGGCCAAACAATGAGGAATTTCACTTGAACATGTGGGAGTTTCTGAGCTCATTAGGAAAAGCTTGCTGTACCTCTGTACAGTATGCATTAGGTCAATCTTTGCTATCTTAACAAATTTGTTCTTGTTTAAACTAGCTTGTAAGCATTCAGTATCAAAATGCATTCTGCAGTTGGTCATTTATTGTATCTCTGTGGACGGATCACTCTCATGTACAGTGTGTTATAAAAAGAGTTCCACCTTTTAAGAAGTTTATGCTTTGGATATTTCCATAGACTCAGTGGTTAAGACGAGAATACACATTTTTTATGTGTAGAATGCAGTGTTGGCATTAGGAACAAGTTACATAAAATACTCACTATTGGGGATGTCTAGATTCTTTCCTCCTCTTTCAATGTGTTTTCACAAGAATTAAACTTAAAAGTGTAATAAGTTACAATATTTCTAAATATTATGAAAATTCTTCCAAGTTAAACACTGCAAAGATATTGGTATTTGCAAGTATGAGGATAATCAAATAGTCACCTGCAAAGGTTTTTGATAGTGGAGAGTGATAAAACCAAATGCAAACTAGAATGCTTAACGTTGTCCTTTCCATTGCAGCAGTGCAGCATTATGAAGGTTTGGTCAATAAGAAAATTCATAGTCGTAACTTGTGGGTTCATAAACTTTCTCCCATGACCTACTTTTAAATATTTATTTTAATAATTTATGGTTTTTAAAAAATTCAGGGAGTTCCTTCCACAACAGTTTTATGCTGGGCTACAGTAAAAAGCTATAAGAATAGATATTTTCTAAAACCAGTATGGTATAACCTGTCAAAAACGAAAGGATAGTTGTGTACCCAGACAGATTTGCTACCTACCTAATTTCCAGGCACAAATGCAGACATTTGAAGGAAGAGCCAATGTGCTTCCCTTTAACACCTAGAGACTACATGTTGCTGCTAGCCCATTGAGCCTCACGCTATTGTAGTCACTTTATAGCATTGAAACATACTTATTCTGCTTAACATTTCAATAACTATGATCTTCTTCTTTTATCTTTACTGATGGATTTTTTTTTCCATAGTGGGGGTGTTCCAAATATTGACAACTGTCTGTTTTATCACAGCTTTCAACCGTTCCTCTCGCCAGGACTATGGGGTAGTGGACCCTGGATTTACAATGAGGAGGAAAATGGAGCATTTAAGGGAAGAAAGGGAACAAATAAGACATCTTCGCAATGTATGTGCCCATGACTTGCTGTTTAGGCTCAAACTGATGGGGCCACACCCTTGTTTGCTTACTTTTCTTTGCACCACCAGCATGTACTTGTTATAAAACCTGTCTACGTGTCCCAGGCAGTGCAAGGGTGATAACCGCAGTATTGTAACTCCGCTTTAGGAGGTTGTAGGTAACACATCGCTCCTACCAGGGTAGGAAAGGGGGTGCAGCTGGGATACCCCTACACCATGTGAATCTGGGCCATACGTTTGGCCCTTGAGAGCCAAATGCTGTTGTAACATGGCACAAAGAGAATGGTACCCACCTCTTGACTAGTGAGCTGTACATTCTGGCATGTATCTGAAGAGTTGGCCCTGGGTTTTGAATCATCATCCCTGAATCATCAGACATGCTTTGGGGGAAGGACCTTAGCTGAAAAGAGTGTGAATAATGCCATGTTGGATCTAAATTTCAGTGTTTTGAAGAAATGTTTTCCTATATGCCTCTATTCAGAAAATCATTTTGTAAGTTACATTCTTAATTATTTAAAAAAGGTTAACTTTTTTTTATGCAGCTACTAAATAATGGTTAAATAACAGAAACTTAGAACAGTCAGTTCTTCTTGATGATGTGTTAGTTATATTTTTAATTCATCCTCAGATTCCCAGCTGCACGTCATCAGAGGCTGCACACATGTAAAGAGCACATGATGTACAGAAATGTTACTTAAACACTGAATCCATATCCTATATAATACCATGATAGCAGCTCATCTCCTGCTGTAGTAGCAATTTGCTCATGTCCAGTTAAGCTGTTTAGGAGAAGCTCAGCTCCTAAGATGATTAATCTAGTGTGCTTCCTGCCCCTTTTTCCATGAAGGCTTGTAATTTGTGTGGTGAATAGCACTTCTTCCTTCCTCCGACTCTCTTGCTACACAAGTGTAGGTACTTCCATCCCTCACCACTCCATTATCACTTGTCGGATGGCTGACACCCCACCTCTGCAAAATATGTTTTCAATCCAACCATCTCTGGGTGTGTCTGTGTGGGTATGACCCCCAGAGTAGAAGAAGAATAGCATGTACTATGGGCTCTTCTGTTTTACAGAATCTTGAATCGAGGTTGAAAGTCATTTTGCCCGATGACATTGGAGCAGCATTGATGGATGGGGTTGTTCTTTGCCATCTAGCCAATCACATAAGGCCACGTTCTGTTGCAAGTATTCATGTACCATCACCAGCAGTGGTGAGTCAGCTCTACATCCTTTTTATTCTATCTGAAGTGAAAGCAAACTGTTGGAATTCAGCACTAGAAAACTGTGAATTATCTTCGCTATTTTAAATGGTTATATTATCAATTTTCATTTTATTTCAGGATGCAATAAACAAGTATTTGGTGCTACATTAAGGCTCAAGGGTTTAGCAGTCTGTTATGTACTATGTCCTTAAATTAGTTTTCTAACTTTGCTTGTTTCTAATACAACTGTTACTGAATTTGCATCATAATTATAAAGTCCTTTTATAAATGCGTAACAAAGATCTAACATCCTATCTTTACAGCCTAAACTCAGTATGGCAAAGTGCAGAAGAAATGTTGAAAACTTTCTTGATGCTTGTAAAAAATTGGGCGTGCCACAGGTATACTAATCACTTTATTGATTAATATACTTATTAATAATCACAGACAGGATATGTCAGCATTTACTTTTCTGGGTTATCTAGAAAGCCTAGAGCAGTGAAATAGGAATTGGGAGACCTGTGTTCCATTCCTGGCTCTGCAGCTGGCTTGCTGGGTGACCTTGGCCAGGTCACTTCCCTGTGCCTCAGTTTCAGGGGATAACGATAGTGACCTTCTTTATGAAGTGCTTTGAGATCTACTGATGAAAAGTGCTAGAGAAGAGCTGTGTGTGTGTTTATCAGAAACCCTTAGTTTAGTGGCACATTGTGGCATGAATGGCAATATCTGCCTAGAAAAGATCTTGGACTAGAATGAAAGGAATTTTGCAGATCACGAGGTGCATTGGCAGAGCTACATAGAAGAAGCTTGCATGGCTCTTAACTGTACTAGCTCATCTCTAATCCTTGTTACTAGTCCCTCACTTTCATTTTACCCACGCTCCTTCTTCCACCTCCTCCATGAAGGGAAAAATTAAGGGCCACATTTTCTTCTGTGCATTAGGGGAGAGGAAGCTCCATGAGTCTATATTTGCAGTAGCCACATGACTGTTCTGCCAGTGGCCGTTTAACTCCACCTCAATAGGCCAGGAAAGTGGTTTAACCCTGAAAACCATAGTTCCTTAGCTATAGCCCTGTGCTTCTGCTCCCACTCTCCATATCAGCACAACTCCTGCAGAAGTCATGTTCCCAATGACTCTCCTACTGGCTGTAGAGAAAAAGGGTTCATGTTGAATGTAATGCTTATAAGAGAATTCCTATGGGTTAGGTGGGAGCTGATTCATTCTTGAGTTCTGGCAGATTGTAACCCTCCTTACAGCCAACTTGTAGTGGAGCTTCTGCAAGGACCAGGAAGGAAGAAGTCTGACACTGACCAGCACTACCCGGTTTTGCCTCACTCCATTTTGCTCCCTCTGTTTATGAAAGCAGATGGGAGTCTCTGGCCCTAAATGGTCAATAAACTAAAACTGTCAGAACCTTCTAAGAAATAGTGTTTATTTCTTCTTAGTTTAACATTTTAATGAAACAGTCTTTAGTTTTTGTTTTGCTCTAATTTACTAATTTGTGTGTGTGATTTTTTCACACTGCAATTATCAGATCTTATGTGAGATATACTTAACTTCTGAGCACCTTGTCACACTTAAAATCTTGCTGTAGCAATAGATGCATATGCAAACTTATTGACCAGAGAAGATTTCTACATGGATCTCTAATTAGTCATAGTGAGGTATTTGAGTGTTGAAGTCTTTTAAAAGTACACTTTTTACCCAAGCTGTGCAGAATGATTGACATATGATGCATGTACCATTTTATTTTTCAGGAAAGGCTTTGCCTGCCTCATCACATTTTGGAGGAAAGGGGTCTAGTGAAAGTTGGTCTTACAGTTCAGGCTCTGCTTGAACTACCTTCATCTAAAGCATCCCAGCTTTCCTCTGTGTAACCTGACTTTTGGAAACCAGACAACTTATCATTGATCTATTGATTTAGATTGCTGCCAAGCAGTTCAGCTTCCTGAATGGGAACATCCAAGCCATCAGAAGTAGTTTCTGCCCAGACACTTTAGACAGAGCCTTACTTTGAAGGGACACATAAAACTTTGATTTCAAACTGACTGTTACCTAAATATACAGTTATACTGATGTTTTAAAACTTGGATGCACGAGAGATTTTAACATCATCAGATTCTCTGTCCAGGTAATATAAGTTCCAAGTTTCCCATTAATGTTTCATGACATTATTTTTAAAAGCTAGATTTTTTTTTACTACATTGAAAATTCTGTTTAGTTTTGTTTTATACAGGATAACACACACGCACACACCAAACAAAGCCCTACTATAAAAAGTTTGTCAATCATTTGGATTAAATGTAAAGATAAAACAAAAACCAGCTACAGTATGATTGTGAAAATCTGAGTGACAGATCACATTTAATCCATTTTTGTTTCATATAGCTCTGTATTGAGTTCTTTATTTCTTGCACTTCTGACTGTAATGTATATCCTTCTAACATCTCCAGTATTTAGTTGGATGTATGGTAATTACACAAAACATTATAGAGGGAAAAGGTGTATTTTCCAATCTTCTAAGTTTGTGCCAAACTATTTTTTCAGTTGTATGGTAGATTGTTTACATGTGAAGTGCCTGTGTAATTGATGACTCTTCATAGTCTTAAACGTTTTTGCAGTTTCTTTGTCTGACATAGATACAATGGGAATTTTAAAATATTTTAATAGTTTTTTGTAAGGTCAGTAATATGTGAAGATTTAAATGATGCTTCACATTTTTGGTGTTAGGTGTTTTAAGTTGCACAATTGATTATGTTGTCTAATGATTGGAAAATAATGTAAATACATTTTATTTATGCTATTTAATTTGATAATACCCAATCACTTCTGTTTTAATGTATTATTAACAAAAATTGTCACTGAGAGTTATTTTCCTCGTTTGGGACAAACCATGACATCCATAGTTAAATAAGAAATATATGGACTAGTGACGCATACATAATAATCATTAAGGATGTTTTGATAAAGCCTCCAAAATCTCAGGTTTATGCTGTGACTTTCAGGATTTTGCATCATGTTGTTCCTGATTTTGCTTTAGTTTTTTACAATAACAGAAATCACCACAAGTTAGATTTTAAAAAAATTCAAGCTGGGAATCTTTATATTTTTCAGTGTTTACAGGTTTGTTGAGAGGGACTTATTTTGGAAATAACCACCTGCATCATCACACTTTTGCACCAGTGCTTCTCATTTTCACCAGTGTCACCAATTATCAACACTTAATTCTGTGCTGAGAATATCAAACTCTTGGGAACAAATGTTTAAAAAAAAAAAAATTAAATCCCCACAACAGAAGCTTTCTTTAACTTCTGGGTTTAAGTACTTGTTTGATTCTACACCTTTTCAGACTGATTTTTCCCTTGGTGTTCTGAGAACTTTCAGAACGATGGACAGTTGACTCCCTTTCTTTCTATCTCTTCCGCTTCCTCCCAAACAAACAAGTTTACCTTCTTAGTAAATATGTGACTCGCTCAAAAATGTTGGCCTCTGGGTATGTCACCGTTGTATTTTTAGACTGTTGCTTTAGACCAAGGGTAAAACCTTGTGTGCCAGATGGTGTAAAAAAAACTAAGTTGTACTCTTGTGCCGATTGACCTAACGCTATTTCATTTCATTTTGCTAAGGAATGAGGAAGAAAATATTGCTTTATTTCTTCCTTACTCGCTTTAATTGAAGCATCAAAGCCAGTTGAGAAGAAAATAAAAATCCCGATGGCTAAAAGATTTAGAAGATAAAATTATTTTAATGTTCTTTAACTAAAATCCATTGAAATAAAAAGAACAGGAGGACTTGTGGCACCTTAGAGACGAACAAATTTATTTGAGCATGTAGCTCACGAAAGCTTATGCTCAAATAAATTTGTTCGTCTCTAAGGTGCCACAAGTCCTCCTTTTCTTTTTGCGAATACAGACTGACACGGCTGCTACTCTGAAACCTGTCATTGAAGTAAAAGTAATTCATGGGCTCTTGTTAACGTATGCTATTGTTTATAGAGTGCATTCTCAAATACAGCTCATTTAAAAAAAGGCATGCCCTCCTTTACAAAATCATGTACATTAAAATATCATTTAAACAGGTACTCATGCAGAAACTGTAATTGGCTCCATATAATGTTCGGCCATTCAAATAAGTAGTTTCATTTATCTTTCCTCTGAATTATCCTTTTTTATTGTTTATCTTAATTCATATTCATAGGAGAGGTCCATTTTAAAAAAGAATGGGTCAATGTATTCTCATTTCACATAAATACAATATCAGGGGGAAAAATAAATGTAGCTGAGATGACAGTGAACGAGGAAATTTAGTTCAGCAAGCAGATTGGTGTTGGTTACTTTTGCTGTATTTTAATAGCTGAAGAATTACCTGATCATTCAAAGAGAGGAAAAAATGTTCCATATTAACAACTGTTACTATCTTGCAGTTTTTTATACATACCCTCTTGACTACAAAAATAGCAATTCCTGTTTCAGTAGTGTTAACCACAGACTTGCTGGTGGCAAAGACATTAAGTTAAGTTTCAGACTTGTCTAACGATCATCTAAATTGGATAATGCAGGTGTGTGTTGGACTGTTTAAATACATTCACCAATCCTGAATGAAACTTCAGTTTTCCTGATGGAATTAAGTTTCCTCTGTAAAGTTTTCTGAATACAGTGCAAGCCTCACTTAAGACCACTTGTAGTCACTTAGTTTTTGTTGATCCCTTGTGGAGTATTGCAATATGTCAAGAGAAGATTACATTCTGACTTAAAATTTTAACATTAAGAAGTCTAGCTGTCAGTGTAGTACACTAGTTTCACTTAAAAATAAATAAATAAAAGTTAGCACAGTTGTCCCTAAGTAGCTTAAAATAATTTGTCAGATTTATTTGGGCATAAGCTTTCGTGGGTAAAAACCCCACTTCTTCAGATGCATGACTCCATGAATCTGAAGAAGTGGGTTTTTTTACCCACAAAAGCATCTCCTCCTGCGCAGGGATCCAGAGGGGAAAAACAGCCTGATGCTGGGTCCCAGGCTTGTACGGAGTTTTCTGCGCGCTGCCACCTCCTTTCTTCAGGGCGTGCTAGGAACCGCAGCTGCCCGAACCCTCCCTCTCTCTCCGGCAGTGTATTGGAGAGACGGACTTTGCTGGCCCCTACTGGCAGCCAGCAGCTGTGCAGCGCCAATTCTGCAGGGAGAAAGGAACATTAATTCTGCACAAATTCTGCATTGCGCAATGGTGCAGAATTCCCCCAGGAATGGAGTAGTAGCAGCTGCAGAAGAGACTGAAAAAGGAGTTAATACAGCTCCATGTTTTAAGGAATGGAGAAACAATACCTCCAATCTGAAAATGGGGGAGGCATTGGTGTCTACAGCGCTTCTTTTTCCCTCACCTCAGAATTCACAATAAACCCCACAACTGCAGCTTTGGAGGGCAAGGTTCCTTAGGTTGATATTGAATGAATTCTAGATTTCCATGCAGAAATCAGGGTTCTGATCAGGATGCAGTGTGGCTGGGCCTGGCCATTCCCTTGGGTTAGCCCAGCCCACTTGGTGGAAGTAGCAGTCCCTACCCTCCTTCCACGTACAGACAAGGGGAGAGCAGCCTGTAGAAGGATGCTCCTAGCTGATGGAATTAACTGTAATATTGCATGTTTCGATTGTTTCTAAACGTCTTTAATCATAAGAAGCCATCATCAATCCTTTTATTTATTATCTATTTCTAGCCACATCTGCTTACAGATCCACTAACTTCACCCTCTCATGCCCCCAGTAGCCTGTCTTCTCCTGACTTTTCCATGTGGGAAACTGCCTCTGCTCTGCACTGGGGCATCAAATGGAGTGAAGAGATCCCATCATCCTGCACATTTGAAACACTGTGTTTCCACTTTGTGTAGGACCTTCTCTGGCTACTCAGATTGGGCCCTATTTGGTGGGGGCTTCAGAGCACTCAGCATTGGCTTGACTTGAATAGGAATAGAGTTATGCCAACAGTAAGAGCTTTAGGAAATCTCACTCATTACCTTTTGACGAGTAAACTATCATAGGAGTTATTCACGTGCTGTTTATTGAGCATTCAATTTCAAGTTACCCCAAGATAATATAAAACTATAATATTCATTTTTATTATTATTTGTCTGAACATATCAAAATGTTTTCTTTGGCCCCATATGTTTCTTCTGTTCCCCCAAAGATTGGCAGGATATTTGGATGGCTCCAATGTATCATGTAAGAATGTTTTGTCCTTTTAAGGAATAAGATATCTCAGCTAAGGCATTTCTAAGTGATTATAGCATGTTTTAAGTAGTGGCATTAAAGTGCTTAGTTCAGAGTGACTGAATGACTTCGAACTGTCTCAGAAATACACTTACTAAAGTGTCCCAATAGTTTACTTATAAAAAATTAAAGGCTGGACTGATTAGATCTGTGACTTTGATTGTCATGGCACACAGGAGTGCAAGTCATTGACAGACCATCAAAAAGGCTCAGCTGTGTCCAGATTTCTAAAGCCCTTCCATAACATAAGCAGGGTCCTAAATACTGTACTGTATAAAGGAACAAATTAAGAAAGGAAATAGTAATAATTTAACTGTGACATGAATAGTAAGGATTCAAAGTAAAATCTTGGCTCCATTGAAGTCATTGGGAGTTTTGCTAGTGACTTCAATGGGACCAAGATTTCGCCCTCTGATCTTATGGAAACTGAAAGCCTACAGTATTTTGAAAACAAAATAAAGATCAGGAGAAGGTTTTATAAGAGTTAATGAGCCTGAGCAGAGGTTTGGGTGTGGAGGTCTCTAGCAGCGGTTTTTTAGATAATGCCACTGTAAATTTTAGGGTACTTCTAAAAGCTGTAAACGATTCACCTCTTTTCAGTTCTGTGGTAAGCCACAGAAAGCTCTAAAATATATACATTAATACATTTATATAGTAAAGTACTGTATTTTGTCATGTGCACTACTGAGAGAATTCCTCAGGAGCACAACTTTTGTACTACAAGAAGCTAAATAGCCTCAATTGTGGAGGTGGGGACTATCAGCAGTTGTTTCACTATAGTGAAAACTGCGTTTTTCTTTTTTAAGTGTTTGGTGACTTGGAGGCCATTCTCTTCTAAAAAAAAAAAAAAAAAAATTGGCATTAAAATCTATTGCCAGATTCAACCCATGCGAAGATGTATTCCATAAATATTTTCAGTTTTGATCATTTTTGACAAGATGGTGATTGTCTTCACTACACCTCAGAAGTTCCACGTTTCTCACTAGTATTTCAGGAAATGATCGTTTTAAAATATATTTTCAAAACTACTGGTGTTCATTTTCACAGGCAGAGCATGTGAAAATGAAGTAAAGGATCACTTAAGCTCTGACGTTGTTTCCTTTTGATATTTTCTTAAATGCCAAAGCATAACATAGGGCTGCATTTTGTCTGGCTTTTTCAAAATAAGTCTGGATTCCAACACAGAGACAATAAAACACTTATTGAAATGAAATGCATCTTTACCAAATTCCAGCTTTCCCAACATGTTTTCCATAATTTGGTAAATGACAAAATGTCAAGACTTCGCTTTCATTAAAAGGTCTACTTTTACCACGGAACAATCTCATTAACTTTTGTCTCAGTTTAGTAGGTTCTAGTTTATATTTTCACTGGTAATTTGTACAAGATTTTTAGCCCTTCTTCCTGTTAAAAATTATTCTGCACTGGTTAGACATACTACTTCTTCGAGTGATAGTACATGTATGCACCATGCATCAGAGTCTGGAGATTTTTAGTGAGCAGTGTATGTTGGTCCACATACACAGTTTCTCTTCTCGAGTCTGCACCGAGGACGTATGAGGCAGAGCGGACTGACGCCTCTCCAATTCCTTCCACGTGGCCTGAGGTGGAATCTTCTGCATCCACAGCTGCTTCCATTGTTTTTTTTCAATCTGTGTGTGAAACTACCCTCCCCCGATAGTTTTTAGTATTTGCACTATCTATTTACTATTTTCGAGTTGTAGTATTTAGTATAGTGTAGTTTAGTTAGTTTTTTCCCCACTTTGGAGAAATCCTCCTCCAAGGGTGAGGACTCTGCCCACAGCCCCAGGGTTTAAGAACTGTTTCCTGCCCCCCGCTCCTCAGTGAGTGACCAACATCAATGCTGACTTTACTGTCTTGGCAAGGCTCACATCCCTGCTATGTGCAGTATTTGCTACTCCTTCCCCAAATTCATGAGGGTTGAGCACTCAGACTGAGAGAGAACCTTATGGGGAAAAAACATGAGACCCCAGTTGCATCCGGGCAGGGGACACCCCGTCTGTACACTGGTCTCAATCAACAGGCAGCATCTCTCTGAGCACAAAGTCAGGAGCTGAGGCTACAACCTGCAAGGCTAAAGAATCAAAGGGCTCTCGTGAGAGTATGGGGCACTCTCACAAGCACAGGGGCGAAGATCCTCTTCAGAATCTGACCTGAAGAGATCCTTCCCCAACTCCATCCAAGTTGGGTGAGTCCTTGCACACAGATCCTAAGGACTTAGGCCCAAGTAAACCTCTTCTACAGGAGAATGTGGCATGCAGGAGTACAGATCTGTTGCTACTGATCTTGGTGCCAACGTAGAAACCAAAAGACAGGCATCCACTACCTTCAGCATCCAGATCATACTCTGCACCAACACAGTTTCAGAAAAATCCGATGTCTACTGTAACCAGGGAAGTGTCTGATCCAGTGGCCCTGACCACCAAAACACCCTACACTATGTGGCGGTCTGAGACCTATGTCTCCCCAGGGGATATTTTCACTCTTGTGTCCTCAGTCCCCTCCCCTCTTACGTCCAACCTTATTTAGAGAGATCGTCGTACCAGAGGAGGAAACCATCTTGAGGGCATAGAGTTAATCTCCTTTCTCATATACGAACCTGAGTACCCATCCATTGGTATCAACGGTTCCAATGGTTAATCAGGAACCAAACTAGACATCAGATTGGTCAGGAGCTACATTTGAACCTCTACATCTACAAAAGGAGGCAAGTATGGACAGAATTTCCAGGAAATCAGGGTTCAGTCCTCTGTCAAAGTATGACTTTCCAAGGGACTGATAGTTCCTAATGTCATGGTGTCCACCCCCGCCCCCCCCCCCCCCAACCAGTTGTCCTCTCTAAGTGGCATTACTGGGGCCCTAAGAGATTCTCTTACTCTTGGCACCCTGATCCACGAATGAACCTTACCTATGCTCTCCTACCCAACACCAAACAGCTCCATTGGAGTGTGAGGGTGAGGAAGTTGAGCCAGATCTGACTCTTCCAGTGGTTCTGGTGGCATCTCACATCATCCTACCTAGATTAAGCAGTCACCCCAATTGCTGATGATCATAGGCAATATCAGGAGCTCTCACAAAAAGTGTTGTCTTAGTTCCAGGTGCAGCTCAAGCAGGTTCAGGAGTCTCAGCACAGCTGTTGAATATCTTGCAACCCTCAGGTCCAAGTCAAGAGGCCTCCCAGTCAACAGTCATGGATCCAGCCAGGGTAGTGTGGTGCGCTCCTGCCTCATGCACTCCCACCCCCAAAAAAGGCTGAAAAGCACTACTTCATTCCACTTAAAGAAGCAGGTTTTGTTCTCACATTCAGCACCCAACTTCAGCAGCCACTGAGGTCCGGGCTGCAACACCCCAAGATGACACCTTTGGACAAGGGTGCAAAATGCCTCAATCTCCTAGGGAGAGGGAGAAGTTTTCTCTTCAACAAGCCTTCAATTGCAAATTGCTGACAACCTGGCCCTCTTAGCAAAATATGATTTCACCAATTAAGGTGAGTATTTTGACTTCAAGGACAAACTCCCTCAGCAGGATAGAGCCCAATCCCAGAACCTAATTGATGAGGGTGAACTTTGTGGCCAAAATATTTCTTCAGGATGCAGTAGATGCTGCTGATATTGCTTCCAAAAAATGGCTACTTCAGTTATGAGGAGAGAATCCTGGTTACAGTCCTCACGTTTTCCTTGGGAGGTGCAAAGTACCATTGAAGATCTGCACTTTGATGAAGTTAACTTTTTTAATTAAAAGACTGAGTCTCTTCCCTGTGTTGAGGACTTGAAAACAACACTTCACTCTCTGAACATCAATACCCTTGTCCCACAGGAAGCACCACAAACAAGTGTACAGGCCAAGATGGCCCCCTCACGAACCACCACAAGAGCGACCAAGGGTATAGAGACCAAGGTACACAGCTTCCTGAAGATCTACCACAGCTGATTCCAACCTCCTACCTAAGAGTTTCTTTTGACAAGACATGCAACATCTGCATTGCTGTGTTGATGCCTCATTATTCTGACCCTGCCCCCAAGTATTTGATGGCCACTTTATTCATTGCATCCCCAATTGGAGGGCAATAACAGACAAGTGGGTGCTGGAAATTATTCACTCAGGCTATACAATTGAGTTTACCTCCTACCCACAAACCTGCGTCTCAGCCCCTGAGCTCATGAGGCAATCCTACATGAGGCAGATCTTCTCCAGCAAGGAGCCATAGAACGGGTGCCACCTCATCATCAAGGGAAGGGATTCTATTGCCCAGTTTTCTTAGTTCCCAAAAAGGACAGAGAATAGAGACTAATTCTTGACCTACACCAATTAAATGTCTTCATCTGAAAATTAAAATTCAGCATGGTCACGTTGGCATCAATAATCCCCTGTCAGGAAGAGGGCAACATGGTTCACAGATCTTGACATGAAAGATGCTTGCTTTTCACTTAGGCATTCACCCGTACCTCATAAAGTTTCTCAGGTTCTTTCTTGGGCAAGATCTTTATCAAGTCAGAGTCTTTCTGTTCACATTAGATACAGGGTAATGGTGGCCCAGATAGGATAAGAGGTTAGGAAAG
Organism: Eretmochelys imbricata; assembly: GCF_965152235.1. Taxonomy (NCBI): domain Eukaryota; kingdom Metazoa; phylum Chordata; order Testudines; family Cheloniidae; genus Eretmochelys; species Eretmochelys imbricata. The sequence continues at coordinate 101,074,590 of NC_135580.1, forward strand.
AAGTTACGTAAAGTACAGATTGGAGCTAGTGAGGAACAGTAAAACATTAGAATCCCATTTAAATATAATACATGAAGGCAAACAACTGAATGTTGACAAATGTTGTAAGTGCTGATTTAAAATACTAGGAGTCTGAATAGCAGCATGTGTGAACTAAATTGCCTGGCATTAACTGAGGATATTGATGTAGCAGGCATCCAAGAAACTTGGTGAGATGAGGATAATCAATGGGATACAAAAATAACAGGATATAAAATGATTAAGTGTGTGTGAATTAGCTCTTACCGCACAAGAAAGAGCTCTTGGAGTACATGTGGATAGTTCTCTGAAAACATCTGTTCAATGTGCGGTGGCAGCCAAAAAGCTAACAAAGTTTGAAACCATTAGGAAAGGGACAGATAAGACAGAAAATATCATAATGTTACTTTATAAATCCATTATATGCCTACTCCTGGAATACTGATGCCATTCTGGTCACTCCGTCTAAAAAAAAGATGCATTAGCATTGGAAAAGGTGCAGAGAAGGACAACAAAAATAATTAGGGGTATGGAACAGCATCCATCTGAGGAGAGATTTTAAAAGACTGGGACTGATCAGCTTAAAAAAAGAGAGAACTAAATGAGGGTGTGATGGAGGTCTGTAAAATCAGGACGGGTGTGGAGAAAGTGAATAGGTAAGTGTTATTTACCCCTTCACATAACACAAGAACCAGGGGTCACATGATGAAATTAATAGGCAGCAGGTTTAAAACAAAAGGAAGTACTTCACATAATGCACAGTAAACCTGTGGAACTTGTTGCCAGAGAATGCTGTGAAGGTCAAGAGTATCTAGTTCTTTTTTGAGCCCATGTTCATGGAGGATAGGTCCATCAATGGCTATTAGCCAGGATGATCAGGGATGCAGCCCCATGCTCTGGGTGTTCCTAAAGCTCCAGCTGCCAGAAGCTGGGACGGGATGGATTACTGAAAATTCCCCTGTTCTGTTTATTTTCTCTGAAGTATCTGGCACTGGCCACTCTCAGACAGCATGTTGAGCTACATGGCCCGTATGGCCACACTTACGTTCAAGGCAAATTCTCTGTATACCACTTTTCATAAAGAGACCTCTCTGCCTCTACCTGGAATTCATCCCTAAAATAATTTGAGTTTCACATAAAACAAACCATCCACTTATTGGCATTTTTTCCGCCAAAACCTCAATGCTTTTGATGAGGAGAGTAGGCTTCACTCTCCAGATGTCCGACAGGCACTGGTGTTCTATGTGGAGAGAATGAAAGCAAATAGGAAACCACCGAGACTATTTAGCGCCTTAGCAGAGCCATCAACGACTCAAGCATTCTCTATGCACAGACTCTCTAAAAGGATCTCGAGCTGAATCTTTGCTACTAGCTAACATGTTTATCTCTCACATCCTGAAGGGGTGAGAGCCTGCTCCACTGGAGCCAAGACCACCTCTGTAGCATCTCTGGGATGTAATCTACTCGCTACAAGCAGTGCCTTCAGAGGTTCCGCATTGGTCCATACCTGTGTTGCAGATACGGCTGTGGGAATGGCAGTACTACAGACATGCATACCATCTTCATCCTTGCTCCCACCTCCTGTTTGACTACTGCTTACTAATTTCCCATGTGTGGAGTACACCTAGGAACCATCACTCAAAGAAGAAATGGAGGTAGGTTACCTGTTACTGGAGGTTCTTTGAGATATATGGTCCCTAGCTGTATTTCACTACCCACTCTCCATCCCCTCTTCGGTGGCTGATGACTGGATTCATGGTAAGAGAACAAACTGAAGAGGCATCATCCTGCACTGCCTTCATACCCTCCGTCAGAGCACCATGAGGAGAGCAACTGTGCACATGCAGACCAACGGACATTGCTTACTAAAAATCTCTGGACTTGTACATGGTGCATATGCTTACCCATGTATGAAACACAGATAGGGACCACGCATCTCGAAGAACTTCTAGTTACAGTTAAGCAACCTCCCTTTACCATTTTCTGCACCAGCTTAGACCAAAGGGTGCATCCTTTCTTTAAATGAGCATTTTGAAACACTGGTCTGTCATGTCCAACAATTTCCAGCTGAAAATGAAATGCCTGATGTTTTAAAAAGTCACACAAAAATAAAGGAACACCACTCTGATCTGAAATTGTAAAGGAAAATTCTAATGGTCCATATACAAGAGGATATGTGCAATTTTTGTGTGGTATAGAATTTCCAGCGGGGTGTATGCTGGCTGTATCCCAGACCAGATTATTCAGAAGACAGGTTAGCCTGGTGAAGCGAATGGGGGGAAGAAAGATGGTTTGGAATTACAATATAGTTTTAGGGGGGAAAGGATCACCACCTAATTCTGGACCCACATCTCTCTGTACAGGCTATAGTAGGTATAGAATTTGCTTCCTCAGTTTCCCAAAGGCTAAGGACTCTGTTCCTCTATCCTAGTCCTGCAGGAAGGTCCTGGCTCTCTCACTTTAGGTCTGTCAAGAGTCCCTTCCAGTTGCCCCTTCCCCTCCCTGTGTGCCCGTGCTTGTGGGATGATGGAGAGTAGCATCCGCTGGCCTCCTCTTCATCTCACTGACTGACAGCTCCATTTCAGAGCTCAAAAACAAGGTGGGAGGCATTCAGGTCACAAAAAGTCCTTTAAATGTATTCCCTTTCTGACAGTCCTCAAGGAAAGAACGCTCCCTTCCCATCCTTCTGTGCACATCCACTTTCCCTAGAGCACTGGGCAGTGGATAGAACCAGTGCCTTCTCTAAGATCATTTCTGCAAACACAATTGCTGTATACAGATAAGGGGGCTAGGGTTTTGTGGCTGTGAAAACCCAAATCCTCTTTTGTGGAGCATCTGAAGGGGCAGTACCCTCTCTGCCTAGAGAGCAGAATATCTTAGTCAAGAAAGACCAGAATAATTATTTGGGGAAAGTGAGGCATGAGTGGGCATTTTCCAATAATTTTCACTCAAAAAATACTGGTATATTGGACTCCTGAAAGGAATGCTTGTTAGGGGAGCGTGCAGTGCTTCAAACTAGAAGAAATTTCCCTGGAGTTAAGATTGCTTCTTGACTCTAGTTTGTGAGCTACTATACAGTAGTTGTAACCCTATGAAAAGAAATAGTATTAACACTCTTGGCCATTACATGTGCAACACACAGTGAAGCATAATATACACACAGTGCGTTTATAGAGGTCTCTACAAACCTGTGGGCAAAACGTGTATATAAAATGCACAGGTTTGTTTTTTTTAAAAGCACAATAAGTCTTATGTGCAGTTATTTTGGTGATAGAAATGTGAAAAGAAAACATTACACTTTTATTTCTGACATGAAAATTGTTTTCTCTACATTGGCCCTGTGGTTAAAATAGAGACGCTTCCTTCTCAGTTTAATCTCTGACAATGGTTTTAATTTTTACTTCATAGACTAGAGCTTTGTATTGACTGATTTTAAAAGATGTTGTCTATAGGGCGTTTCTGTTAAGTCTTAAATTGTAGTTTTATACTACGCTGTGTTTCACTCTCATTTTCTTTATTTCTTAGTTTTTTAAAACATGCTTTAGTTTATAAAGCCACCTAAAGATAATTTTTAAGGCTGGTAGGAGAAAACAGTAACAACCATGATGGCATCAGTCACTCTGAATGATATTCTAATTGCTTTTAAAGTAAATTAATGTTTTTTTAAACACGGGTTCTTTAAGTATAAGTTCCTTCTGTTCCACGCATCAGAATGCCAGTCCTTGAAAAGTTTTACAAAACATCTCCCTCACTTTTCTAACAAGTCTTAAAATAGAGGAATTGATTAATTCGAATACAAATTAAATCCCAGTGGGTGAAATTCTAGCCCCATTGAAATCAATGAGAAAACTCTCCTTGACTTCAGGGAAACTAGGCTTTCCCCTGTGTGTTTATAACTGAGTTACATAGCAACCCATTTAAAACAATCTGTTGGTGCTTAAAGCAAAGTTAAGGCTTTCCCCCTAGTGGAAGTGTAGTACCATCATAAAGCCAGACAGATCAAATATGTGAAGGTAACCACAAAAGTGTGGGATTTTTTGTTCTTTTAAATCAGTAAAATCTGCCCAGAATGGCAGTGCTTACTTTGGGCCTGACCGTGTTGCTGCGCACATGGAATTAACACTGAGCAATGGGAGTTCTGTTGGTAGAGCACATGCAGGATCAACCCTTTATTTGTAAGTATTAGTACAGTTTTGTTTACTGAACCCATGTACTGTAGTAAGCATTGATAGGGCATTGCCACAAGAGTGGGAATTTCCAAGTTGCCACTGTTCTGTGTTGCATTTACAGTATATGCATATGTTTGTCCTGTTTGTGTAGTAATTACACAAACATTGTAAAGGGATTGTTTGGTGAATAGTGTGGGATTAATGTGAATTAACTTTTAACTATTGTGTAATCTGTAGAACCAAGAAAATGTGATTGCTTAAAAACCATGTTAAATTATCACTTGGTCAGTATTCATATATTTTGTTTTTTGAACCTTTTTCCTGATTATAAAACTCAGAAAACACAATGTAACCAAATCAGCAAAATGTAATGTACGCAAAATTTACAAAGTAATTCTGAGACAGATATCTGGAAAGTGATCATATAAGTAGCAGCAAATGCTTAAATTGTGGAGTTATAATACAACTATTTGATATTGCCTTTTAATTCATTCTGCATTTCATGTTCTGTAAATCCTTTTCCTCAGTTTTAAGTTCACCTATGTGTACAATACTGGATCTTACGTCTTTTTTCAGGACTTCCATTATTGCTGGAGCTTCCAACATGTACATGTTTCTTTGAAAAACAATCCTACTGTTATTTTTTGTAAATAGTTTTGTATTGAATTTGCATGGATAAAACCCACATGTCCAAAACCAGTGTACATATTCTATGTATAAAATACAGACTGTTTCATAATTTCCACGTCGTCAAGTTATTCATTTTAATCTTTTATATCTTATGGTATATAACTTATCAAATTCTGATTTACCTATTGTTTAGTTATAGCCTCTTTTAAAGGCCAGTACTGATGTTTAAGAGGCAACAATGAAGACTTTTTGCATCACAGGTTTTGTTCTCTTAACAATTAACATACTTTTTTCTGCCACAATACTTTGTGTATAGAAAGACCTTCTTATGGGTAGTAGAGTTTATGTGATGTCTTGTTTGACCAACAGTGCACAACCTGTGAAGACAAAGAGATGGTCACTTCTAGTGAGGACTCTTTGATGTGGAATCGTTCCTAATTTATATTACGTAAGACCAACAATTGTCCTGTAGGTTGTATATTTGAGGACCAGCTCATCTGTGTGTTTTCTGGATCCTTCTAACGTTTAGTTGCTCTGATAGTAAAATCATAATGTAAGATACAAGACTTCAATGCTGATGGCACTCTCTTCTCTGTTGCCTGTTTTTAGCTTTTAGTTTATTTTTTTTAAACTGAGATTTCCTTGGCCGTAGCTTTCCTGAACACTAAAAGCATGAAAGCTTCCCTTTTGCATAGGGGTTGTTTTGTTTTTGGTTTGTTTGTTTGTGGTTGTTTTTGTTTTTTTTTTTTTGGGGGGGGGGTTCATTATGTAAGATTTGGTATCTAGCAGCAAAGCCTAGTCTTCCATTCTGCTATTATGAAGCCCAATTTGCGAAATTATGAAGTAGAAATTGAGAAAAAGCATGACAAAGAAAGTGGATCAAATCCCTTGGAGAAAGCTTGTAAGCAGGTATTAAAAGAATTCTTTTGTAGCAAAAATTCAAGGTTTTAAGGTTTAAACATAAAATGTTCTTTGGTTAAGTCTGATACTCAGTTTCCACACAGTCACGGAGACAGGTCAGTACTGCATAAAGGATATTTAATAATCTAAAAATCTGCAATCTCCAGGTGGAGATGTTTCTAGAGAAACTGAGCATCCAGGGGGCTCTTGAGAGAGAGATGTGAGGAGAAGGTTAATTTATTAGGCCAAGGGGACCCTATTATTCTTGCTTTTAGGGTACCACCTGCTGGCTACATAGCTCAGACCAGGGCAGTGCGTACTGTTTTTCTATTCACCACCACTGTTAAAAGGCAGTACAAAAGGCAGACACTCTTGGTAATACTGTTGATGAGAGGACTTTATAGCACTGCGTGTGTTTTCTAGAGAATATTGCAACAATACCTTTTCCCTCTTAGCTGGTAATGCAGCCATCATTTATGCAAACATTGTTTGTGTACTTATGCAACCTTTCTTTTCACATCTCAGTAGCCTGGGCAGTGACACAGGAATCTTTGTTTTCATGTGGTTCTTGTGCAATACCTGTCTGTTTTTCTTTCCTGTGGACTATTTGTGACTCATTATGTGCACAATTCCTTCATCACACATCCTTGACTATTGCAAGGAAGAGCTTAACTCTCCATTTGTGCTTTGAAGTCTCCAGTGCTTCTCAAGGTGGTCTTTTAACCAGTCATGCAACACACGTTCTCGTTCACATAAAGTCTGTTTTTTTAAATCTTCTTTCAGTGGCCACATGACAAGCAGCTGATGTCTCTCAGCTTCCAACCATCGTGCTGTGATCGTTCGTTTGAGATTCTTTATCCTGACCTTGGCATTTGAAAAATTTCCCCCTCTAATTGTGTGCAGGGGCAAGAGTTTGTGGAAGCTGCAGAAAGAGGATTTTTGTGCACAGTTGGCAATTATGAACATACTACAGTCCCTATTTAAACCGCAACATTCCAGTACCTTTTGCTTGTGGAATCACCATAAAATGTAAAAAACAAAACAAAAAACCAACCTTCAACATATCATGTTTGTGAGACTATATTAAACTGAAATATCGATCAAGGTATAATTTGCTACATATTTAGCATTTCAGATAGCTATTAAAAAGTTTGAAGTGATTTCTGTATATCTTAGAGTCCTTTTTTAAAAAGGTTGCTTGCTATTTCAGCATGTCAAAACTATTCCCAAAACGCATATGTAATAATTTGTTTGCTTTATTTCCAAACGAGGGCTCTGTCAGGATGGAAATCTCATAATAATAAATGTTCTGATCTGACAGCTAAGGAGAAAATTGATTTATATCCTAATTTACAAAGTCATTTCAACACATTTGCCTTTGTAACTGAACAATAAACATCTCTGTAGGGGAGCACAACGATAACTTGCAGGTAGTAACTAGTACAGTGTAAACAGAATTAGAAAACATTAATTACCTGTGAACTTCAGAACTACGTTAAAGATTTAAATGTGTATCATCATAACCTCATTTGTATTTTAATAGGAAAATGTTACAATTACCAGCCTGTATATAGTAATTCCTTAACCTTTCCAACTGAAATTTTAAAATGTGATGAATTTATAAAATGATTTGAATATTGTATTTTTCAACTGCTCAGTAAACATCTGTCCTTCCAGGATTTTAACATTGGGTTTATTATAAAATGGTTATCTCTTTAGTATAACAAAAATGACATGTATTTGTACACACATAAAATGGAATATATGTTAGTGTCCCATAAAGGTTTTATCAGCACGAGGTTGGGATGTTGTCGTTATTCATGGAGTGGACATAACTTTTTATGGCCCTTTTTAACTCTCCAGCAATCAAAATATAGCCCGGTAAAGAAATAATTTTTCTACTAGTCATTTAAGAGATGAAAATATCCAATTTCATAATCAAGGTAAGTTCCCTTGAGATAATGCAGAGGCCCCCACATCACTGCTTCGCCCGGTACAATACACCAAGGAAACTATAGGAATTACTTGGAATCTGAATGCATCAAGATGCTGAAGCGGGTTTTGCTTAGCTCTGTTTTTGTAATATATCTATTTGTATATTCCTTTCATTTCCAGTTACTTCTAAGATTGTCATAATGTCATGAAAAGTAGCAGAGTCCTGCAGGGGAGTAAGACTTAAAAGTGAACGGTAACCTCGGGTATTAGCCAACTGCAACTCTGGATTGAATCCATTCACAAGAAGTGCTCCCAGCCTGTATTAGTCATATGGCATGAGACTCTAGGCTCCATGGGTCTTCTCCTCTGCTTCACGTAACCTGAATGCTCAGGCTGACCTGAGAAGCTGGCCACAGGAGCAGAGATGACTCCTTATCTGCATCTCCAGCAGCCAAGGAGTCACTGCCATCTTGTCATGCCAGCTCCATGCTAGCCAGCCGAACAGCTCAGCAGAGTGCCGTTGCTGACTTTAGTAGCCCATTACCACTGCAGCCACTTCCTGAGGGAGCTTCTTGTGGAGGTGTTGTGAGAGAGATGAGAATGGGTCACTCTACTGGATAGACACCCTTCCCTCCCCCCTGCCGCACACATAGGAGATGCTCCTCCCCAACACAATTAGAAAAAATAGCTTGTCGGGGAGGTTGACCGCCTGTGGGTCCTCATAGCTGGGCTTTCCAATGAGCATGGAGGAGGTTCACGCCAACAAAGCCTCTGCAGCCACTTACCAGTTCTGTACTACCCGTTGCCCAAACTTTCCAACTGCATGCTGCTAGGGCCTTGGTCACACTACTTTTATCTTCCAAATTACGGATGCTTATGTGTAACGATAACTTTTGTACCTCACCTTGGCTTGGCTTTTAGTTTACAGCTGTTTGGATTTCCTAGTTTCCAGGCTCCCAGAGGTAAGTGGATTTTGTTTTCTAATTTTCATATTGAAATTAAGCTGGTCAAATGAATCCTTTATAAATATTTTTGTGACTTAAATCCTTTTTCTGTTCATGTGAATCATTTTGAAGCTGATCTTGATTTTTATTAAGGTGCGTGTTCTTTGTAAGAATTCACCAAATAGTCAGTGGATGAACTACTGTCAGTTTACAGGCTAATGACAAACTGTTCTCTTCAAATATTTGATCTTTGGGGGGGGGTGTTCTTGGTCACTTAAGTCTCACATTACTGTTTTTGTCATAATCCGAGAGTAATGCCAAGCCAAGGAAAAGCAAATAACACACTTTCTGGCACAAACGTTTGGATAAACATCTTTGATTTGTGAACAGTTTTTAAAGAAGTAATAACAAAATAAACTGCGTGATTCTACACATGAAAACATTTTGGAAGTTTTAGTAATATTCACCAGTTCTAATTAGTAACAAAAAGTTATAAAAATGCATTTTAAAGTAGCTTTATGCCCAGCATAAAATATTTAAATGGCTGATGCACATTGCTAGTATTTGCTGTTGTGTACTTGTGCGGGGGTGTAACAGGCAGTTGCTGCCCCGGACTGGAAGCCCTGCCACCTTAGAATCATAGAATATCAGGGTTGGAAGGGACCACAGGAGGTCATCTAGTCCCACCCCCTGCTCAAAGCAGGATCAATCCCCAATTTTTGCCCCAGATCCCTAAATGGCCCCCTCAAGGATTGAACTCAGAAACCCTGGGTTTAGCAGGCCAGTGCTCAAACCCCTGAGCTCTCCCTCCCGCCCAACACACCCCAACAAAGAGAAAAAGAGTAGCAAGTTCAGACCTGCAGGGGAGGGCACCCAGGATCAGCTACTGGCAGAACCAACAAGAATTGGTCCTCCTTTAGCAACTAGAAGGGCTGGAAATGGGCAGAAGCCATTTCTGGGTGAAGCTGTGGCGGGGGAGGAAGGATTTCTTCTGTCTTTATCCAAGAAACCCAGCCTGGACAGTGGCCAAACTGTGACTGCACCTTTTTAATTAGGCCAATAAAGGACTGCTGTTCTAGGCTGTGGAATGTAAAGCCCAGGTGTGGCCATCTTGAGTTAAATATTGTTTGCTGTAAAATTAAGGCAGCTCACTTCACGAGACACTCCACTGACTCAGGCAAACCTGTGGTAACAGGTTCTGGAAGTGGGATTTCTGACACAAGAGCAGGCCTTGGCTGAAACCTTTCGGCTGGTCCTGCAGGAGCAAGGGAGAGGCCCAGTGGGCTGCCCGGCAGCAGCAGGCTGTATCTCTGGAGCTGATTCAACAGTGGCAACACCCCCAGTAGCAAAAGTGTCCATTTCAAGAGGTGGTGCTCCAGTGGATTGTCACTTAATCTGTCTGTGGAGCACAAGGTTCTGGCCTGGCCCTTTCCAAGCCAGAGCCAGCTGATGACCCAAAGGCATACCTGCTGAGGTTTGAGTGGGTAGCTGTACGGCGCAGTAGGCTAAGGAAACTTAGACCGCACAGCTTGTACCTTTCCTGGCCAAGGAAGCCCAGGCCACTTACCGGGCCTTAGACAATGAGGTGGCCAAAGACTATGACAATCTAAAGACTGCTATCCTTGAGGTGACAGAGGTATCTCAAGAGGCCCATTGCAGCCAATTCCAGATGGAGCCTTTTGCTCCCAGATCACACCACAGGCTGTTACCCAATGTCAGAAAAATTCCGTCCCGCAGTGTGATGGACATTACATTCTATGGTATTAGGACAAGAGTTGGACATATTTCAGCTGGTATTCATATTGGGTTTGACAACATAACCCCAGCTTACTGGTGGCTGCCATCCAAACAGCCAAGAACTCTCTGGCTGTAGGTTAGCCCAATAAGGTTGATTGGCCCAGGACAAATAGCCCACAGGCCCAGACATCAGAGGAGCCACCTTGGCCAACCAGTGAGAGCCCATGAAGCGCTCAGAACCCCAAGAGCAAGGGACAGCCATCCCCTGGACCCTACAAGGTGACTTGAGACAGATAGATAAACAGGAGAGACCTACCCAGGCACTAATAGAGGACTACCCAAAGATATGACCAAAAACTGATAACGTGGGTTCACCTAGCAGCTACATAGTACGTTCTCATTGTGAGAAGCCAGGACATATTAGTTGGTGCTGCCCTCTTATTAAGTGCAGTTACATGAGGCAAGGGGTCATAGAACTCTGCCACCTCTCATCCCAGACCTGACATCTGTTACCAGGCATACATAGCTCAGTGAAACTCAGGGGGAAACACTGTAGGAGTGTTTGGATTCAGGGTGTTTTCACATGCTAGTTATGGCAATCTTACTGGACCCCATAGTCCTGTGATGACCTAGTTCATGTTACTGGCATCCATGGGGATGTCTGCTTCTGTCCCACCGCCCAGGTACTGCTGAGTAGGGGAGGACCCAGATTAGCAGGTGTGAAGAGTTGTTTACCCGGGAAAGTGATAACTGAGATGGACTGGCAGCATTTCCCCTCATTTTCCCTCTCTACTGCCTCCTCACTCAAGCCTTCTGTGTAGCCCTGAGTCCATACCCGACCAATTGGGCGTCCTCTTTCCAATTGCAAACTCTGTACTTTTCGGAAGGGCTCTTGACCTAGAAAAGCCAGAAGCAATGATGGGAACCCTGGAAGGTTGGTTACAAGGTGGTCTTGTAGAAAAGACTGAATCTGAGGAATGCTCTCACACCTCCAAACCCCCGACCAAGATGACCCACAATTCAACCTGGACTTGACACAGTTGGCTGTCTCCAATCTAATGCATGGACAGAGGGAGGGAGACCCCCTGGGAAAGCCTTATGCCCAGGTGGTGGTAATCAATGGTACCATCACCCACAGGCCTCCCAGTTCCCCAGCTTTGAGATACAGCATGGCTTGCTGTGTGGAGTCAAACGGGACTGGCAGACAGGGGAGGTGCACCTCCAGTTCTTGGTGCCATGTGGAGCTCAGAGGGAAGTCCTACGACTGACTCACTCAGTACCCTCCTCCGGCCACCTGGGAAAGGACAAAACCCTGAGATTGCTGGACAGGTATCCACAAAGAGACAGATAACTTGTGCTTCCTGCCCCAAATACAAGCAAATAGTACCCAAAGAGGCCACCCAGGTACCCTGGGAAAAAAGTGCAAGGGAACACTAGAATGTCCTAGTTGTGATAGACTGTGCCACCTGCTACCCAGAGACTATTTTTTTATGCCCCATGACTGCCCAAACGATTGCAAAGAAACTAGTACAGGCCTTTTCCCAGGTAGGTTTGCCCACCAAGGTCTTCACTGACCAAGGAAACCAATTCATTGCCTATTTACTACAGGAGATCTGGTAACTCCTTAAGAGTCAAATCTCAGTCTATCGCCCCCAGATAGATGGGTTTGTGGAAAGATTTAACCAGACCCTAAAGAACACATTAATTTTGTTTTGTTTTTTGTTTTTGGTTTTTTTGGTAAATCAAATCCCAAAGCTTAGGACCAGCTTCTATCATTAATTCTCTTTGCAGTGCAGGAGGTGCCACAAGCATTGACAAAGGTCCCCCCCTTTGAATTATTGTATAGCTGACCACGCCAGAGAATCCTTGATCTCTTTAAGGAGGCCTGGGAAGAACAACAATCCTGCTCCCAAAATGTGCTACCATACGTTCTGCAGATGTGGGAACCTGTGGGACAATTTGTCTGAGAAAATGTTCTACAAGCCCAGCAGACCAAGGCCTGATGCTACTGTGATGCTCTGTATCTCGGGGGAATACCCTGCACCCCCGTGTTCATCCTTATAATATGATTGTGTGGTATCCAATGAAAAGTTTGCCATGTCGGGTGTCTTCGGGAGGCTCATGATGCACTGAGTAATGTTATAGGTTGTAATTTCATGTATATACTTATGAGGCTAAAAATGTGTCCTCATGGCTTAAAACAAGCTCAGGAAAAGCTCTCCAGGAGCAGAGGGGAAGTTCACACCTCATCAGGGCATGTATAGGACCAGCCCAGCCTCACCTCACAGGAACAAAAGACACTGGCCTAGACAGTAACAAAGGATCTGTTGGACTCTCGAGTGAGTCACCCCCCCCTTCCCTTGGTTAGTTTGGGACTAAGATGAGGTAATGCTCACCTGACTCTGAAGGGGGGGGCAAAGCCAAGAGGGAAGAAAACATGATAAAAGGGAGAGACGTTTGCCATGCTCTTCCTCTCTCTTCCACCTCCATCTACAGACACCACCACTAAGGGATTGAAGCGCTGATCAAAGGGGAGAGCCTGGCTGAAGGGCAACCAGCCAGCCTGTGGTGAGAAGCATCTAAGTTTGCAAGAGCACTGAGTGTTACGATCTGCTTAGAATGTGAGTTGCTTTTATTTCATTTGACCAAATCTAACTTCTTGTGCTTTGACTTATAATCACTTAAAATCTATCTTTTGTAGTTAACAAATTTGTTTATTCGACCTGAAGAAGTGTGTTTGGTTTGAAGCATGTCAGAGGCTCCCCTTGGGATAACAAGCCTGGTATATATCAATTTCTTTGTTAAATTGACAAACTCATACAAGCTTACTGCACACTGCAAGACGGAGGTTCCTAGGGTTGTGTCTGGGACCGGAGATATTGGCTAGTGTCATTCGGTTGCACAATCCAAGCAGCAGCTGGCCAAAAGTGCTCACTCACATAGCTGGGAGCAGTTTACATGCCAGAGGCTGTGCGTGAACAGCCCGGGAGTGGGGGGGGGGGTCTCACAGCAAAGCAGGGTAAGGCTGGCTCCAAGAGCCAATGATTGGAGTGACCTAGCAGATCTCCAGTCCAGATAACGCCAGAGTGGAACATCACAGCTACCACAAAGGGGTTAGGAAGACAGCATATCAGCCCAGGATTGTGGGCTGCTACTGCTCCTTGGCACACAAAGCAAACTCTGGGCCAAATGACAGGGTCCAGATGAAGTCATCTGGTGAGCTGGGCAGATGGACTATGAAATCCTCTATCCAGGAAAGAGAAAAGGGCAGGAACCTCATGGAAATCCATTTTAGAGCTGTGGTGAGTCCAGACTGGTGGTCACATTTGGTCCATGTGGCTTCCGTCCTACAATTGCTGGGGGAGGCTGCGCTCACAGTAAACCCCCAGAAATGCAAGTTTGGCATGCAAGAAAAAAGATATCTTTGGTGTCTCTTGGGAAACAGCTAAATCCAGCCCCTTTGGGACAAGACAGAGGCCCTTAAAAAAGCTCTGATCCCTAATGCCAAAGAGGAAGTGTGGGCATTGCTTGGATTAGCAAATTATTACTCTTGCTTCATACCTTCCTTTGCAACCCTGGGCGCATCTTTGACAGACGTCTCAAAGGCATCAGCACTGAATGCGGTCTGGGAGTGTGAGGGAGCCTTTGATAAGATAAAGAACATTCTGTCTCAGTAGACAGTGCTCTGGTGCCCAGACTTTTTGCTACTCTTTGTTGTGCAAATTGATGCATAAGAATTTGGCCCAGGGCCTGTGACCATACTGAAACAGCAGATTAACTTTGTGCTTTCCCCACAGGCAAAATATTTGTCCAGTGATGCAATAGAAATGCCACTGCCAATAACTGCTTGGTCTATGACTTTGGGTCACGTAATCTAAACACTTAATTTCCAAGGAATATCCCTTGAATAACAGTTATTGTATTTATGGTCAAATAATACATGACTATATTTTTTCTATAATATCCATGTGCTGATCCCATCCAACTCCATTGCTGTTAATATTCTGCTGATCTGTGCTCTCTCTACAGTTTCATTTAGATGGAAATACAAGATTTTTGATGATAACGCAGACCAGTTGTCCATACAGTCGAGAATCATTTTTCTTCCAAACAGCAGATAGTGTTTGCCTTAACTCCTTAAGAATGAGGGTTTATACTGTCCTTCAAAAATAATAATCCTATCTAATGTAACTATAAACATTCCTATTAATAACATTTGCCTTTTTGTTGTTTATGACCAAGCTTTTGGCCTCAATTATACCATGTGACAATGAATTCCACAGGTTAATTAGACGTTGTGCAAAACTGAATTGTATCAGTTTTTTAAATCCTTTTTTGTCTACACCATAGTGAATGAAATGGTTCACCTGATAGTTATCAGATGTGTTTCTCTGTACAGCAGAGAAGGATCTTTTCAAATAAAAGGTGGTGTATAAAAATGCATGATGTTACTTTTTAAGGATTATTTTTACCGTTTTATAGCTGCATTTCAGGTTCTAACCAAGCCAAAATACGGAATTTCAGACTAGGTATTTTGGAAAAGTTGAATGTACAGTTTTGCTGTCTTCTGGAAAGCAAGCTGACATCACACACAAACAAGGGGTGGCTAGGCCCTTCCTCAAAAAATCTCTGGAAGACAACAAACTCTCCAGTTGCCTTCAATAGACAGGGAGCTTTCAGACAGGAGGATAACTGGTAAGGTGGAAAACAATATCCAGCTAAACTGGGATTTTACACTTTTATCTTTATCCGTCTGCACCTGGGTCTGCACTGGTATCTTTGGTGGTTGGCTTAGCAATGGACACAGGTGAGGTGCCCATCTTGTTTCATTTACACGTCTCAGCAGCTTTTGGTGCCATTAACTATGTGGTATTGGTAGTTCACCCACTGGGTCTTGTAGGAACAGACAAAGTGGGGCCCTTCAGTGACTTTGCTGCTGCATTTCTATATCCAAGGCTGTTGGTGGGAGATTATTCGTCTCCCTCGAAGCACCTCCCTTGTGGGACCCTGCAGGTTTCCATCCTGTCGCAGCTCCTATTCAGTGTTAGTGGGCAGCGTGTGAGACTGAGTGCAGTACCATTCTGCATCTCCCGCTCGGCTCCCCATAACCTTTTCCTCACACCCAGGTCCTGCTGTCCCATTCATCTTTCAGTGTCTGACAAGTCCGGAGCCACCTGGATGGGACCCAACTGGTCGAGATTCAAGCTGGGACAGACTGAAATGATGCTTGGGGCCCGGGGAAGCAGTTACAAAAATGGGCAGAGGTGCTGTCTCCATCCCTAAATGGTTTGCAACCTATTGCTGCTCCTGGGTCCCATGGTAGCAGCAGTAGCTACCTGATGGCCTGCATATGGCCAGGAGCACACAGACTCTTGCGTCTAATGTGAACTTTACAAGGGTGAGCCACGCCACTCTCTCCTCCATGCTTGATTTAACTACATGAATCCAACTCGTGGCTGTCTCCGGTAAGTGCAGAACGCAGCTAGTCTCTTCAGTGGCTTCCCATTCACTCCCAGGTGCAAGCGAAGATATTTAACAGCCTGACCGGTCTAGGAGCTGGGTGTCTGATCAGGAAAGAGGTAGTGTGTCATGGCAGTGAGGACCACATGGAAGGCGCATGCTGGCACCTTCTGAGGATGAACATTCCATGTGAGGCAGGATTTTCTCAGCTGAGATTTGGCATTAGGTCTGTCTTCCTGGAGGAGCTGGAGTGTGGCAGTATGGGGCAGCAAGCACAGGGTCGTCTAGTTTGTTTGGGGTTTGATTGAATGTCCCTGCTCTGCCTGTTTCATTTTGGCCAGCTGAGCTGCCAAGAAAAGCAGTAAAATAAATCCATTAAATTGATACATTAGATGCACAGTTTTGAGTTACAATTCTTGGATTTCAGAGCGATGAGGGCTTGTTACCAGCTGGGGCCATCTCACAGCCAGGAGTGGCTGAAAGGAACTGAGGGTCAGTTGGTCACTCCACCCTTTTGATACCTAGCAGGGGGGCAGGTGCAACAAGCAGTCCCTGCTAGCTAAAGTGCCCAATCTCCAGTGCAAGGGGTAAGTGCACACCCCAGGTGGAACCCATCTCAATTACGCCTCTCAAAGAACTCCGCTTACAATGGGAGGTAACCTTCCTTTACCTTCCCACAGGCACTTGGACCTTTGCATCATCCAGTTCCTCAGTATCACTACTGATGGGTGGCAATTTCCACTGTGAAATACTTTGAACAATGGTTGTAGGCTCCTGTCACATATGTGGAAGGAAAAATATTTGTTTATCTTCCTTGTAGCCTTTGCCCTGGGACTAACTTGTGTTCTCTGATAGTGTTCCTGGAAGCAAGCTCGAGGCAGCCAAGTTTCATGAGCTTTGAAAAAACCTTCCAGTGTAAACGTGGTTGCTCTTCATCAATATAATCTTTTTATGATATTTCATTTCTCTGAATCTTCTGGGACTAGAGAAGGCAGTATTCTGCAGCAGGAGGCTATTAGTAAGCAGAACTTCTATGCATTTGGTGTGCGTGTGTCTAATTCTCAATGGCTTGGTCTTAAAATCCCATGACTCTCATTTAAATTAGGTTCTGAGTTAGGTTTCCCCTAATGAAGCATGTTGCAACATAGATGTAGTCTGAGTTTGTACACTGTAGGTTTCCATATAGAGGAATTTAATGGGAATTAGCCTCATTCAGAAAGTGCTTTAGTGTGTACACGTGTGTGTACGTTCTGCACATACACACAGGCTTGCTAGGAAATAGTTTGTGATGGACGGAGGCGTTTCTGAAGGAGGAGGAATTCGCATGTGTGATGTTTATATTAAAAGTAGTGTAACATTACAGACACCTTCCAACCAGGGCATAAGGAACAACCAAACTTCCATCGCACTTACTATGTTATAAATCTCACGTGTGCAGGAATTTGGGTTACTGAATCTTTAACTTTAAAGGGGTGGATTTGCAAAAGGAGGCAGTCTTTCAAGTTTTAAAAAAGTAATTTTTTTTTCTTCCCCCAAATTAAGGCAAGATAACTGTGACACTCCTGATCTCAGAGTGCCACCCCGGCACCTCCTTATTCACCATTGGCATACAATTATGATATGTTTTGTACAAAGTCTGCTTTGTGACTTTGTACATCATTTTAAAAGTCTTGATCTGTTGAACATTGTGTGTGCTCTCATTCTATGGAAAGTGATGAAGTTTTGCTATGTGTATGTTACTGAAATACATTGTAAGGTTGGGAACACCCATAACGAGCCTTTCAGGTACAACCATAGAGGAGCCAGATGTGCTGATGGCCCATTAAAGGGAATCCACTCTCCCAACAGCCATCTCAGAGAGAGTATGTATACAATGGAGACTGCCTGACCAATGGGATTGCCCGATCCCTGCGTCAAAAGATCTTTCCAGCAAGCTGGAAGAAACTATAAAGAGGGGAAGTGACATCATCACTTGGCCTCACTCTTCCCCCGCCCCCCCTCGCAACTGAACATCTGGAAACCCATCTAGAGGACAAAGACTTTGAACTGTGGAGCGTGGTCCCAGGCTGGAGGAGAATTCTAGCCTGTGTACTGAAGATCTGTGGCCTGTTTATATCATCTTTCAGGGTGGGACACAGCTTGATTCAAATCCTGTTTAGTTTGTAGAACTCAGATTGTGAATTTATTTCTATTTCTTAAGTAGCCAACTTTGATCTCTATGCCTGCTGCTTATAATCACATAAAATTTATCTTTCTGTAGTTAATAAATCTGTTTTATATTTTACCTAAAATAGTGGGAAATCTTGGGAAGTCTCAGCTCAGGCTACAAAGGCTAGTGTGTCTCCTCTCCACATTGAGGGGGGAGGGAAGACTGGGTAACAAATTTACGCTGCCCGGGCTTCTGACCAGTGTGAGATGGTAGAATTCTGAGGAGCAAGGTTGGGGAGCTGGGGATAATTGGCTGGAGCCTCCCTATTGATGATTCATGAGTGGCTGGGAGATCATTCATGTAACAAAGTTGGATGTGTCCCTGCCTGTGGATGTCTGTCTCTGTGTATTGACAGGTTTCAGAGTAACAGTCGTGTTAGTCTGTATTTGAAAAAAGAAAAGGAGAACTTGTGGCACCTTAGAGACTAACCAATTTATTTGAGCATAAGCTTTCGTGAGCTACAGCTCACTTCATCAGATGCATACCGATATGCACAATATTCCACGGTATGCATCCGATGAAGTGAGCTGTAGCTCACGAAAGCTCATGCTCAAATAAATTGGTTAGTCTCTAAGGTGCCACAAGTCCTCCTTTTCTTTTTGTCTGTGTGTAAGTGCAGTGCCTGCCAGAGGTTTGTGGCTTGACATTGGCATCACAGTGTGAGAGGCAACTGAGGTCGGAGGGACAGAGGGCTCAGTGTTCCACACTGCAGGTTGCACCCCAGGGACACTGCCACAATAACGCAAACCAGCTGAGAGCTATAAAAATCCCTCCAGCCATGGACACTTAATTACCACATTGACAAATTGTAAATTGTTTATATATATTTAAAAGCCTGTTGAAATCCTGTACTTGCATTTCTTCACTCAAACTATATCTAAGTGCTGCAGCTTGAATACAGCACTTACCAGATCAGATGTCAGACACAAACCACCCAGGATCTCGAATCTCCCAGTAATATAACAAAGATATTCTAGGAAAGTGCTTATTTCAAAGACCATGTTTCTAACAGTTTACTCTTGTTGCTGAGTGAGTGTCTTCTAATTGTTACTGATTTTGAAATTTTGACAAAAGTGAAAAAACTTAATCTAAATTGGGATTTTTTTCTGGTCCTTTTTTCAGATGGGTTTACAGAACATTATCCCCAAGAGTTAGCTAATTATAAATGCAATTCTTTCCACTGGAGAGTGCTTGCTTATTTTCAATTCTAGCTGGGATTCATCTGAAACGTACACTTCAAGGTACTGGAGGGCCAAGTTGAGAGGGACCAGGCCAGCATTCTGAGAGAGGTGCATTACAATGAAGATGCACATTTAGAGAAAGGAGAGGCACTTTTTCCCCCACCTCAGAACTGAGCTGTCAAAGCCATCTGCATATCCAAGTCTGTTCCTTTCCAAGGGGAACAAGGCAGAAAAGACTAATCCTAGCTGCCTCTGGTTGGGGACGAGGGACATAAAACCGGGTCTCTGCCTACACAATGCATGGAGTGTTCATGCTCCGTGCGTTGCAAGGGAATGGGAGAGCACAGTGAAGGGTACAGACTAGAATGGGCTAGAGAGCTGTAGCATGCTTTTTTTGTGAAAATTTCAAATTGTAGCTAGGGTCCAGGAGCGCAGGGCTTTGTAAGTGGACTGCGCTGAATGGATGATTTGTATTCAGTTTTTAAATTTAAATAAATGTTAGACGTAACCATACAGTAAGCTGTCGATGCCCTAATGGTTAGTCAGACATACAATTGCAAATGCTGACACCTCCCCCCCACCCCCAGGATGGAACATTTAATTAGATACAAATAACGAATTAACTCAGCCAATAAACCAGTGCAGGAAAGCAGCATCTGTCACCTCCAGGAACAAGCCTTCAACCTCCCTCATGTGCCCTGTCAGATCAAACTTGGGCCACATGCTCAGCATGTACTGACATGGTGATTTAACATCTAATCATTGCAACACACCACAGCCGGCCAGTGCCCAGGCTTTGTCCCAGAGGTCACAATGTAGAACGAAGTCCTCTCCAGAGCAAACTAGCTGCATCTGGAGAGCAGGTGAACCCCAGCCAAAACCCTGGATGCAAACCCTGAACTTCAGAGCATTGCAAAAAAGAGTCAGACCAAGTTTTGTGATTTGGTTTCTAGTTCAGTTTGGGACACTCGAGCATACCTGGGTTTGGCATGTTTCCAGTGCTCCATTTCCCCAGTTCTTACCCAGAGTGAGAAGTACAGGGGGGAGGCATTTAAGAGACAGTCCGCTGAACAGAGTGCTTCAGGACAGCCTGCTTCACTTAGAGTCACAGCCTCAGAAATACAACAGAAGGCTGATTTCTTCACCCTCTGATCTCAAAAGCCAAGCCCAAGGAGAGGGTTCTTGAGCGGGGTCAGTCCAAGACATTATAGGGGCTTTTGAGTGGAGATGAGTGTGTTTCTTTGGCTAGTAGACCTTCACAGTCGTGCAGCAGAAGAGAACTGAAGAAATGAATTACTATATTGCTCTCAGATGGAATCTAAGTTTATCCTCCCATTCACTTGGCAGCTAGTCCTCATTCACGACCGTGGCATTTGGCTCTGCACTTCCTTTTTTCCTTTGAATTAATTCTCATTTCATCTGCAGCAAATTGTTTTAGGCAAAGGGGTTTTGCCTTTATTTTACCCTTTGGCTCCAAGCAGACATCCTACAGTGGATGACTGTGCTGGGCCCCAGTCTGCTGTTCCGTCAAGGGATAGCTTGTGCTGCCTTAGCCGGTTCCCAAAGCACCACCCTCCTTGTGCACCCATTGAAATCAAAGGAAAACTGACACCGGGGGGAGCAGGCAGGCCAAGGCCAAGCGCTGTGACAAGCCCCACCATGGCTTTGCAGGGCTTTGTCTATAAGGACACCATCCCCACTCATCACTTGAGCCTGTTGCTGTAGCTGGCTGAAAATTCCTGAGTTATCCCAAGGCTACTGGAAGATCGCTGAGCAGAAATACCACTGGGCTAGGCTGAGGAAAGTACTAAGCACTTGTAGAGAACTCTGAAAACTGTTGATAATTAATCAGGTAAAACTTTGTTACCCGACATCCATGGAACAGCCCGAGCTGAAGTTGGGCATTTTCACTCTACTTTTTTGATGTAGCAAAAGACAGTTTTAAAGATGGGAAATCTGCCTTTCTGTCTAGCCCAAAGGGAGGTGAAACTAATGGTCCGAGGCCTCCAGTACGGAGGGGGAATTTTCTTGTGCCTTCCCCTGACATCCTGGTGAGTGAGTGGAATAGCCAGTGTCCTTTGCACGAGAACAGAGCAGCAGTTCAACTCCCCAGTGCTGGCTCCGGGGACCTCACGGTTAACAATGACCTTAAAGGCTGAATAGTCCTAGTGCTGCACAGCATAAGGGCTACAGCATGTCCTTGAAAACAAAGGATGGAACAGCTTTTTCTCACACGCCTTTCTGCCCTGGCACTGATGTGTGCAAAAATGTCAACACGGTTGTGGTTCCATGGATTGAACTAAATCCATTTCTAAACCAGGGTAGTGCTTGTCTACATGAACGGTTTACAGCAAGTACCCTCCATTAGCAGGCCATAAACCAACGGTCCGCATGGACACAGCTGAGGTGCGTTAATGGTGTGTTAGGACACTTTAATCTCCTCCCCTTGCAAAGCAGGGTAGATCAAAGCACATCAAAACATTATTCGTGCACATCAGCAGGCTCCACATTTACTGTTAGTCTGAGGCAAGCTAGAATAGGGCAGATTCACAGCCCAGCTTGGCACAAAAAAAGTTTGTGAAGACAAACCTTAGTTTCTCTTCCAGTACATGCCTGGCCTACACGAAAACATCAGGTTGCCTCAGCTATGTCACTTGGGTATGAACAATCCACACCCCTGAGCTGGGTAGCTAAGCTGACCTATGTCCCCGTGTAGACAGCACTAAGGTGATGGAAAAATTTTTCCTTTGACCGAGCTACTGCCGCTGGTAGAGGGGGGTTACCTGTGCCGACGGCGTGGATGGTGTCGATGCTGAAGCGGTACGGCAGCACGGCTGTGCCACGGCGGCATTTCAAGTGTAGACAAGTCCCGTGTCTCTCTGGATGGACAAAACGTTTCCAAGAACTCAAGTCACCGTACCGATAAATAACATCTCCATAAGTCAGGGAGCCAGGGATCCTGCGATGTATTTTGGCCAGAAGGGATCACTGTGATCATCTAGTCTGACCACCTGGGTAACACAGGCCAGAGAATTCCACCAGCAATTTCTGCATCAAGCCCAACACGTTCTGGGATAGAGCAGATCATCAGGAAAGGTATTCAGTCCTGACTTGCAGGCTGCATGTGATGAAAAATACATGGTTTCCAATCAGCATCACTTGTGCGTAACAGGCCTACTTCAATTAACTGCACTTGGCCAGTTATAAGGATCAGCTGAGTTTCTCTACAGCGGGAGGGAAGTGTATGGTGCTGAGTCTGGTTTTTTTAATGTGTACTCCTTAAATAACTAGGAGAGACTTCAAGCCAGCTGTGGCCTCTTAAACAATGAGTACTTGTTTGCTTTCTCCTTTGTTTCTTGAAGGTATAAATGTGGATTCAGATCACTTTCCAGTACATTCAGGCTGTTGAAATGCAGCTTCCTCCTTGTGCTCTAGAACGGGAGTACGCGTGTGATTTGTTTCTTTTACCATCTGATTTTTCTTTTAAAAATCTGTTATTATTTTCATTCTGCACCGTTCTTGGCACATGAGTTGGTGGTGAGCCATAACTATATTGTCAGTGCCAAAGTTCATAGAATCTCAGGGCTGGAAGGGACTTCAGGAGGCCATCTAGTCCAACCCCCTGCTCAAAGCAGGACCAATCCCCAACTAAATCAAGTTCAGCTATTCCATCTCTGTTGCAGGCGTGTGATGTTATATCAAACTGGGATGAGGTTAAGGTAAGTTGTCTCTTATTTCACAATTTATTTTGCTTGGTATTCTTAATACTGAGATTAATTGGTCAGGTAACTGTATCTGGTGCTAGTATTTCAATATTCATTTGAAAGCTTTTCTCTTTTTAATGGTAGCAGTGTTCACATGACTAAAAACAACCCCTCCTCACTCAGCGTGTGACGGTGTTTGAAGTTTAGGAAAGAATGAGTATTATTATTTATCTTTCCTCTAAAATCTTTTACACGCTGTTGTCTCTTATCCATTGAAAGACGAGTTCTGACTACTCTGAAATGCCTTTGTGGACATTCATAATGTACCATAGGAAGATGCTTTTTCAGTGCATAGGGAGACCTAAATAATTGCTTGAATACAATTAGTAGAGCCTAGCTAGATTTGTTTAAATCCAGCTTTGGTTTGCCAATCGTAAATACAGACTTGTGTGTGTCACTGTTAGTCTCATTAAAAGGACACTGTCAAATTAATTAGGTCTGAGAATTTCCAAAGGGAATTACTATTCACCAACCCCAAAGGAAGTTTTCTTTGAAACACCTTCATAGGTTTTGTTCAAATCTTTCAATCCTTTGACTTCTGTTGAGGTCAATAGGATTTTGCCTGAGTAAGGGTGGCAGGATTTGTCCCATAGTTTGTGCCTCCGAGAGCCAAGCATAGTATTGGGAACATGGCCATGGTGAATTTGCCCGTGTCTGGAAATGCTGTTCTTTTTGACCTTATACCTGAGCCCCAAGAAAGAGCACATGGGGTCAGATGAGGGGCTGGCTTTGATCTCGGATGGCTGTAGCTCAGGCAATGAGGTGGTTTGTGCAATATGGAACTGGATTGCCATTTTCCCTGTGGTAGCTGTTAATAAAAGGGAACTGCTGGGTCAGCATGGCAGACAGCAGACACGGAGATCTCCTGCTAATCCCACTCCTGTGAAATCAATGGCAAGACCCCCATGAACACAGTGGGAGCAGGAGCAGGTTTGAATGGCTGGAACTGCACAGCACTGATTATGTACATTGCAATAGCAGCTATGCGGTAAGCTTGGCAACGCTTTTCAACCAAATTATTTTTTTCAGAAAAAAATGCACGTTTTGGGAAGTCATGCCAGTTTGCCAAACTGTTTTTGTTAGAGAAAAAATCAAAATGTTTGGTCACAATTTTTTCTAAAAAGTTTTGATTTTGTTTAAAAATTATTTTAAAAAATCAAATTTAAAATTTGTCAAAATAGAAATGAAACATTTCATTTTGGGGGAAAGAACTGTTTTGTTTGATCCAAAATGAATTTTTCAACTTTTTGATTTGCTGAGAATTTGTTTTTGTTACAGCCTGGAATGATTTGTTTCCCTTCTGAATTGCCAGCAGACCTGAAATTCATACTTTACCCAGTTCTATTGGCTCCAGCCACGATCAGGGCCCAGTTGTGGAGGTTATGCAAACACGTGCTAAGAGACAGTCCCTACCCCAAACAGCTTATGTTCCAAATCAACAAAGGGTGGTGGTAAGGCAGAACAATTATCTCCATTTTACAGATGGAGAACTGAGTCCCAGAGGGATTCAGAGAGAGCCAGGATAATACAGGGAACTTGTGACAGAGCAGGGAACTGGACCCAGATCTCCTGAGTCCCAGCCCAGAGCATTAATCAGAGACCATCCTGCCACTGTAGACCATCCTTGTCTAGTACTTCATTACTTATACTAATCAAGACTGATAACAGTATCTTCTCAGCAAGGTGAATAAATCAGTCGGTGCAGGAGGGTGTCGTCTTTAAGCTCGGTGGCAATGAAATCAGGGAGTGTGCGAAAATTGCTTAGCCTGCACTTGTTACGCAGGTGGAGATTGTGAATCTCACCCTGCAGTACAGTCAGGAATTTTAAGTATTTAATGTCCCTTCCTTTGTTTGACTTTGTGGGCTAAAGAGATGAGCCTTTAAGTTCAGACAGACGAAAGAAAATTACAGGAAGATTGAGGTAAACCCAGAGCAGAATGAAGAGTCGTTCTGTTTTGTGCCCAAATCTGGGCTAGCAGAGCTCACAGGAAGAGGGACTTGCATTCAAGTCAGCGTCAGTGGCTCTGAGGGCTTGCAATGACTTTCCTACAGCGGTACTGGACTTAGAGGGGAGTTCTATGATGTCAAACTTCCAGAGCCAGAGGGCCCGATTGCCTTTCTCTCCCATGCTCCCTCACGGAAGCTGGTTGATTTTAAAGTGAGAGCTGCTCACATCCAACTGTCTCCTCCAAGGAAATGTCTGTGCCTTTCTGACTCTTTGTAGGGTTTAATGGAATGAGTCTTTCTATTAAATTTTTAAACCAGCCTCTAATTCTGCAGAGCAATCCTGTTCTCTGTTCAGTTCTATGGGTTCATTTAAACATTCTGTAGAAAGGAGAGAATTCTCTAGGTGCTTGGAATAGCTTCTGTAGCATCCTACTTAATTTCTTTGCAATCTTATTGGTGTCCTGTCTATTAAATTCCATGGGCCTTTCAGGGTAAGCTTGCTGCAGTCTCCCTGAGATAATATCTGTACACCTGAGCATGGGACTGTCTCTGACTGCACACACAAATGTACTTGCCTGCCTGCAGTCTGGTAAAAGCATGTGCCTTCTGCGTATAG
This sequence comes from Eretmochelys imbricata, assembly GCF_965152235.1. NCBI lineage: Eukaryota > Metazoa > Chordata > Testudines > Cheloniidae > Eretmochelys > Eretmochelys imbricata. Next base: position 101,100,100 of record NC_135580.1, read on the forward strand.
CACTGCCCTCTCCCTGTTCTGAAATGGAAGCGTGTCTGGGGCTTATGGTCTGTCATTTACTTCATCCTTCAACTGGCAATTGAAAGACACATTCCAGGGGGGAAAATCCCCAAGGTTCCCAGCTGCCTTGTCAGTTTTGAAACAATGGGCGTCTCCACTGCACCACTATGCCTGCTTAAATGGCAGCCAAATTAGCACAATGTGTGTCAGTGCTTTGGGTGAGGAGCGCAGAGGGTTAAATGAAAAGGAGTACTTGTGGCACCTTAGAGACTAACCAATTTATTTGAGCATAAGCTTTCGTGAGCTACAGCTCACTTCATCGGATGCATACTGTGGAAAGTATAGAAGATCTTATTATATACACACAAAAAGCATGAAAAAATACCTCCTCCCACCCCACTCTCCTGCTGGTAATAGCTTATCTAAAGTGATCACTCTCCTTAATGTGTGTATGATAATCAAGGTGGGCCATTTCCAGCAAAAATCCAGGTTTTCTCACCCCACCCCACCCCACACACACAAACTCACTCTCCTGCTGGTAATAGCTTATCTAAAGTGACCACTCTCCTTACAATGTGTATGATAATCAAGGTGGGCCATTTCCAGCACAAATCCAGGTTTTCTCAACCCCCCCCCACACACACACACACAAACTCACTCTCCTGCTGGTAATAGCTCATCCAAAGTGACCACTCTCCTTACATTCTGTATGATAATCAAGGTCCACCCTCAGCAAATTTGCAGATGACACTAAGCTGGGGGAAGAGGTAGATACGCTGGAGGGTAGGGATAGGATACAGAGGGACCTAGACAAATTGGAGGATTGGGCCAAAAGAAATCTGATGAGGTTCAACAAGGATAAGTGCAGGGTCCTGCACTTAGGACGGAAAAATCCAATGCACCGCTACAGACTAGGGACCGAATGGCTAGGCAGCAGTTCTGCGGAAAAGGACCTAGGGGTGACAGTGGACGAGAAGCTGGATATGAGTCAGCAGTGTGCCCTTGTTGCCAAGAAGGCCAATGGCATTTTGGGATGTATAAGTAGGGGCATAGCGAGCAGATCGAGGGACGTGATCGTCCCCCTCTATTCGACATTGGTGAGGCCTCATCTGGAGTACTGTGCCCACACTACAAGAAAGATGTGGATAAATTGGAGAGAGTCCAGCGAAGGGCAACAAAAATGATTAGGGGTCTGGAACACATGAGTTATGAGGAGAGGCTGAGGGAGCTGGGATTGTTTAGTCTGCGGAAGAGAAGAATGAGGGGGGATTTCATAGCTGCTTTCAACTACCTGAAAGGGGGTTCCAGAGAGGCTGGATCTAGACTGTTCTCAGTGGTAGAAGAGGACAGGACAAGGAGTAATGGTCTCAAGTTGCAGTGGGGGAGATTTAGGTTGGATATTAGGAAAAACTTTTTCACTAGGAGGGTGGTGAAACACTGGAATGCATTACCTAGGGAGGTGGTGGAATCTCCTTCCTTAGAAGTTTTTAAGGTCAGGCTTGACAGAGCCCTGGCTGGGATGATTTAGTTGGGGATTGGTCCTGCTTTGAGCAGGGGGTTGGACTAGATGCCCTCCTGAGGTCCCTTCCAACCCTGATATTCTATGATTCTATAAGTGTATTTTAATATAGCTAAGTGCAAGGTAATACACCTGGGAACCAGGAATGCAGGCTATATCTACAGGATGGGAGACTGTCTCTTAGCAAGCAGTGACTCAGAGAAGGACTTAAGGGTCATCCTGGATAACCACTGCAACATGAGACCTCCGTGCAATGCTCTGTCAAAAAGGGCTGCTGCTATTCTTGGATGTCTCAAAAGGGGAATATCAAGCAGAATCAGGGAAGGGATCCTGGCTCTGTGCTCAGCACTGTAAAACCCCACTTCTAAAACACGGTGTCTAAGTCTGGTGTCCTTGCTTCGCGCAGGATGTGAAAATAATGGAGAGAGTTCAGGAGGGTGGGGGTGGGTCACAAAACTATCCAGGGGCTGGAAAATAAGCTATATGATCATAGACTCATAGGACTGGAAAGGACTTTAAGAGGTCATATAGTTCAGTCCCCTGCACTCGTGGCAGGACTAAGGATTATCTAGACCATCCCTGACAGGTGTTTGTCCAACCTGCTCTTAAAAATCCCCAATGATGGAGATTCCACAACCTCCCTAGGCAATTTATTCCAGGGCTTAACCACCCTGACAGTTAGGAAGTTTTTCCTAATGTTCAACCTAAACCGCCCTGGCTGCAATTTAAGCCCATTGCTTCTTGTCCTATCGTCAGAGGTTAAAGAGAACAATTTTTCTCCCTCCTCCTTATAACAACATTTTATGTACTTGAAAACTGCGATCATGTCCCCTCTCAGTCTTCTCTTCTCCAGACTAAACAAACCCAATTTTTTCAATCTTCCCTCATAGGTCATGTTTTCTGGACCTTTAATCATTTTTGTTGCTTTTCTCTGGACTTTCTCCAATTTGTCCACATCCTTCCTGAAATGTGGTGCCCGGAACTAGACACCATACTCCAGTCGAGGCCTAATCAGCATGGAGTAGAGCAGAAGAATTACTGCATGCATCTTGGGCCTTGGCTACACTTACAGATGTACAGCGCTGTGAGTTAAACCCGCCTTCGTACAGCTGAGTAGGGAAAGCACTGCAGTCTGTCCGCACTGCCAGCTGCCAGCGCACTGTTGTGGCCACATTCACAGCATTTGCAGCTGCTTTGGGAGCGGCCCATTACGGGCAGCTATCCCAGCATTCAAGTGGCTGCAACCTGCTTTTCGAGTGGGGGGTGGGGTGGGGTGGAGCGTGACAGGGAGCATGAGGGGGGAGAGAGCGGGTTTTTGGGGTGCTGAGTGTGTCAGCGAGCTGTCTTGTAAGTACAGAACCCCCTCCCTCCCCCGCCCCTCTCTCACTCACTGAAAGCAAATGGCAGCTCTTTCTTCTTTCCTCATAGACCAGATAAGCAGCCCCCAAAACAGAGCTTTGACACGGCACTGCCCCGGGGGCGTTTGCTCAACCGAACAAGAGAGGACGCTTCGGGTAAAAGGGTTATGGGGAGTTTCCGGAGGTCAATCCGTGCGTAATAACATTACTCCCCATTTACGCTGGAGCGTCTCCACCAATGCACAACAGCTGTTAATCCTCTCGGGGAGGTGGAGTACCAGGAGCGCTCCAGCCAGGGAGTCAGAGCGCTCTACGTGCCTTGCCAGTGTGGACGGGGAGTAAGGTAGAGCGCTCTGGGACGCTTTATTGTGGTATAGCGTGCAAGTGTAGCCAAAGCCTTGCTTACAACGCTCCTACTCATACATCCCAGAATGATGTTTGTTTTTTTTTTTGCAGCAGTGTTACACTGTTGACTCATATTTAGTTTGTGGTCCACTATGACCCTCAGATCCCTTTCCACAGCACTCCTTCCTAGGCAGTCATTGCCCATTTTGTATGTGTGGAACTGATTGTTCCTCCCTAAGTCGAGTATTTTGAATTTGTCCTTATTGAATTTCATCCTATTTACTTCAGACCATTTCTCCAGTTTGTCCAGATCATTTTGAACTTTAATCCTATCCTTCAAAGCACTCGCAACCCCTCTCATCTTGGTATCATCTGCAAACTTTATAAGTGTACTCTCTATGCCATTATCTAAATCACTGATGAAGATATTGAACAGAGCTGGACCCAGAACTGATCCCTGCAGGATCCCACTCATTATGACTTTCCAACATGACTGTGAACCACTGATAACTACTCTCTGGGGATGATTTTCCAACCAGTTTTGCACCCACCTTATAGTTGCTCCATCTAGGTTGCATTTCCCTAGTTTATTTATGAAAAGGTCATGCGAGACAGTATCAAAAGTCAAAATATACCACATCTACCACTTCCCCCCCATTTACAAGGCTTTTACCCTGTCAAGGAAAGCTATCAGGTTGGTTTGACATGATTTGTTCTTGACAAACTCACGCTGACTGTTACTTAGCACCTTATTATTTTCTAGGTGTTTGCAAATTGATTGCTTTATTATTTGCTCCATTATCTTTCCGGGTACAGAAGTTAAGCTGACTGGTCTGTAATTCCCCAGGTTGTCCTTATTTCCCTTTTTATAGATGGGCAGTATCTTTGCCCTTTTCCAGTCTTCTGGAATCTCTCCCATCTTCCATGACTTTTCAAAGATAATTGCTACTGGCTCAGATATCTCCTCAGTCAGCTCCTTGAGTATTCTAGGATGCATTTCATCAGGCCCTAGTGTCTTGAAGACATCTAACTTGTCTAAGTAATTTTTAACTTGTTCTTTCCCTATTTTAGCCTCTGATCCTAATTCATTTTTCACTGGCATTCACTATGTTAGACGTCCAATCACCACCAACCTGCTTGGTGAAAACCAGAACAAAAGTAATTAAGCACCTCTGCCACTTCCACATTTTCTATTATTATTTGCCCCACCCCCCCCATTGAGTAATGGGCCTACCCTGTCCTTAGACTTCCTCTTGCTTCGAATGTTTTCTTGTTACCCATTATGTCTCTAGCTAGTTTGTTCTTGTTTTGTGCCTTGGCCTTTCTAATTTTCTCCCTACGTACTTGTGTTATTTCTTTATATTCATCCTTTGTAATTTGACCCAGTCTCCACTTTTTGTAGGACTCTTTTTGGACATAAGAAAGGCCAGACTGGGTCAAACCAAAGGTCCATCCAGCCCAGTATCCTGTTTACCAACAGTGGCCAATGCCAGGTGCCCCAGAGGGAGTGAACCTAACAGGTAATAATCAAGTGATCTCTCTCCTGCCATCCATCTCCACCCACCTGACAAACAGAGGCTAGGGACAGTATTCCTTACCCATCCTGGCTAATAGCCAGTAATGGACTCCATGAATTTATCCAGTTCTCTTTTAAACCCTGTTGTAGTCCTAGCCTTTACAACCTCCTCAGGCAAGGAGTTCCACAGGTTGACTGTGCGCTGAGTGAAGAACTTCCTTTTATTTGTTTTAAACCTGCTGCCCATTAATTTCATTTGGTGGCCCCTAGTTCTTATATTATGGGAACAAGTAAATAACTTTTCCATATTCACTTTCTCCACACCACTCATGATTTTATAGACCTCAATCATGTACCCCCTTAGTCGCCTCTTTTCCAAGCTGAAAAGTCCTAGCTTCTTTAATCTCTCCTCATATGGGACCCATTCCAAACACCTAATCATTTTAGTTGCCCTTTTCTGAACCTTTTCTAATGCCGGTATATCTTTTTTGAGATGAGGAGACCACATCTGTATGCAGTATTCAAGATGTGGGCGTACCATGGATTTATATAAGGGCAATAAGTTATTCTCCATCTTATTCTCTCTCCCTTTTTTAATGATTCCTAACATCCCATTTGCTTTTTTGACTGCTGCTGCACACTGCATGGACGTCTTCAGAGAACTATCCATGATGACTCCAAGATCTTTCTCCTGATTAGTTGTAGCTAAATTAGCCCCCATCATAGTGTATGTAGAGTTGGGGTTATCTTTCCCAATATGCATTATTTTACCTTTATCCACATAATATTTCATTTGCCATTTTGTTGCCCAATCACTTAGTTTTGTGAGGTCTTTTTGAAGTTCTTCACAGTCTGCTTTGGTCTTAACTATCTTGAGCAGTTTAGTATCATCTGCAAACTTTGCCACCTCATTGTTTATTCCTTTCTCCAGATCATTTAGGAATAAGTTGAATAGGATTGGTCTAGGACTGACCCTTGGGGAACACCACTAGTTACCTCTCTCCATTCTGAAAATTTACCATTTATTCCTACCCTTTGTTCCCTGTCTTTTAACCAGTTCTCAATCCATGAAAGGATCTTCCCTCTTATCCCATGACAACTTAATTTACGTAAGAGCCTTTGGTGAGGGATCTTGTCAAAGGCTTTCTGGAAATGTAAGTACACTATGTCCACTGGATCCCCCTTGTCCACATATTTGTTGACCCCCTCAAAGAACTCTAATCGATTAGTAAGACCTGATCTCCCTTTATAGAAACCATGTTGACTTTTGCGCAACAATTTATGTTCTTCTATGTATCTGACACTTTTATTCTTTACTATTGTTTCAACTAATTTGCCCAGTACTGATGTTAGACTTGCCGGTCTGTAATTGCCAGGTCACCTCTAGAGCCCTTCTTAAATATTGGAATTACATTAGCTGTCTTCCAGTCATTGGGTACAGAAGCTGATTTAAAGGACAGGTTACAAACCATAATTAATAGTTCCGCACTTTCACATTTGAGTTCTTTCAGAACTCTTGGGTGAATGCCATCTGGTCCCGGTGACTTGTTACTGTTAAGTTTCTCAATTAACTAGGCCAATGTACAGTATCAAATGGGCAGCTCCGTGTTCTTCTCACCTACCAGTGAAAACCAATTGTCCTCTGTGTGGGGAGCTTTCCCCCGCTTTGGCAGGTTGCCATGTCACTTAATCCTCTGTCCTGGATTTCTACTCTGGGCGGTGCTGGTGAGATGATAGCCAGTGTTGTAGGGTCAGATGTTTTGCTTGCACTGAGGAAACCCTGCTTGCAAATTTCTTAAGGTTTCTTGGATTGTGGAAATGCTGATGTTGTTTCTGTCAGCACCGGCCTTTCACAGCACTCCTGAAGGGACACCAGGACCAAGCAAGTGTCATGTGATTTGGGATGTCTTCATAAATTAAAAATTAATTTTGGATGTAAACTTTCTGCAGCCCACAGAGTTTTCACCCCAAACACAACAGCCTGGCAACAGCACCTGTGAAGCAGTGGTTGCAGGTGTTTTGTATCTATATTTCAGTATTCAAGCAGAGGGAAATGCAAAAGCTAAACAACATAAGTGGTGAAAGGTCAGGTCTGTGCTCCTCACTTAGGCAAAACTTCCACTGACTCCAGCTAGAGAATAATGGTATAGCTATTTGGACTGGGTTCCATTTGAAACAGAAATATGGTAAGCATTGGGTGGAGATTTGAGGTCATTTCTCCTTTATGATTCCAGTAAAGAAGTGGTTTTTTTGAAATCTTTTCTTACTGGCTCTCTGAGTAGTTGACAATAACCTACCCCTTGCAAAATACATGCAGTCCCTAATAAAGCAGTCAGTTTGGCAGATTGGGGAACACCAGCTGCTCTTCTGGCCTTAGAACATCCTCTATTGTTCCTAAAGTGAGAGAATCTGGAAACACGCAGATGTAACTATAGCAAAAAAAAAACCATGAATTTGTTTTGATTCATTGCTTCCAGGACACTCCAGGTCACACAGATGGAAATAGATCGTTTATAGGGCAGCATCTTTGGACAGGTCTTCTGCTGCCTCTAGAGACACAAGAAGCTCTAGAATTTTTGATTCCAGGGGATGATTACTACTGGTACCAGGACCCCGAGGCCAGGGTCAGGACTACATGCGGGACAAATGAGTAATAAAAAGACTGTCCCTGCCTCAGAAGTACCAGAGCAGATTTATGACAGAATGCACCAGGTAGATGAAATGGGTGAATGGAAGAGAGGGAGGGAGCAGGGTGTGTGTGTGTGTGTGTGGGAGGTCGGGAGATGAAGTAACAGTAAAATGAGTACAATTAAAAGCTACTCCAGCTTGCTAGCTGCCCAGACATGCCCCAGAGGGGGCAGGTTTTTAGGGGAACAGGGATTTAAAGGGGGTGGGGCAGTGGCTTTATGGATCTTTTGTGAGGAATTTCCTGTGATTGTTTGGGTCACAGAGACCCCCTTGGGACTGCCACCTGATGTGCTGAGACTGCCTCTGAGCCCATTCTCCTTGGCAGCTTGGGACTTCAGTGCCCTGCCTTGTTGAGCCAGATGCTCATGCCTGCTGCAAACCCAGATCCAGGTCTGAACCAGGTCCCCCAAAAGCTGCAGGCTTAACTGAAAACAGCTTAAGAAGTGCTCCTATCTCTAGCACCTAGACACCCAGTTCCCAATGGGATCCAAACCCCAAATAAATCCGTTTTACTCTGTATAAAGCTTATACAGTGTAAACATAAATTGTTCACCCTTTATAAAACTGATAGAGAGATTTGCACAGCCATTTGCTCCTCCAGGAATTAATTACTTGCTCTAAGTCAATTAATAAGCAAAAAGTGATTTTATTAAGTATAAAAAGTAGGATTTAAGTGGTTCCAAGTAATAACAGACAGAACAAAGTAAGTTACCAAGCAAAATAAAACAAAAACACGCAAGTCTAAGCCTAATACAGTAAGAAACTGATTACAGATAAAATGTCACCCTCAGAGATGTTCCAATAGTCTCCTTTCACAGACTAGACTCCTTTCTAGTCTGGGCCCAATCCTTTCCCCTGGTACAGCCCTTGTTCCAGCTCAGCTGGTAGACAGGGGATTTCTCATGACTGCAGCCTCCTTTGTTCTGTTCCACCCCTTATATATCTTTTGCACAAGGCGGGAATCCTTTGTCCCTCTCTGGGTTCCCACCCCTCCTTCTCAATGGAAAAGCTCTAGGTTAAAGATGGATTCCAGTTCAGGTGACATGATCACATGTCACTGTAAGACTTCATTACCCACTTGCCAGCATACAAGTATACAGGCAGACTTACAAGTAAACAGAGCCATTTACAACCAATTATCCTGGTTAATGGGGGCCATCAAGATTCCAAGCCACTATTAATGGCCCACACTTTGCATAATTACAATAGGACCTCAGAGTTATGTTTCATATTTCTAGTTTCAGATACAAGAATGATACATTTATACAAATTGGATGACTGCACTCAGTAGATTATAAGCTTTGTAATGATACCTTACAAGAGAACTTTTGCATGAAGCATATTCCAATTACATCACATTCACACTCATTAGCATATTTTCATAAAATCATATAGGGTGCAATGTTACATCCTCCTCCCTCCCCCCCGAATGAATAGCGGAAGGAAGCCAGGAGGTGTTGGAAGGAGAGATGGGTGATCACAGAGTGAATGCAGGGCTCAAGTGCAGGTTGAGATCCTACAGCTGATAGGAAGGACTGAATCCTGAGGGCCCTCAGACTAGATCACCTGAAGGGGGAGAGAAGCGAATGACAAACCAAACGGGGGGTGAAGGGCAGCCAGGGTGGTGGCAAGATGTGTGTTACTTGGCAGCATGGTGGGTGGGGAGGTGTGTCAGTGCCTGGAGCAGAGGGAATTTGAGATGAGAAATTATAAACGTGCCATTTGTTTCCCATCACAATGAATCATCAGAGCACTCAAAACATCTCTGTGCGTTTACCAGGATATTTATAGCAGTGTTTAACACCAAGGCTTAACAAAAGCAGGAGTTTCTGGATTTCCTGTCCCAATGGTTAGCCTGGTCAAGGCTATGATCTTCTGAGTATTTCAACATGATTACGATGGGTCACTCAATTTTGTGGAGGGGAACAGACTAAAGCCCTCTGACTCTTTGTGGAAAACTCCTAGTTCTTCAAACAACATACTTATTAACCAAGGCAGTTAAGGAGCTGCCTGCTGAAAAGAACACTCACTCCTGCTTTAGTCTCTGCTGTAAAACACATCACAGGACTCCAGGTAAGAATTTTTGCAGTTTTAAAATGTTGTTCTTGAGTTGCATTGTGTGTCTTGGTTTAGCTGTAGCTCATCTTACAAATCTGTATTTGTTACACACTAACTGCAATTATTTTTATTAAAATCTGTCTCATGGACTAAATGTTTTCTGTTGGCCGTTTGTGCTTAATTCTTTAGATGGGAAATGGAAATCACCGATATAATTATTTCTGGTGTCTTTCTCAATTCTGCAAATCAGTGCTGCTCACAGGGAAGGTTGTACCAGTCTCTCACCTGGCTCCTAATTGTAAGGGTCTTTCTGGTACTGGAGCATGTGCACGTACCAAGTCTAATGGTTTTTCAACAGGACACATTTTATGTTGTGATCACATATATTGTATTTGACTTTCTACAAACTAACTTCTCTCGTTTACTGTGTGTAAATATCCTCCTGGTATTTCTTGATATCACACTAAAAATTGAACATTTCACTGTCATCTTCATTATATCCATAAACTAGAGCCACTCTCATACTCCTGTGGTTGTTGGCTTATGCTGGTCACTGACATTTATGTGCATGTCTTTGATTTCAGAATGTATGTGCTTCCTGGCTCTGCCATTGCATTCTCTGGCACCATTCTGGTCCCTTTTATTGTAGCAGAAACCACAAGTTGCAATTATATAAGGCTTTTAATCCAAGCATGTCAAAGCACTTTACCAGTATAAACTATCTGAGCCACAAAATGCCCTTAGGAGGCAGGGAGGGAATATAGGGGATAATTTCACCCACCACTGGAATATAGAATTTAATACTTTTGAAACCAGTAAAATTACCTTTATAACTGATCCTGTTAAAAGCAACTGATGTGTATTTTATGGACTCTTTCCTCTCCATCCTGTGTTTTTAACAGTAGGAATTCTTTCCTGTTAGAATATTTTCTAACACCTGTCTTCAGTATCCCTTAATCTAGCATCAGGCTTTTACTTCTCATCCTACCCGCTAGTACTCTAGTGTATAATCTTTCTGGCGCTCTTGGCTGTAAATAAACTGAGCAGAGTGTGAACTGGAGCTGCCCAGGGTCTGCTTTATATTTACATGCCGGCTTTCTGTGTTTGCAGCCTGTCAGTCAGAGGAGCCCGAGGCAAAGCAGCTCCAGGACAAATCCCAGGTTCTGGTTTGAAGGACAACATTTGTTCAGTGGGTGAAGCAGTCTGTTGCCAGCTCCAGGGGAGGTCGGCCGTGGTATGTGAGGGTTCTGGCTGCAATAAAGTTTGGTGGTGGTGGTTTGGTTTTTTTGTTTGTGTTTTTTTTAAGACAATGAGGTTTCTCCTCACTCCAACAGATACCCTGGTACTGCAATATTATTGAGGGTGGTAACAGACCCAACCCTTCCAGGCTCTATGGCATTGCCAGCTCCTGTTAGAGGCCCACCAAGTATGCAGTCTCTGTATTTTCTCTCCTTACTTTGCTAGACTTGAGTAAACAAAATTTGTGTGGATCCATCTACCATATCCTATCATAATGTCAAACAGTTCTGCTGTCTTGTGTGATTAGTTCATAGTCTGTTAACAAGGATAACCTAAACTTAATTTCCCCCATACCAATTTCCCCTTACTGTTACTCACGCCTTCTTGTCAATGGGCCACTCTCATTACCACTACAAGTGTTATTTTTTCTCCCTTGATGTCCTACTGTTAATTGAATTGTCTCGTTAGACTGACCTCACGCTTGGTAAGGCAACTCCCATCTTTTCATGTATTTACGCCTGCTACTGTATTTTCAACTCCATGCATCTGATGAAGTGGGTTTTAGCCCATGAAAGTTTATGCCCAAATAAATTTGTTAATCTCGAAAGTTCCACAAGGACTCCTCATTGCCTTTGTTGATACAGACTAACACGGCTACCACTCTGAAAAGGATACCTTAGGAAGGCAAATCCCAAATTGATCTGATGCTGGACTGGCAGCTTTCCTGTAAATTGCTTGGGGTTCAATACCTTACATGCCTATGGAGAAAACACTCCCCTATTTCACAGGGTTTGTAAGCTTAAATGAATTCCTGTGTAACCTTCTCTCCACCGCTTGGTGGTCCTGAGGGCCCAGATTCAGGAGGTGTGGGGTGTGCTTTACCTCCTGAGGTCCTGGCTCATTCTGCCCATCTGGGTCTCCCTGCTGAAGTCAGGACTCCTCTACTGGTTGTGTCTCCTGGGAAATAATGGGTAATCCCCCGTCACCCTGGGGACCGTACTCACTTCATAAAGGAGCACGCAATTCTGAAATTACCAAATACCCAATGAGCTTTATATAAACACTAGACATTATAAACACAAACAATGCAAAGAACAAGTGATATTATCGATACTGCATGTAAATCTGGCTAGACTGTTAAAATATAGATACACAGCCATCCATAGAGGACGCCCTAAACCTTTTTTTTTCCTTTCATTTAACCATTCACAAAGTCTCCCTGCCCCTAGTTGCTATGTCAGCTCTCTAACCTGCCAGCCGCTGGTCCAGGGGCCTGTCCGCAGTGCAGCAGTCGACGTTGCAGGCACCGAGGTCTGGTGTCTGTCTTGTCTGAGGGGCCCAAGGAACCGCAAGGTGGTCTGTCTCGGCAGTCGCTTTCCAGCTCCATGGGATGGGCTAGTGAGCTTGGCGATCAGCTGCCCACTTTCCATCCTGCCTGAGGTAGCGGTCAGTGGCCGGGCTGATGGCTGTGGCAGCTCAGTGGTTCACCAGACAGCCACTCCCTGCCCAGTGAGGCGATGGGCTCTGTGGGGACTGAACTTGACAGTTTCCCACTTGAGGGTTGGGAAACCTGAAAAAACAGGCAGTTGGTGAGGGAAGCAGGAGGCTCCCTTCCTCTCTATCTCTCTCAATGTCCCCCCAGAACTCCACTCTGTCAATCCAAGCTCCACTCTGTCAAGACATATGGGGCTGCTCCAGTTCCCTGCCTCCGAGCGCCTCTCTGTATAGGGGAGGGTCTCTGGACAATGGGGCAGCAACAGTTCTGGGATGCAACCTTCAGCCCTGCCCGAGCTCCGGTCCGTTCTGGTGATGGTGATTGGGGGGGGGGGGGGTGTCACACCAGTAGGTCTGAGGAGCTGCCCAAGGGAAAGCGATGTAAGAACAGATGGTTGTTCTTAAACTGAATCCAGTCACATTCGTTGGAGCCGAATATTTCAGACTGCGAGAAAGTCTCAAATTCTGCAAGAAAGTGGAATTGGTGTTTACCGGAGTCAGGAACTTGGGTTTCCAGACTCCGGTGTACTGTTGCCCCTCAGTTGACTTTACGGTGGAAGTTGCATCTGCTGACACAGCAGCTGGTTCCTTGACATCAGTCCCGGCACCAGTGTAAGCGATTCTTCCTCGCGTTCATACGCCATCTCGTGCACTGGCATCCCAGTGAACCTGCCGGCTTTCCCCAGCGGTGGTCTGAAAGCCGTTTGCACTGCTGCCGTGTGGGATCCAGTTCCCAAGGCGAGTAGCCATTCTGAGAAATTGTTGGAATCACCCTTGCGTCTCGGGGTGAGCTGGGTGACGCCTGCTCCCCCTTCTCCAAAATCTCTCACCTGCTGGAGGGCGGGGGGTAGGGTGACCAGACAGCAAATGTGAAAAATCAGGACGGTGGTGGGGGGTAATAGGCGCCTACATAAGAAAAACACCCAAAAATCGGGACTGTCCCTATCAAATCGGGACATCTGGTCACCCTAGAGGGGATGGGGGGGAAGAGCGGTTGTCTGCTGAAGGGGGAGGGATGGAGAGAGGGGAATGGATCTGGGTGTCTTTCCTGTTCCTACCCTTTATTAATCCAGGATTTATTCAGGAGCCCCTGATTGCTGTTCCCTTCCATCCCTACAGCTCCTAAAGTCTTCCCCTGGTCTGCCTCTTCTGGGAGCCCCTGTCCCAGACTCTGTTGTCTGAGTGGAGGATTCATGTAATAGAGGTCTCTTGATGCCCCCTGGACTAGCTCATCTGATCCAGTCTATCGGGAAGAGCTGGGCAGGAAATGAGTTTTCTTTCCCTGAAAATACAGATTTGTGTGTGTTTTGCTAAAAACTTTCTTCACATTTTTCCATGTTTTCATTGAGAAACTGGAACCCAGAAAACAGAGGTTTGTTTTTGGTTTGTTTTGAGCCACCAAAATCTGAAATTTTGATCAAATGTTTAATGTTTTTGGGAGCTGGCTGAAATTTCTGTTTTCAGTTGCTCAAAGCTGGAAAGTGTTCAGGTTTGGGGGTTTCCGTTTTCTGATGAAAACCTGAAAATGTTAATTAAAAATGGCCATTTTCTACAGAAATCCCCATGAGAGAGGCAAGCTTACACAGCGCTCTTTTGCAGGTCTGTGTAAGCTTGAAAGCTCATCTCTCACCAACCGAAGCTGGTCAAATAAAAAGAGATGGCCCTCCCCTACCTTGTGTCTCTAATATCATGGCTGCAACCACACTGCATATAACATTGTGGTAGGCATTTAGTATCAACACTGATAATGCTTGTGAGGTGGTTACTTGTGCTCACGAGGCAGGGGGAAATCTGCTTCTCCGGTGTAGCTGGTCATATACCTTAACTAGTTTTCAACCTTGCTTATTTTGTAGGTTTCTCGTGTGCGAATATTTTTCTGGCATAATACACTTCCCAGTGGGAAGTTTTGAAGTCTTACACACAAATGGACATCCAGTGGATTTGTGCTGTCACCACAATCCTAGCATGGTTCTGCACGGGTTCCTCAGGACACCAGACATCAGGTAAATCAAGGAGCGTTCATGATTATGCTATTGTCTAATGCTCGCTTCAGTTTAAATAATGTGCAGAAATTTACCACTCTGTTTATAGAGCATAGGGCTAGAAGGGACCGCAAGGGCTGTCTAGTCTACTCCCCGCCAAGATGCAGAATATGCTATGTCTAAAACAGTATGAGGATGATTCCTAAGTCTTAGCTTTTCATGGCTTTGACCCTGCAAATGGGCAGATCCCTGTCAAAGAGTTTATGCGCACGGATCCAATTGCAGGACTGGGCAAACATACTACTGGGCTTAATGGGAGCTTTGCAATGAACTTCAATGGAAGCAGGAAGGGGCATCCAGTGCTGATGCACAATAAATCTATTACACATTGGTGCAATGTCTAAACACACCTTGGGTGTCCGAGAAAAATACTCCCCAATATTTCCCAGTGAAGCCGAATGTAGCAGGTTAATCTCGTGGATGGGTCTAACTTACAACCTGAAGGGGACTGACAATAAAATTGTTTCTTCTCGTAATCAATGTTTGCTATCAAAATGCAGTGCGTGCTTCCAATGATAAAAGTCCACCTTTAGCCAAAGAGAGGAACTGAAACGCATCTGTTCCCCTCTCAAAGATAAATACCTTCCGGTGATTGAGCCACATGGCTTGGGGACTCAGACTTGCAGTCCTCTTCCATGTGAAACTTCCATGGGGCCAGATTCACCAGAGGCTGGCCCAGGGAGGTGTAAATTACCCCTGGGCACCAGGAAGGAGTCCCTGAGCATGAGGACATGTGGTGGCCATTACCTGCTCTGCTTCAGGGTGTCCACCAAACGGTGCTAGCTCAGAGAGGCCCAGTCAGCAGAGGCTGCCTCGTAGCCCAGCTAAGGCACAGCACGATGGAGTCTTTTCCTTCGTATCCATCAGCAGCATGCGGCAAACAATTCAAGGCAATTACCTCTGTGCAACCTGGCTGACAGCAAGAGGGCTGCCCAGGAGTCTGCAAGGCATCATTTGACTGCAGGAGATTGCACAAGTGTAACCAAAGCTCTTGATTTGGACCTAGGATTACTGGTGCTGGAAAGAGCCCAGCATAACTCTCGGACCCCAGAGCTCTGCTCAGCCTGAGTGTACAGGGCTAGCAGCTGGGACAGGGGACGGAATCTGGTTACTTGTGAACTGAGCACACCTAATACAGAAAATAAAGCTCTTAATTCATTGATGCCTTTCTAATTTTACTTCCAGTTCCTTTTATCCTATTGCTGCGAACGGCACCGTAAATACGGCAGTCTGAGTTCCTCGCTCACAGGTTAGGCTGCACCGTCTAAACAGTGCAGTTCACCCTCACAAATCTTCCTCAGAGCTGTACAAACTGAGAAATATGGGGCCTGAAGCATGAAGGCTGGAGGCTTAAAGTTTGTGGTGGTGTTTGGGGTCTTGGTTAGAATAAACCAATCCTCTCTGAGCCGTTATCCTGCAAAGACTTCTGGGAGCACTTGGAAGTCTGATTTATGAAGTCATCTTCCATTGCAAGAGATTCCTGGAGCCAGCTCTCCTAAGGCTCCATGAAAAATGAATAGAAAGAGTGTGTGGATGTTGGATGAGAGTCCAAGAAGAAGACACACAGGGCCTGGAGTCCTGCAATTCCCCTAATGGCGTAGCCACTACAGCAATCTTTAAAACACTACAATGAAAACCACCAGTCAGTCCAGGTGACTATGAATAAATTATGTCCTGTAACTGAATCTCTACAAACCCCAATTACCCAAATTGTAATCCTGGGTCTCAAGATAGTGTGTATAGAAAAAAAAATCTTAGATGTGAAATTGATTCTGGATTGATCTAGTAAAGATAAATGGTCTCAGAAATCTTAATGAAAGAGAATGGCATTCTTAATAAAAAGCTGAGGAACTAGGAAATATATTTTTTAAAAACCATGAAATGTGTCTTCAAGGCACTCTGGTTTGTTATGGTACAGCAGTGATTGTAATGTAGGACATTTTTTCTCACATTATTTTAATAAAAACCAGACTGAAAATAAGAATAGAAGTGACTTCTGTATGATGGAAGGTGCCCAAAATAAGAATTGATTTTGGTTTGCATTCTAGGCTGCCCAGGTGAGTAGGGCTTCCCCTGCCCCCACCAGGGTTCCACGGAGATCTAATACGCTGAAGAGAATATTTAAGGAGAGAGGGGCTAGTTGTCTCTGATATTGGTTAGCTACTATATGTTCTCCCAAAAGAGAAAATGATTTGATCTGACGTCCTATGGTTTTACTCGATCTGCATGGCGCATTTGCAGTGTCATCTGAAATCACCCACACTGGTTGATATTAGGGTTTAAAAGTGAGCACAGGAGGGGACTCGAGGGGGGGAAGCAGAGCTGTGATCTTGCATAAAACCATGCAAAAGCTGGCGGGGGGTGGGGCAGCGGGAGGCAGGGATGATTTTACATCAAAATTGTCTCCCTGGCTGTGCACATATGTGCTTGGAGGAGGCTGAGTCAGCCTGGACACGTGAGAAACATGACATTTTTCACAGGAACAGATTTAGGAGCACTGGTGCCGTGTCCAAGTTACAATTACGTGTGTAAAGCCTTGCCATTTCAGGGGCTCCAGCATTCATAACAACCTACCCTAAACTGTTGAGTCTTGCTTTTGAACAAGGTTAAAACACTTTTTGAACTGAGTCCAAGTAATTTGTGCTTAATCCTGGAGGCAGAGGCAGCTTTACTCTGATACCGTAACCTTGGTGCAAAGCATTTTGAGCTTCTGTGGCTAAAAGGGAATTTTCTGGGCAAAATCATAGTTTGAAGTACCTGGATTTTTTAAATTTCTCTAAAACAACTTTTTATCCAACTGCTTTTTCTGTTTCAGTCGAACCTCCCCGCAATCTTCAGATAATTGACCCTGGACTTTTAGGCCATCTCTGTATAGAATGGCAGCCTCCACCTTCCCTGCTAACCCTCGATCAGTGTACAATAAAATATAAATTAAAATACCGTAGCACTGGCGATGCAGACTGGAAGGTAAGATCAAGCCTAGCTTGGTGTATAGTATTTTGCGACTGCTTCCCCTTTGTTTCATCTGTTGATTACACCTTTTTAAAGTGAATGCTTTGAAGTTGTAAAATAATTAGAGCAACTTCCTTTGACAAGGCCAAACGATCAACCAAAAAGATGAACAATATCGAAACGTAGGTCTGGGATTAGGATGGAAATATTTTACAGCTTAACAGCAACCGCCAAAACCTTTGGGACTGATTAAGGGCCTGCTTCTACAAACACTTCCGACTGGTTGTAGTGCTTATTGCCAAGAGTAATTTCATAGTATTCAGTGCACTAGTAGTCAGTCTCTGCAGAACTGGGAGCCTGTAAAGTGCCTACGATCTTTTGGGATGAAAAGCGCTTTATAAATGTGAGATTACGTTTGATTCTGTCTCATAACATTCTAACATTTCTTGTACCCCCGATGGTATTTTTTTATTACTATTTACATTTATCTCTGAGAGATGGTTTGAACCGAAATCATCCATAAAATAAAATTGCCGATCTTATCTCATGAAAATGTAGCAAGGAGGGAACAGATATGTTTACTGCAAGGAGGATTGTTGAAATACTTGTCAGTGGGCTGGCAGATAAGGCTCCCACATGGGTAAACATGTCATGGGGCTAGAGGAACAGATACCCAACGCTACAATTGCTCACTGTCAGATATTTAGAAGTGCCAAAAAAAACCAGGCAATTTTGTGTTGGACACACTTCTCTGTAGGGCCATTTGCAAAACCCACGGAAGACAAGGGGAGTCTTTCCAGTGATCTCAGTGGGCTCCTAGAGAACAGGTCAAGTCGAGGTGAAAGGATAGAAATTGGAATATCACAGTTGCAGTCAATAGCCTGGCAACTAGCCACGCTACCACTGCTGGACAGTTTCGTCAGCACTGGGCACACTCTGTCATGCTGCCTTTAGCTCTAGGCCACAGACTTGTCTGGCTGACTGTTCAGATGATGAGAGTCCTAAAGCATGGAAGAGCTCTATTAACCAATCCCCATTGCTAGGAGGAATTTAATAAGTCATGAAAGGGGAAATGTGCTGTAAAGTTTTTGTCTGGGTTTCTTCACTTTGGTTGGGGGAAGTCAAACCTTTAGTGACACAGGAATGTCTGGGTGTGCTGATTTTTCTAAGATTATTTTAGCAGTAGCTCAACAAAACAAAACCCCAAAGAAATATTTATAGGAAAAAGTCAGAATTTTCTAAATTTGCAAGGATGAAGAAGAAGAAATAAAGAGACAGACTAGAAGAGGAGAAGCAGACTCAGATGAAGCAGCAAAAGTATCTTGTAAAATGCAGATCAGGGAGAAAGACACAGATAACACATCATGTGAAATACCCAGTGTCCTGCCAAAAGTTTTGACTGGGACAGGGCTTATTAATTAACTTATTCTGCTGGCAGCCCAGAGTACACAGATGAAATGAAAGATGAAGTCACAAAACCGGAGCTTGTGTCCACAGGCAGGGGTGGCAGGTTTATAGAAATTTTGGTGGTGCCCAGAAACCATGCCCCCCCAAACTCTGCCCCTCACCTGCCCAAGGCTCTGGGAGGGAGTTTGGGTGGGAGAGGAGGTCTGGGGTGCAGGCCCTAGGCTGGAGAATGGGATTGGGGTGCAGGCTCTGGGAGGGAGTTTGGGGATGGGAGGGGGTGCAGAGGGAAGGGGTACAGGGGTGAGGGTCGTGGGGTGTGGCTGCAGATGAGGGGTTTGGGGTGTGGGAGGGGCTCAGGGTGAGAGGAGGAGTGTGAGGGGTCAGGGCTCTGTCTGGGGCTGGGAGGGTTTGGGGGCTTAGAGAGGCTCAGGGCTGGGGCAGAGGGTTGGGGTGTGGGGAGATGAGGGATCTGCCTGGGGCTGGAGATGAGGGGTTTGTAGTGTTGGGGAGGCTCAGGGCTGCGGCAGAGGGTTTCGGTGCGGGGGGATGAGGGCTCTGGCTGGGGCTGGAGATGAGGGGTTTGGGGTGTGGGAGGGGCTCAGGGCTGCGGCAGAGGGTTGGGGTGTGGGGGGATGAGGGCTCTGGCTGGGGCTGGGGGGTTTGGGGTGTGGGAGGGGCTCAGGGTTGGGGCAGAGGGTTGGGGTGTGGGGGGATGAGGGCTCTGGCTGGGGCTGGGGGGTTTGTGGTGTTGGAGGGGCTCAGGCCTGGGGCAGAGGGTTGGGGTGTGGGGAGATGAGGGGTTTGGGGTGTGGGAGGGGCTCAGGGCTGGGGCAGAGGGTTGAGGGTGTGTGTGGGGGGGGGGGTGAAAGCTCTGGCTGGGAGCGTGGGCTCTGGGGTGGGGCAGGCCTGGGGATGAGTTTGGGGTGCAGGCAGGCTGCTCCGGGACAGGGGCCAGAGAGGAGGACTCCCCCCATGCCTTTCCCTGCTGGCAGCAGCGAGCTCTGGGGGAGGAGCCCCCCTTTCCCGCCCCCCCCAGCAGCACACTCCCCCCCACCACTGTCACTGCACGTGTCCTAGGGCCCCTCTCAGGCCCAGGAATCTCCCTCGCCTCCCCTGTGGTGGGTGCCGGGGGGAGCTGCATGTGCCTCCCCCCCTGCTGTTGTCCCTGACCGTAGCCTCACTGGGGTGAGGGAGGGGGCTGCCCCTTGCCCAGCGTGGGGCAGGAGCGGTGACTGTGGGCGGGGGGTCCCCTGTGCGGGTGGAGGGTCCCGCCGGACACCCTGCTCCAAATATGGGTGGAGCTGGGCCCCTGGGCTCTGAATGTTGCTGGTGCCCGGGCACCAGGTGGGAATATAGCTCACCGCCTGTGCCCACAGGGAGCAGCTTGTGTAAAAGGCTGTGTGAGCGTCAGAGCCCCCAGGGCAGTGCGATTAGTCAGAGGCTGGTCAGAAGCACAGAGCTCAAAAGTCTGCCTTGTATATTCTTGGACTACTGGCGAGAAGTGCAAGCACAAGGGCTGTGTGCACCCACTGCAGTGATGCAGTGGGACAGGAATCGGGCTCTGCTCTTTCTCTTCTTTTTCTTCAGATAAATCCCATTTCTTGCTCTTTAATTTTAATCCTTCTCAATTTCTTTTTCTTTATTGTTTTTTAAATTGAAGCTGCTGTTTGTTTGTTTTCCAGTTACTAGGTGATGTACATTTTTTTTTCAAGTTCAGGAAAAATATTAAATGCTCACACAAATTGTACAAGTCCCATCAAATCTGGGACTAATTCCTAGCAAACCGTGCTGGTAAGGAATTAACTAGCTCCATCTCCCTGACTTGGGGAGATTGGTTGCACTTTGCCACATGAAGGATCAGTTAAAAGGGAAGGCAGATTTGCGCAGCTCATCTCCCTTCTGCTGGTAGGTCCTTCTAATCTGTGCTGGCACGTTCTATAGCATCTCTGTTAAACTTTGCAGGCTGCAAAGGGATACCTGCCCTTGAGTCCCCTGCCGCCTCTTTAAAATGGTCCCCTGTTGTAGTGAGAGACCCATACAAACGAGAAACTAACCGATTCAGGGGCAACATACACTGGTAGTGTTAAGGAAGAATCTTTACTTCTGGGCAGGTTGTTCCAGAACTGTCTATTTGGGAGTTTTTGCACCTTCCCCTGTAATATCTGGTGCTGGCTACTGTTTGAGACAGGACATGGGAATAGTTGGATCCTGGGATTAGATTGGATGAATTTCAGTGTTTCATTACAGTGCCTTGAAGGATATCCATCCCCATAGAGGGAAGTGCAGAGGACTGAAATGGCGGGTGCTGGATAAGCATTGGACAGGATATTTGATAGGAATGTAAAAGATCTGTATTGTGTTCACAGGCAACATTGTGTGTGTGTATAAACCTATGGTGTACATATAATATAGTACATTGTAGAGAGCAAGCACACATGGCAAACTTTGCAGCCAATATGCACACCAAAAGTTTATTACAGTGTTGTCTGTCTTACACCAGGTTGTTTTTACTAAGAAGTTAAAATATGGCGTTGGATTTGATCTCAGCAAGAGAACTGAAGCAAAGGTCCAGACTCTGCTGGAAGGACGTTGTACGAATGAATCTGAAGTGAAGAGTGACTGGACTCACGCTACCTTCCAGCTTCCTTCACAAGGTTAGGAGCAGGCTGCCATTCCCCACGTGACCTTTCCAGGCCTTATACCTTCCTGGAAAAATGTGTTGACCTGACTGAAAGGTTCTGCAACCAAGTTATTGCTGCCCCAGTATGTCTCCATCGTCTGACGGGCATTAGGCGTAGCAGAGCCTGTCAGGCTGCTAGATGCAAAAAATGTTCTTTGCCAGGTTACGCCAATTTTTTGCTTAGCAAATTGTTATTGTTATTTGAGGGTTGTGGACTTAGGGTCCATCTACACTGCAGTTAGACACCCGCGGCTGGCCCATGCCAGCTGGCTCGGTGCTCTTGGGACTGTTTCATTGCAGTGCAGAGTTTTGGGCTTGGGCTGCAGCCCAAGATCTGGGATCCTCCCACCTCACAGTGTCCCAGAGCCCAGGCTACAGCCCGAGCACGAAAATCTACACAGCAGTTAAATGGCCCCTGAGCCTGAGTCAGCTGGCACGGGCCAGCCGTGGGTTTTTAATCACAGTGTAGACACATCCTTAAACGCCTGTCGTCCCATGCCCGAGCCGTGACAGCAGCTCTCTGGCTTAACCTCCCTGCTCACGTATGCTTGGACACATGCCTCTGCAGTCCCTGGATGGAAGAACTCCAGCTCGATCTCCCCCGTGCCCTGACAGGAGGGGAGAATGCAACGTGACCTTCCCCCATCAGTGATCACCAGTATTGTCTCGCCTGCATGCTGCCTTTCCCCTCCGGCTCTCAAAACCCTTTGCAAAGTATTGCAGAGCAGTGAAGTGAGTTGTCTGAGAATGCGCATCAAGTCATAGACCAGAGACTGGCCCTCCTGCCATGTGACCCTGCCTCCCTTAGCTGAAATCTGCTCAATTGCTCAGACAAGTCACCTCTGAATAATTAAGCCTTCACCTTTCCATTGCAAATAAATAAATGTAAATTGGGTTTGATATGCAAAGGGTCACTTAAAATGAAGTGTTTACCAAGGTAGCGAATCCCTTTGGCATGATCACTATCAAATTATCTTGATTGTTCTGTTTACACGAGTTGTCATGATTGCTCAGAGAAATCAAATGGGTTGGCAAGGTTATTTCTCAGCTCAGCCCAAATGGGGCCTTTCAAATAATAGTCATTATTTCCTTTTATTTTAACAGGCGATCTGGAGTCACAGATCCGAGACCTCCACTGTGTCTATTACGATTGGGAGCACCTGACGTGCACTTGGCAGCTGGGCCGGCTAGCTCCTCCTGGGGCACGTTATGAGTTTTATTATTGGTACGTACCAGCTTGGCAGGGAAGCATTTGGGTGCCAGGTGAGGCGTCTCACAGGGCAAACAGCACGTTAGAATCACACAAAGAAACAGCCATCGCAATTCTGTTTTTGTTGCTGGTGTCCCCATTACATGACATTACATAGGTAAATGCCACACACAGATGTTAGCATCTAGACATGGGGAACAAAGCATGAACCCTGAAAGCCAAGGTTTGGGGCTCCTGAAAACAGCCTTTGTATCAAATTATTCTAGCAGAGATGTGCCCAAACCAAAAGCCTAGGTTGGAACCCCCCAAACTCTGGATCTGGAGCTTGCGGCTTGGACCCCTATCTCTAAACTTGTCCGTACCAAACCCCAGGTCTCAATGGCCCTGGGAAAGTTTGGGTTTGGGTCTGGAATCTGGGACTCTCAAAATCATTATTATTGTCCTTCAGTTAGCACTGAATATTGTAGTAGGGAAGAATTCATAGGCTGCTGCCTGGGATTCTGAGACATCCCCCAGGGTACAATCTGGACTGATAGACGGCTGTGTCCCCTCACTTTTCCAGCCCCCACCAGCAAACTCCCTGTCCCAGACTTTCCCTCAGAAATGTGCGTCTTGTACTGCCCAGCCGCCTCCCGGATGATACGAGCTCATATAAGGTCTGTCATTTATTAATAGAAAATGATATGCACAAATCTTGTTCTCCCAAATGGCGTTTCCCAAACATTTCAATCCGAACTCTCGCTAGTTTAGATAAAACAATAACGCAAATTTATTAACTACAAAAAGATTTTAAGTGATTACAAATAATGAGGTGTAAAAGTCAGAATTGGTTACAAGAAAATAAAAGGTAAAATAAATTAACATTTAACTTAACAAGCTAAATGAATTCAAAGCAAAGGTTTCTCTCACCACATGCTTTCGCAGTCTTACTGGATGGAATCCTACCAGTCAGGACCCCTCCCCCAGTTCAGCATTCATTTCCTTGTCCGTCAGGTGGTGGTGATGCCATGGCAGAGAGAAAGGGAGGCGTATTTTGGGACCTCTGTTCCTCTTTCTGATCGTTGTCTTTTTCTTTGAAAATTATCTCCAGCTGAGGTTCAGGAGACAGAAAATATGTGGGGACCAGAACCTCCTGCTGTTTCTTTGCCAAAAATGTAAATTTCTTGCTCATGCCCTCTTTCCTGCCGAAGAATGGCCACTTAACCAGGTGATAAACCATTTGATTTTGTTGACACTTGGCTGAGACATCAGTTTGTCTTTTGTCTTTGAGGAACTGATATGTGCCTGCTATTCTAAACATGGAACATGTCTCATTAATGTTATTCAGTAAAATCTTATAGCTTTACATACAAAGTTGCCACACACATTTTACCAGGACAATAACGATCAGCAAGTTGAGTTCTCAAACAATACCTCACAAAGCATATTTTGTACAAAATCCATCATAGCCTTGTAGAAAGGATGAACATAGGGCTACAGACTGCTACAGATTCACAGTTGCACTAAACAAATGGCTTAAAAAAGATTAAACTTTTCAAGATTCAAAATTGACTGGAGAGGGGCCCCTTCTGACTGCCTTCAGGGTAACCTGGGACAGCTCTTAAAGCACAAGATCACTTCCTCCCATAGAAGAGGGCAGTAGCAGAACAGCGTAGGTGGGGTTTACCCTCCCCCACTCTGCAGAATGGTTAGTGGTTTAGCTGTAGGACCAGGGACATTGGGGGATTCACTGCACCCAAGTCATCCTTGGGAGAGCCATGCCTATGTCAGCCATTCCCCTGGACCCATCTGTCGAGAGGTTACACAGCATGGAGAGGCTCAGCAGAGATGCTAATGGCTCCTACAGCAGAGTTTGGGTGGGGGGGAATGTACCTCAGTCTGGGCATGTCCCTTCTACACCACCCAGAGCACCACTCCCTGTGCTCTGCAGAGCCCTGTCCTCACCTAGCCCCAGGGCCAGGCTATTCACCATGAAAAGAACTGCACGCACAGCCCGTGCCCATCTGCACACAGATCCAAAGGGGTGAGCTCCCCAGTGTTAGTCTGTAAATACAGCCTCCTCTTTGCCTCCTGGTGAGGGTCCCCTTTCTTCACATGGGTGGTGCTTTCTGCACCAGGTGTGTGTATTTTGCATGTGTTTTGCACCTTGGAGCCCCTGCCTTTCCCATCAGAACTAAAGCATGTCCGCCACGCATTTCTGCTATCCATAAAGTCAAGTAAATCTGAATTTTGTGGGAATTGGCTTGAGTTCACCAGTCCTAATGAGCAGCCTAGTCTGAAGGTTAATGTTTCTAGGCTTTTATCTTCTTTTGCACCCCGGCCACTCTAGGTCCCTGAATGTGTACCCCATAAAAGTTAGGGGGCTGTTAAAGTGTAGTGGTGCATTAATTCATGCATTTTCCAGCCATTTCTTCTGTCTAGTTAATCCTATTGGCCTGCTGCAAGGTGCCACCTAGGGTTCTTTTCTTTAGGAAAGACAAAGTTGGACTTTTGGACCAAAGTGAATTAACAACGCACTGTCACATTTGTTATAAGTAATGCAAAAGTGAATTATTGGTAAGGCATTTATTTTACTTTCCCCATGCAAATGGGACACTGATATCTATCCAGTTGTTGGTTTCCACATGCTTTTAGCAATTTTGCCAACTACTATCAAAACTGTTTAGAAGTTGTGTTAGTAACAATAATGCCGAAGATCTGTTTGAAAAACATGACTGTGAATTGGAACACCTAATCACAGGAACAAACGCCTGGAGCTGGAATGCCTTCCCATTGACATGGCCACTGCACCAAGGTCATTTTTCAAATTGCAGGAGTTTGTTTGTTTATTAAAGTGAAGAGAGGGACCTTTCCTGGATAATATACACTGCACAGGGACACTCACTGGGCTTTGAACAGAATGGCTAAATTCAGCCCTCCGGCAAACTTCACGGAAGGACTCCAAGCAAGCAGGAAGTTGAGGTACCAGCCCTGCCCTAGCAGAAATGGACCCACTAGTGGAATGTCCAGGATCTGGGCAAGGAAGAAGGGTTCCCTCCCCTGAGCGTGGGATGTTAAGGACCATATTGGAGCTCAGTGTTAGGAAGTACTGGAGAAGGTGCATCTAGATGGGCACCCCAGAGGTGCAATACCTGCTGAGCCTATAATGCTTCTAGCTGGAGGGCGGGGAGGGGTGTGTGCCAGTGGCCCACAGTGTACAAAGTCAGCCCTCTGGCCAGCACAGCCACCAACCAGTATGCAGAGGGGTCAGGGCCTGCACCGTGTCCCTACCGTGCCCTTATACAGCCCCCTCCCCGCTGGGAATGTACGTGCAGCTGGCAGCGCTGGCCAGCCCCCCGCAGTGCAAGCAGCCAAGTGAGCATGGCCTCTTGGGCAGGTGAGCTGGAGATCCCATGGCGTGAGCCCACAGCTGAGTGCGCAGGCCTGCTTTGCCCCTGGCTGGAGGAATGTTCCCGGCACAGATGAGGGGAGGGATTCCCGATGCTGCACGAAGCTGTGATTTACTTGGGAAACGTAACCGTGCAGATACTTACTGTGACCGAGAACAAGGTACCCCCGGCTGCCGGGTCAAGGCATCACTTCCTCCCCTAGAGCTCCTGGCTCTGGTGTTGTGTACACCATGTTTCAGTGTGTCCTGTGCTTCCTCTGGAGGAGCTGGTCTCAGGGGATAAGAGGCCTCATTTGGAGTTCTGTGTCCAGTTTTGGGCCCCACACTACAAGGATGTGGAAAAATTGGAAAGAGTCCAGTGAAGGGCAACAAAAATGATTAGGGGTCTGGAACACATGACTTATGAGGAGAGGCTGAGGGAGCTGGGATTGTTTAGTCTACGGAAGAGAAGAATGAGGGGGGATTTGATAGCTGCTTTCAACTACCTGAAAGGTGGATCCAAAGAGGATGGATCTAGACTATTCTCAGTGACAGCAGATGACAGGACAAGGAGTAACGGTCTCAAGTTGCAGTGGGGGAGATTTAGGTTGGATATTAGGAAAAACTTTTTCACTAGGAGGGTGGTGAAACACTGGAATGCGTTACCTAGGGAGGTGGTGGAATCCCCTTCCTTAGAAGTTTTTAAGGTCAGGCTTGACAAAGCCCTGGCTAGGATGATTTAGTTGGGGATTGGTCCTGCTTTGAGCAGGGGGTTGGACTAGATGACCTCCAGAGGTCCCTTCCAACTCTGATATTCTATGATTCTATGAGGCTGCTTATCCGTTAGCTCTGCTGGTAGAGGCTGGGATTCATAACCCTGGGATGACTTCCCACTGGTGACCCATGGTAGCAGTTGTTACGCAAGTATCTCCCCAGGGTGGAGTAGCTGGAAAGAAAAGGTGCGCACCTCTTCAGCTGAGAGTCCACTGAGTGACCAGACCTCCCAGGGTTTCCAGCAGACTGACGCACGTTGCTACCTTGGGTCAGGGGATGTGTTACCTTGCAATCTTCCTGCACCATGTGACCTCATTGCAAAAAGGAACGTTCTCTATGTTCGGCTCCAATGGTAAAAGCTGCCGTCTCCACGTTCTAACGCTCAGCCATATGGCATCTCAACCGTCATCGCGAGTGACCCCTGATGGCTTACCCGCTAGCCTGGGTGCGTCTCTTTCCAAGAAAGTCTGGTTACTCACCAGACTTTGACTGAGTCATGGCCTTCTTTGAAAACATATTTTTAGTTTGGCTTAGTCTGAAACTTTAGAGAAAAGAGGATCCAAAGACGAGTCTTTTCTTCTGCTTCCTGGCCCTCCTCACTTTTAGGGCAATTTTTTTTAATCATCAACCTTTTAAGACAGGACATGAAACACAACTTCTTTTTTCACTGTCAACTAGTTTTTCACCATAGCCAGCCCAGGAACAAACAGGATTCATATTTAATACTATGGGTTTTTATATGATCATGAAGTAGTGACATGAATATTTATTCACTCTGACTAATGATTAAAGAGGCCATTCTGGTGTAGATCTTGATTGATCTCGCATATTTATTTCACTGAATCAGTGGATCATGAACTGTATTAGTCAATGACCTGTCAGACCTTTCTGAAGAATAAAACACAGTGCAAATATTTAAAAAATCCTCCATTTAAATATGGCATGTAACAGAATTTTCCTAACTTATGCATAGGTACGAAGGGCTGGATCACGCAGTGCAATGTGATGACTATCGTCAGACTCATGGAAGAAATACTGGATGCAATTTGCAAAACCTGAGGCAGGCAGAATATACTGATTTCAATGTCTGTGTTAATGGTTCTTCAGAGTCCACGTGGCTGAGACCCTCCTACTTCACATTCCATCTTCAGAATCTAGGTAATGATGACAATGGGCCCATCTATTTTTGCAGGCTTCGTGGGGAAAGATGCTGGTTCTTAAATGGTCTAGTAGACACTGGGATGGTTCAGTAGCTGTCTTGGGGCCAGGTTTCAATGGTTTGTCAGTGTGATGGTAATTAACTGTTGGAACTGTTCACCAAAGGATGTGGTACAGTCTCTATTATTTGCCATCTTTAAATCAAGCCTGGCTGACTTGGTAAAAGAGCTTCTCCAGTTCAACCTCAAATTACTGAGCCAGGTGCAGGATTCACAGGGGGAGGTTCCCTGCCCTGGGCTTTACAGGAGGCCCGAGGGTTGCCAGGTGTCCAGTTTTCAACTGAAGACCCAGTCGAAAAGGGACCCTTCTCAGCCGGATGAAGATGAGCCAGTGAGTGAGGGTGGGGGAGAGTGAACGACACAAGGAGGCGGGGGGATGGAGTGAGTGGGGGCCTTGGGGAAGGGCCAGGGCGAGGGTGTTCGGTTTTGTTCAGTCAGAAAGTTGGCAACCCTAGAAAACTTTCACAGCTATGAGCAGAAAGCAATGAAGCTTTGCTGCTCTACACCAGCTGAGGATCTGGCTCTTATGGGCTGGTGGGGTAGTTTTATGATCTTGGCTGGGCAGCTGTAATGACTGGGTAATTTAGGTGTTGAACTGAAGTCTTCAGACTTTGCAGTAACTATTGTGTGTGTTAAAGGTGCTTATAGCGTGGGGAAAGTGCTGGGCCCATTTTCAGAAAATCAACTAAAGGCTCGCTTACATGAAGCCAGTTTGTTCTGGTCCAGCCTAAGGGCCAAATTCAATGTCTCAGTAAACAGTGGCAACTGAGGGTGTCTAAACTGGTTTAACAGTCGCATTGAGGATGCTGGAAGTAGGTGTAAGTCACCTGAACTTATCCTCTCCCCCAGACCTCTGGATTTGGCCCTAAAAGTGATAACCGGTCTACAAAGGTGTTTCCTAGTGCCATCCTGATGGCCATATTAAGGGAGAATTTTGTCAATTGTCGTGGAAAGAAACAGAATATTGCAGATGCTGGGAGAAAGTGGGGACCTCCAGCTACATGGGCGGGAGGTTCCTGCTCATAGAACAGGTGTTTCCCCCTCTTTCACCTAGCAACTGTGTCCCTGGCTGGCCCTTCAGATGATCGTCACTCTGAGTATGATGGGGCAGTACTGGTGAGAGCAAAGACTCCGTTCTGTATTGCACAGATAGTGCCTGATGTGGCCTATCACGGACTGTGAGTGATGTAATAAGAATGGCCACTGGAACAGAAACAGCTGTTCTGTGTCTTAATACAACTCGTGATAGTTCAGAAAAGAGCAGCGGCCTTCCAGCTTTTTATTAAAACCAAGAGGGATACAACTGGACGCAGTATGACAGTTACTGTTAGATTTCTTGGCTAAAACCATAAGTGAGTTTCGAAGGAGCCGCCCCCTCGGCGGACTGAAAACTGGAGCATGGCATGGACAGCTAATAGAACGGAGTACAAATGTGCTCCACTGCCCCTTCATAGGGCCTCATGGCCTGGAAATCACACCAATCTAAGCTCCCTTACTCTCACATAAATATGTTGGTCCAAGGCTTCCTGTGTGACTTTAGGCAAGGCACTTTAATATTAGAACTAGGCAGAAGTTTTTCTCCAAAACATTTTTGTGCCAAAAGATGCGGATTCAGGCTGACAGAAACATTTTGCAAATTTGTGTTGAATTCGCCAAATTCCTTTTGTTTGGCGGTAGGAAAAGTCTGAAAAAAATCTGAAAAAATCTAAACCTTCTTTTCAACACTTTCAGAATGAAACCAGTTTGATTTTTCAATTTGAAATGACTTTTTGTTTTGAAATTTTCTTAAATTTCTTAAATTAAAATTGTGTAAAAAGTCTTGAGAACAAAAAGAAACATTTTAACCCAAAACAAATTTTGCTCTTTGGTTTGCTGAAATTGTTTGTTTCAAGTTGACCTGAATTTGTTTTTTTTAACGGGCGGCAAACTGGAAAATCAGTTCCTCTCTCTCTGCGCTCTACTCACTAGCTCTGTAGCCCTGTTTGCCCGACACAGGGCTGTCGTGAGGGTGAAGTCATCAAAGCGCAGGAGATGATCGGGGTCGGAGTGGTGGGGGAGACGTGCCGGAATGCAGGTTGTGTAACAGAGAAGGGGGCTGTAGTGGGTTTTGTAAACCATTTTACACCTCACCTATGCGATTCGCTCCTTTTAGCTATCATCCTATGGGAGCGCAATATAGAATGTTTCTACCTAGGAAGTTGGCGCGTGACTGGGATTGATTTACCTCCTCAGTATTAACAACACTTCTGACGGATAGGCTGCAGGGCCTGGGAACGGCCGTCATGACTCCAGACATTTTTCATTTGAAAGTCTTTTTCGGATGAAAACCAGCCTTTTTAAAATGGAAAATTAATGGTGAAAGCTCTTTCGTTCTATCCATCTTTTCCATCCTGTGACCGGCTCTACTTACCGGGGTCTCTTCCATCTCTAATGGTGGTGACTGCATGCAATTGCTTTATTTTTAGAGGGCACGAATACGCTTGCTGCTGCTTTGCAATATGTAACTTCATGCGACAAAGCTGGTTTGACAGAAGGATCTCTTAAGTCCTGGAACATTTACCACTGAAGCCAAAGCTCTGGGTATTATGGACTGGATTATGCCATAGGTTTTTAAGCAGACTACTCTCACAAATGCACAGCCATTGATTTTAATGTGAAATTCCACTTAAAAATCTCTCTGGCACAGTCTGGGTCCATGATAGACCCTTACTTAAGAAGGGAGCAATAATTAACAATTCCTATAGTAGAAGAACACGGGACCACGCTGTCCCTTCCCCCCAGGAGGCAGGAAATGCTGTGACTCCTCACAGCATTTGTACACAAGAGATGTACACAAGAGAAGGCAAAGCCTCTGGCAGAGGGTGGATGTCCCCTTGGTGTGTGGACATCTCCACGCCCAGGTTCACAACAGCAAGCTAACTCAAACCCAGGTGCAGTTAGTGGCAAGATGGAGATTTGCAACAAGCTTTTGAGCAGTGACAGATGATGTGCTGATGCCGACAGGGCAAATTTCTTGCAATACCCTGGACAAACCTTACTGAATTAAATGTATGTATCATTGTGGGCCAGGCATTGTACAGAATTCCATAGGGAGGGGACCACACCCCGCAGGATTAAGAACAGTGGAGGGTGATTAGGCAAATTCACTTGGGTTGTAATATCATCCAAGCAGTACCACCACCTGGAGAGAGGCTCCCATGGACTGGTTCAGACTCGATTCTCCAGGGACCAACAGACAAAGAAAGGACTTAGGTTAAATAGCCTGACTCCTGGCCTTCATTCTGATCCTGCAAATGGACGGGTTCCAATCTTCGCTGGGAAGAGTTGGAAGGTCTCGGCCCCATCTGTGTTCTTGTTCTGAGCCTGGTAACTGCAGGGAAACCTCCCAGGGGTGGAGTTGAAGGGCTTTTCACCAGCCAGACCCCTTGTTGGCGTTGACATCTGGCACCTGTAGGTTCTTTTATTGTTTTTTCTGTAATGCTTTTATTTTAGGAATATGTGCTTGCTTAGAAAGAGCTGGGTGGTAATTTAACCATGGCAGTTCCACTGTTCCTTGTCTCTGAGGAGGAAAGTAAAGCAGTCCTGATGTTGCTGGGGAATTCACAGTGTAGGCAGGGAGCTTGGCAGCCTGAAAATACCCTGGTCAGGAGGGAGAGAGACACATGTCTCCACCCAAGAGAGCTGGAAACCTAAATACGGGTGCCCTGGCTGGACCACGGAGGGGAATACAGGTCCAGTTGCCCTGAATTGTGCTGTTGACCAATGCCATTTCAACTACAATAACCTCTCCAAATACTTGCCAGGCATGAAAGAGCTTTAAGTACCAAACCCCATGTTTCAGAGGAAGAATCTAATTCACACTGACATTCAGAACTAAGTATAATGGCCCACGTCTGTCTTCAGCGCAGCCCACACCCACACAGCTGGTTGTCGGGATGACAGTGGACAGTGAGTACCGTCTCAGGGGAAGCCGCCGAAGTTCAACTAGTGCTGAGAGTAACAACGGTTCCCCAGTAGAAGGTCTGATCTTGTGTCTCTCTCCTTTTCAGTCAAACCTTCTCCGCCTGAGAAGCTGTCAGTTTCCATTTCTGCCTCTGAGGAAGTTCACGTGGAGTGGAGCCCTCCTGCGGGGGGTACCCCCCCACACTGCCTGGACTACGAGGTGCAGCTGACAGAACGGGATGGTGATGATCCCTGGGCGGTATGCGACGCACGGGGTTGTTGATAACCAGCTTTCTTACAAAGGGCTCTCGTTTATGATGAGCAATCTTCTTGCTCATCATGAAGCCTGTTCCATCTCCTTGCCATCAGGATGGGATGGGAGGGCTGGAAACTGAAGCAGGGAAGGAACAGCCCTAAACTGAATGGTGGGGAGGCTCATTAGCTGCCAGCAGTTTGTAGAAGTCCGTGAGGAGTGAGGGTTTATGGGTGCATTGGGGCAAAGTTTGACCCGCTGAAAAGAGACACTGGGCTGGAGCCTGCTCCAGACGTACGATGGTGTAACAGAGGGTAGGATCTGACCTTTACAGATGGAATATAAGGTTACATATAAAAAGATCCAATCTTGTGCCTTCTGGATCGGACTGTAAGATCTGCGAGGGGCAGAGAGACGTGGGTGCCAGATTCTCCACTGTGCATGTGCATGGGGGTAAAAGCGCGTCATTCCTTCCCCTGGCTGAGCTTAGTGCCCCAGGGCCCTGGCTGCCCCATAGCTTCACCTCGACTGACTAGCCCCTACACCAGTACTCGAATGGGTGGGAGGCGGAGGGAACAGGCTGTCATGCCCGGCTCCCCCCCCTTCAGCGGGTGAAGGGGGCAGAGTTGCCTGCACCACACTCTTCTCAGTTCTTGAATGGGTGCAGGGATGCTATTGCAAGCGACCGCCCTGCTTGGTGCCTGACTGGGAAGCAGAGAATAGAGATAGTTATGCCAGACCCCACTTCTTATTGCCAGATCTTGGGGAGAGAAGGGAACAAAGGCTTTAAAAAGGGAACAGACGTGTTTTGGGGAGAAGTATATTCTCACTTCTAGGGGGGACTGTACCATCAGATGTTCATTGCTTTCTGGGTGAAGCCTGGTTTTATAGCTATGGCCTCTAATTAGGATATAGGAGATCTGGGTTCGAATCTAGTGTTTCCCCAGACGTCATGTGTTACCACAAGCAAGTCGCTTTATCTCTCTGGGACTCAGTTTCCCATTTGTAAAATGGGGATAACAGTACTTCCTTTCTCCCAGCTCCTTTGGCCTGTCTGTATAGACTGGCGTCTCTTCAGGGCATGGTGCTGGCAAAAAGGGGCCCTGGCTTCTTCTGAGGCCCCAGGAGATACTTGAACAACTTTCCAATTCAAACATCCAAAATATTAATTGTGTCAATTCCGCAGCCTGCGCTCGGCAAAGCTTTCCGTGGAATCCATGGGAGTTTTGCCTGAGCAAGGACTTCAGGATTTGGCCCAATGCAAGTGTAATTTTAACTTCTTCAAAGAAGCGGTGCCAAACACAATCTAACGCTGATGTGCAGTGCCTTTCCTTGTGCCTGGTCAGTTACAATTTGGGCTCCAAAATTGCTAGAATGAATTCCTGTAATGCTACGTTTACTGGCAAATTATAATACACCAGTTAGTGAACTTTATGAAGGGCTCCACAAATTAGCAAGAATAAACTGTGGCCATAGATCACATGCAAGTACAATTTGTTTAGGCGGTTGGTTGGTTTGTTCGTTTTACTCCGGCTGGGTTTGTCGAAAGCCATCACTAAATGCATTTCAAATAAACAAAGCGGGGTGGGGGGGGTTTAATCAGCCTCCGAAGAAGCTCTCCCGTTGGCACTGTCTAGACCGGGGGTTAAGTCGGTGCAACGGCGTAGCTGGGGGCGTGGAACGACATAGTTATACTGATGTCAGTTTCTAGTGTAGATACCTGGTCTAAATCCTGTAGCACGTAACCAATCAACCTTCTTTATTCTGCATGTTCTCTTGTTTCTCAGTCTGTGTCAACTCAAGTGGAAACTGCCTTTACCTTCTCCCAGTCCAATCGAAGCCATGTCGCATGTGTCCGTGTACGAGGGAAAACAAATGTGTTCTGTGCTGACAAGGGCTTTTGGAGTGAATGGACGCGTGAGTGCTTCTACGGTAGGAGACAGCGAAAGAAACGAGTGCGGCGTGGGCCACCATTATCGGTCTGTCTTATCACAGAATCATAGAATATCAGGGTTGGAAGGGACCTCAGGAGGTCATCTAGTCCAACCCCAGTTCTCTTGGGACTGAGAACTGGAGATCTGGCCCACAGATAGTTTTGCTGCTTCAAAGCACGTTGCAGACATGGGCTATTTCACCTTCACCAAACACCTCCCCATTTTACAGACAGGAAACTGCCTCTTTCCTGTCACGCAGTGCTCTGCTGGCCAGAGAACTGAAACAGTTTTGCTGGACCGGGGCTAATTTTGCAGAGCTGACTACAGGGGGTACGGCACCCCAGTATGCCATGCAGTCCAGTTCCATAAGAACACTTTCCAAGCCTCCATGGGGCAGGATTTGGGGACTAGGGACAGAGGAGGTGCTGTGCTGTTTGATCTGCCACTATGTGGGTCTGTTGGCCATTGTTTGTTCTGAGTGCAGGACCATGCAGCCCCAGGAAGCAGTGGGCTGTGGAGAACCACATGCTGGGGGCAGGATTCCTTCCCCGCTCACCAGCTACTTGACCTTGGTGTGGATGGAGAGGGTTTAGCTGACAGAGGGGGATTTCTGGTTGCTGAAATGGAACTGGTGATTTTGGGAGGAGAGAGGTCTAGGAGCAAAGGGGCAGCATGCGGATACAGTCCTCTCCCCTGACTTGCTACAAAGCAGGGGTGGTATAGGCATCCCAACAGAAAATCACTTCCAAGGCTGGGTCACAGCCATGGCATTTCTGGATCTGGTCATCCCAGGACAGCACCAGACACAAGATTAGTGAGTAAACCCACTTATAAATGGAGTGACACACCACTTCTGGGAAGCAGCATCTGGGGAAATCTTGGTTTAATTAGCTATGACAGCAGCAGTATGAATGAATGCAGGGATAGTGGAACACTCCAACAGCAAGTACTACAGGGTACTGAGTCTTTGGCCTGGAGGGAATATCTGACTCTGAGCTCGGAGACACTTTGTACTCACCGTGGGGTACAGGAGCACACCCCATTCCCCGGAATATGTGTCATCCCACATGCTCAGACTGTCTCTGGCTGCACGCAGTCTGTGGTGAGAACTCAATGTGCAGGTGTTTCCCAGCCCATATGGTGTGACCCTCGGGGGTGGAGGTCGTAACAGGGAACCCCCTGCGTTGTGCCCACAGGGAGAGGGGAAGAAGTCAGCAAAATCTTATTGTTGCTAGGAACCTGCCCCACCTTCTGCTGCTGCCTTGTCACTTCTTGCCTCAGAAGCAGCCCAGGTGCAGCTCAGCCCAGCTGTCCGCTCTGGGGCCTGAGGCCACGGAGAGGCTGGAGACTTCACAGCCGCTGGGAGCAGAGTGCTGGCAGGGAAGAAGGAAACAATCCTTCAACCAGCATCCCTCACCCAAACCACCCCCATCGTGTCTTCCCATGAACTAAATCCCAGCAGCCTTTCCCACCACGAAGGATTATGAGATGAGGAGGAAGGCATGATGGGTTTTTTGGAGTGTGGGGGGTTCCACATTAATACAGTCAAACTGCACTGGGTTATCATAGGATGCAGGTGACCAATTGTATTGTTTCTGTGACCTGGCTACATGAGTGTCATGGTTACAGTGGGCCCGTCTGGACTGAATTTAAAATCTGTTTCATTATGTTAGCAGCTTTTTATAATTAGGACTCAAAACAACTAAGTGCCCTGTACAGCACATATTTGGAGAGGGTTACTCTTCTGGGCAGGGCGCAGGCCAGAGAAATTTCTGTCTCCCCTCTGTCTGCCTGGGCTATTCAGGTTGTAAATGTTTTGTGGGAGGCGCTTCCTTTCCTTGGCGATTGGAAACACTAAAACAAGAATTGTGAAAACGTTAATTCCCTTTGGAAATACACATTATCACCCTCAATTCCACTACACCACTGTAAATCTAAAATAACACCACAGACTCTCACCAGCATGAGTGAGATCAGAATTGGGCCTGCTGGCTCGAGGGTTGTGAAAGATGTTTTCCTTTTGACGTTAGTGGGTGATAAACATTTCAGTTCAGCAAAGAGTGGCAATAGCGCACAAAATGCGTCCAGAGCGGGGCATCATGCGTCTAACCCTAAAATATTTGCAAGGATTAATGGATGTCTGCAGCATGTTAAATCTAATGATACACTAACACGTATGATGGGAAAACGGGATTTTGTCCTTGGCTCCAGTCTTTGTAGTATAATGTAATTACTACGGAACGGAGAAATTCCTTGAATGCTTTGTGGTTTGTCTTCGCAGTGTCCAGAAAAGATGAAAAGCAGCTGTTCCTCCTCATTGCAGTAGTCTTAAGTTTTCTGACCATCGTGATAATATTTATATTAGCTGCACAGCGGAAGAAAAGGTAAGCGCTAAGGCAGCTCGTCGAGCTTTTTCAGATTGTACAGTTAGAAATGAACTGAACGGAGGCATAACTGATATAATGCCAGAATCTATCGCCATTGACAGTGACTTGGGAGCAGAACTTGAGCCTTAGGCTGGCCCTGAACAATCTTAGTTTCACATGCTAGAAATGACTATTACGTTTAATATGATATACAGTCACTGTTAAGCAACGCTGTTATTGTGCATAAATGTCTAGCTCTCTTTATCACACACATTTCAAAAGAAGAGTGACCGTTTTTGTGTTGGCTTCATGATCTAAAACGTGTTAGAAAGGCCTGGACAGGACTGGGCAGGTACATCTTCCTCCTAGCTGTCTAAGTCAAGTTAAGGTGATGTAAAGTTACACTTCTGATCAGAGTCTTCTGTTACCCCAGTGTAATTCTCAACTGTTTCCATCCGTTCCCATGAAGTTACTCCCAACTTACACCAGTGGAACGAATGCCAGCATCTCTGTCCAAAGCCACGGGGGCAGATCTTCACCCCCAGGGTAAACGTGTTCAGCCTGTATTGGAACTATGTCAGTTCACACTGAGGCACTGCCCTACACCTTTTATGCCATTATCTCTGTAACATGCATTGTTGGGTAGACATTTTCCCCTATTAATGATTGCACAGAGGAAAGCAGGTATGGTAAATTAATTACCCACATCCTAGTTACTTAGTTAAATGTTCTTTGGGTCAGAAGTATCCCTTAGGATCTGTCAGGCAAATTAACCATGAAAGCTATGTTTAAAATCACCCTTTCTCTATGACCACATAATCTCAAAGCACGTGAATAGTCTCTTGTTTTACTGATGCAGGTGTCAATGGAGAGGAAGCGTTAGCTATAGAAATATTGTCACTCTAATAATAGATCCATTATTTGGATGTCCTGGATTTTATGCATACCTACATGTTGATATTATTTTTTGTATTTGCCTTCTATATTTTGAAGAACAAATGGAGAGAAAAATATATCCCCTACATCTCTATATTTGGAATAATTCCTGAATAAAATGATTTCCAGAGATGCCCTGTGAGAAGTCAGTGAAACTTACTGCTGCATTATACACATGTTATTGATGTCCATAATAAAGACCCAGGTCAACTTCAGGTTCCTGGCATTCTTGGCAAATGACATCCTCCAGTGGGATGCTAACCCTGCAAATGGGCTTGTTGTGCAGCTTGTGTCCAGTGGATTGCCCTTAGCATGTCATCCCAAGAACAGACATGAAACCTGAACTTCTTATGAGTCTTTTCTACTTCCCCCCACACACTTAGTATGCTTCTGTAGTCCAACAACACGAAGGTCAGAGAAGTTTATTGACTGATGCTGGAATAACTTTTTATAACATAACGGGGCGAAAAAGGAGGCAGTGGAGAATGTGATGAATAATATCGACAGGTCTGCAGTGTGCGTTTATGAGAAGGAGTGGAACCACTGTTAACATGATGGAAACTGAGTGGAAGATCAAGGTTATACCCACCAGCCTAGGAAAGGTTGCTAGATGCTATTGTCCGTATTCGGGTATATTTCCCTGCTGGCTCCCTCGCTACCTTCTTTCAGTCCACTGTTAATTTTTAAACAGTGAACGTTATTTAACTGCATTTATTTAATCATGTCATCTACCATGCCACAGTTATTTGTGAAAGTGGATTGGGGAGACCTTGAAACAGTTTTTTGCAGGGAATGGCTGTGCTTACAAATATGGTGGATGGCAGATGGATCATGGGAGGAACAAATCCTAAGGATACGCTGTGAAGTGCTGGAAGGGGATGTCCTACAGGACTTGGACACGGAAAATGCAGCTTTACAAAGCACCCAGAGGTTCCTAGATCTGAAAGACCCTTATGCAAAGGAATGCCCAGCAGATGAAATGTATGACCAGGTTTAAACGAAGCATGTGGAGTAAAAGCTGCCCAGTGCTGATAATGGACAAATCGCATTACACCAATACTCCTTGAGCTTGCTTTGCGCATATTTTCACTTTCTACAACTCTCTCAGTGAACATTATGGGAGGAGGGTTCAGAAGAAGAAGGAAACTTTCAGTGACTAGCTGATGCTTGGAAAGGTGAATTTCAAATCACCACAAACCTGAGTCCAACAGCTGCCTTCATCTGATCAGAAAATAGTAACGTCCTGTAGGCAAAGGGCTGAACCTGCAACCTCACTCATGGCATGGGAACTGTGTGCGGGATGGGGCTCAGAGAGGGAAGTGAAGCTGGGGGACAAAAGATCTTTTGAGTATGGTGCATGCTTGCTTTGTAACTCCATGATTGGGCCTTTGTAACTCCGCGATTACTAACGGAGAAGGGAGCAGTCCTGGACCTGACAATGCAGCACAGAAAAGATGAACCCAGGCCCAGGGCTCAGGATGGAATCAGAAAAAAGTAAATGCTGGCCCTGAGCTGAGACTCTCGGCATCAACCCACCATGTCCCTTCATGCAGAAGTGTTTGGCTCATGGACGTTTCTCAAATACACTGGCAGAGGAAGCAATACACATGAATGCAGGCGGAAACGTTTGTTTAAAAGCTCACCGGCTCATTCTTTCTTTACTCTGGTTTTCACACGGCACACATGCAGTGCAGCATACTAGAAATGTGCGTGGGACTGCCTAATGGATGGGTGCATCCGTACACGGTTACTGCATGTCAGTCAGGTGTGTGTGCAGGCAAGGGTCCCGCATAGCCAATGACTTGCACATGCAATGCACGTGTAAATTAGGTGCAGAATTGCATGTGCAAATGGGGACTGTTAAATTTTCAATAAGACATTTTGAGACCAACAAAAAACAACCAACTGCCACAACAAACAAATGTTGAGCCAGGACAACTTCCCCCTCCTTGTTTCAGGAGCATCCTGAAGGATCTTAACACAGATGATGCAGTGATTAGCTGATATACCACCTATTCTAAGGTAGCTGCAGCCCCCTCAGGACTCAGTGCCTCGTCAGTGTTCACTGTTAGGAGCATTGAAAGCCTCCCGTAAATTGAATGGCTGGCATGAAAGAACAGCTGATGTACAGCATCTGCCTGCAGGGACTGCTGCAGAGGGGCAAAGAAGCAGGTCAGCCTGGCCAGGGATGACCCAAATTAAAATGTTTTGCGCGAAGGAAAATGGCTAACACCAGCGAGAGGCTGTTGGCAAGCTGCCTGGTGCTCTCTGTGGCTGAAAGGAGATCCATGACCGGTGGTGTCTCAGGGGACAGACTATTGTGGTTTGTGGTGTCAGCATGTAAGTATGTGGGCTGGGGTGATTAAAGAGACCCAGCGTACGTGGTTGGTATCAGATTGCCTGCTGACTAGCCTGGGCTTCGGTGCAGGTGTCGTGTGTGCTCGTGATCCCCTCCTCCCCACACCCACTGTCATTTCAGCTGGCAGTAAGCCATTACGAGCCGCTCTAGTGGCTGCTTTGGTTAACCCAAAATAGCCCCCACAGCTGCTGCTATCTTAGTGCTCAGTCTTGTGAGTAATACCGCGTGCTCAGATAGGGAAACAGTCCATATAGCTGTGGTTCTTGAGTGTGGCAACATGTTCTCCAGTCGTAACCCAGCTGTGTCAGCGTCTGGCCAGCACGTTTTACATAGTAATAAAACATATTCACGCTGACTCATCCGGTAACTTCGTGCTGGACACGAGGGTTCTTCCGAGAACTAGTGAGTAAGGCACACACGGGATTATTTAAGTCTTGGGGAGGAAAAATGTAATCAAAGCATTTGGCAATGTTTATAGTGGGCAGGAGGAAAAGCTGGGAATTACCCCAGTCGCAAGAATGTGGACATGACGTCCCAACACGGAAAGGTTGGAGAGGGAAGAAGAAATTAACCGAAAGCGCAGCTTGACTTCTGTGACAGTCGCAAAAGAAATTACACTAATGAAACTTAGCTGCGGTGCTGCCACCTCGGTTACCTCACTCAGGCAAGTGTTACTGCAAAGTTTATTTTTTTAAATGCTTATAAAACAGGCTAAGAAACTGTGTAACTGGGGTGAGGTGTGTTGGCTGCTTGGCCCAGTGGTCGAAGTAGCCTAACAAGACTCTGAGGCTCATTTCAAGTCCACCACAACTGTCAGACTGGTAAATGCCAATGTTGTACCGGGGCCTGTTCATTTACCTTGGACCATATTTATTTCTGATACTTGTATTATTACTTTCTTACTCCTGTGCTGGCTTATTTCCTAAATTAATAAACTTTCTTGCCACAGAAATCAGTGGCCAAACGCCTCCAAACTTTTCTGTTATTCCAGTAGGGGGGAAAAAGATCAGAATCAAAATAAGAATTTATTCCAAATGCACAAGTTGTTTCTTTACCCTGCTGATTAAAATATATTATTTTCAGATGTGCACTTCTACACTGAGCACCTCACAAATTGTAACAAACCCAAAGAAGGGGGAAGTCCTGTACGGTGTAGTTCTGCAGTATCCAAATTCAGAGACATGCACCAACAATTATTAAAGAATTGAAAGGCCTGAGAGAAAAGAGAAGCTGGTGTAAATCAGCACAGTGCCCTTGGCTCTGATTTGATCTTCAGCAGGGGCCGATCTGGGCCACTAGACGTAACATTTGGAGGGGGCACAGACTCCAGCCGGGTAGGCCTTCTCCAGTGGGGTACAGGGAGAAAAACTGAGCATAGAAAACATCTTAGAGAGAACAAAAACCTACCCACAGATGCAGCTGGGACCAACTGAAAGCACCATTGCTGGGAATGGAGGAAGCGCTGAGTCATAATCAACCAGAGCACTGGATCAAACCATGAGGCATTGCTGGGAGTGCTCATGCCTGCCTTGCAAGGGGCCTTCCCAAGGTGCTCTAGAAGGGCTCTTCCCTCTTCGTTGTCTAGGCCTCTATGCTATAACAATGCTACCGGTTCAAGGCAGGCCTGCCAGCCAGCTGGCTTGGTGTGACATTTTGTTTCTGCTCCATGACTGGGGGCCAAAAGCTATAAACATATTTTGCTTTTATCCTGAACGCTCGCACCATGACCCAGCGGCTGTGTGCACTGCAGTCCAGGATGAAGGGCACACTTGGTCACTTGTGTCCAAAAGGCTTACAGCTGGCTGTACAAAGAACAGGCTCATAACCTGGGTTTCTGATGACACTCAGCCCTGGGAGTAACACCCCGAATAAGTCTCAAGTGCACTGCCCCAGGAGCACCCAGCAGGCCGAATTACTTACCAGTGATGGCCATTAACCCCCAGGCAGGGAGGGAGACGTGTGGTCTTGAACAGGGAAGAGACATGAATATACAGCTCTGGAGAAAACAGACGTGGTCAGCTGGGCGGGCTTGTGGGTCAGAGCGGGGATTAGCCTGTGGGGCAGAGCGCTGGGTATGAACTAGGGTGGCCAGTGTTCGACTGGAACGTCTGATTTAGAAAAGGAACCTGGTGGTGTTCGCTCAGCCACTGAGTGGTGGGGTGAAGCAACAGCTGCTCTCCCCCCAGCCCCGTCCCAGCCTGCCGGGAACTGGCTGCTCCCAGACCAGGCTGCAAAGACGATACCAGCCCCACGGGGGAAGGAGGGAAACTGTCTAACCTCCCGCCCTGCTGTGCCTCGATTTCCCTAGCCTCTTGCTCCAGGGACCGACCCCACCAGCCTGATTTCCCCACTGTAGTCCCTTGCTTTGGGGGGGGCGGGGAAGGCTGACACCTCCCTCCACCGGCTGTGCCCCAGTTGGGCAGCCAGGCAGGTTCCACATCAGCTCCTCCCAGCCTGGCTCTGCAGGCAGCTGGTGAGTCCTGGGGGATGAGGGAGCGAGTGACAGGGGTGGAGTGGGAGATGGGGGGGTAGGGCCTAGGCGAAAGAGGCAGGGTGGGGGGAGTGGGCTTCCTGAGAGTGCTTTCTCTGGCCCCAGTCATCCAGTCTTGTCCACTCTCCAGCCAGACAGTGGTTTGGCCTCATCGTAGGTCCCCCCACAGCCAGGCTCCTTCAGCTTCTGCCTGGTTCCCTTAGCTGAATTCCCAGGCCGCCCACCTCCCCCCGGCAGGCACACTGTGGGCAAAGCCAGCTGCTGCGGGGGCACGCACCCCCCCTCCCTGGGCTGCCACGGTCTAGCATGGCACCATGCAAGCAGCCCCGCCGGAGGCGCACAGCCCTGTGTGCTTGGCCATGAATTGCTCTGCTGCCCAGGGTGGGGCTTTGCCCAGGAAACGCTGGGAAGCGGGGAAAGCCACCGTCCCAGGGGAGTCCAAAACCTCCGTTACCCTCATTTGAAAGAGCCATTCCGCTATGTTAGGGGTGGCCTAGCGCCTGGGTGGCACAATAATTCGGGCAACCCTGAGAGACTCATTCTGGAACTGTCCTAACCCATCTGGAAAGTGTTGATATTTCTACTAGGCACTTGTGCACCTAAGGGCCCCGGTAATAATAAAATCTATCCAGAATTAAATAATTGTTAGCTAGTAAACTGCCCACTGGCTTTGGGTAGTCGGTAAATACAGTGTTACTTGGCCCAGTTTTAATTTAGGGAAACTGAGTTGCAGCACAAGACGGGGCAGAGGTGGTCGCCCCGACTCACCAGGCCTGTGACACGTGTGTGTGGGATGTCGGGGGTCCTTGGTAATGGTCTGTACCACTGAACAGCTTTAAGGTTCCTGAAGTGGCGGGCTGGCGGGGCATATGGGCACCAACTTTGTAACAGTTAAAAACTGAATACTCCAGCAGGCGGGTTGGACCCTCCCCTGCCCCATTTCTGCCCCCATCCACTCCTCTTCTCCCCTCCCCCATCACTCACTTCTCCTGCGGGCGTCCGCCTGAGAGCTGCAGCTGCCCGATATGGGTAGGAGGCAGCCCTGGCTGAGTAGGGGCTGGTGCCGGTCATGACCCAGCAGCTCCCCTGGGTCCAGTAACTGGTCTGTGGGTGTTTGGTCAATAGATCTCACGGGATACTGTCAGGCACCGGGGCAGACCGTTCCAGCATGCTCTCCCCCACCACCGACACAAGGCCAGTGTCCGCCAGCCATTCAGGCTGAAGGGGGTCTAACTGCCAAACAATGGAGACATTTGCCACGCTGGCCGGGCAAAACAGTCCGATCCCAAAGTGAAATGTCACCTCTTAGGCCTTGTAATGAAAAGACATTGAACAATACGGGCCCGGGCTTGGGGTGTGGCTTTGAGACAGGGAAGTGTCTCAAGGGCAGGAAATGGAGTGGGGCTCACGCACCCTGTGGATGGCCAATGGCGTCCCCAGAGCTGCGGGACTTGGGGGGCACCGAGCAGGGGGTGCTGGTTTGGTTGTCAGTGACAAAAGGGAAAATGGAATGTTTGAAGTCACATGGTTCAGGTGTTCCGTGGGCAGAGTCATTTTTCATTAACCTCCTAGACTGTTCTGGACCTTTGTAGAATCTCACGGACCCTTTCTGAGAATGACATTTTCCTCGAACCTCCTAGAATGGTGTCAGCCGGGCCCTCAGGTGTGTAGAAAGGACGGGGCATTGCCAGTCAGCAACTGAGATATAAGAATGAAGTGAGAGCCCAGCTGTGATATTGTGAACCTTGTTTTATTGTGTAATTGTGAAAGTGTATGTGTGTTTAAGGAGCGACTAATAAAGGACATATTTCATGAGAGGCCAGAAATATCCATCAAACCCCTCTCTCGGCACCAATATAATATAAATATGGTTACTACTTTTGCCATGCTTAACACGTTATGTTTGATGACCTTCTAAGACTGCGGAACAGAGTCCTCTCTTCAGAGCACTGCAAAGGAGATACGTCTGGTTTTCAGCATCAACTAGCAGGTGCAAGATCCTCACGGACAATGTTACAAATCTGACCATGACGCCGCTAAGTGACACCCGTGGGAGACTCTCAGCGTGGAGCAAACTCCATAAAGAGCCATGTTCGTTGTCGTAACACTGGAAAGACAGCGAGCCCCAGCCTGTGCCATGGCCGTCACCCCATGTTTGTTGCTTGTGTTGCCATTAGCTTAAAGCGGAACCTGTCTGAACCTCTCACCGTGGTTATGGTTTTTTCCTTACTTGGATCAATAAAGTCTGAGCACCATTAAAATACAAGCCACAAGAAACAGTTGCTCCTAAGGGAGTGTCCCTGGAGAGCATCAATACTTGCTGAATACTTGAAAACAAGACCCTGCACTTGCTGCAGGGGAATGGATACTCAGTAAGCGTGCCGGTCATTGCCTAGTGACATTTGATTTGGTAAGTAACAAAGCAGAAGGGGCAAATGTCAATTACCAACAGCACCTGACCAGACGTCACTGCATAGAGCCCCGTGGACAAGTGCTGATTTCTCACCAAAAGCAACAACAGACCGACAGAAGATAACACACCTTGCATTCCATCCTTTTCA
Organism: Eretmochelys imbricata; assembly: GCF_965152235.1. NCBI lineage: Eukaryota > Metazoa > Chordata > Testudines > Cheloniidae > Eretmochelys > Eretmochelys imbricata. The sequence continues at coordinate 101,144,808 of NC_135580.1, forward strand.
GCCCTCAGGGACTTTCTTTTTCCTGGCTGAGTCACCCTGGACCCCCTGGCTAATCAGGTTGCAGTGGGTTGAAGTGTAGAGCCTGAAAAATTATATTAAAACAAGTCAATTATGGTCTGTAACAGGCTTTTCACTCCTGTTGTGAGTGAGGGAATGGAAAAGGCAGACAGACCGTTCTATTGTAGACTGCTATGGAGTTGTTGGTTGGGTAAAGGGAGCTCTTATAGGAGCTAAACCATCGTGACCATTGGGTGTCAGCGTTTGTACTTGAATCCGAATGATCAGAATAAAGCAAATCTACCAGGCCAGACGTTGGTATTTAGTGCACTAAAGTTAAATGGAGGCAGATTCTCTGCTGCCGCTGAGGTCTGCTCCGTAAGGACTCACCGGCTCCTAGATCCTCTGCCCCAGATCTGCTCCCAGCATGGACTAGAGCAGCTAAATCCCTGCCCCCACCAACTCCTGCCATGGTTGGGATGTGGAGGCTGCAGGGGTGGGCGTAGGGGTGACCACTGCAACAGCTACACACCTGCAAGAGGGAGAGGGCCAGACGGTATTTCAGCGCTGAGCAGACCTGACTTGCATGTGATGGAGAAAGGATTGTTATTTACCAATGGCTTCTGGCGAGGAATGTGACCAATTTCTAGTTTGTGGCCAAATATAAACAAAGGCAGCTTCAAGCAAGCGGGGTTGGAGGGTGGGGGGGAGCATCTCCCATGGAAGCCTCTATGCCCAAATCCATGGGAGCTGAACAGTGGTGTAAGTGACACTCAGGGAAAGACTCAGCTCAGGCTGGTGTAAATCTGGAGGAACTCCATTACAGTCAATGGAGTCACACCAGGTCTACAGTTACACACTGGTTTAAGTGAGACTGTAAGTGGCAAAGCATACCTTGCACCTTGCACCCCTCTGGCATTCAGCATGCGCAAAGTGAGGGCGGGACACACGCTGGGGCTGCTGCAGGGGGAGTGTAGGGAAATACAACTCAGGAAGCAGTAAGAGAAAGCAGCTCCCCCCCAAAACACTCTTCAGCCTATGCCTGCACCATCCCCAACAGGCCTGAGGGCCAACTTCATCCCTGGGTGAAAACTCTCATTGATGGAACAATTGCGTTCAAATCTGACTCTCACAAGCCCCCAGCGACTGGGCCGTGCACGTTCTCCTGGCGCCAGGCTGAGTCCCGCTGACGTGTCTCTTCTTTCAGGGACAGCCCTGGGATAATGCCAAAGGCCTCCTAAAACCACATCATGCCAGCCTTCAGCACTGACTTGATCAATTGTCAAACTAGCACCTTTGTGCTTTGGCCCGTGCTGCCCCCTAATGCTTGGGAGCTGTACCCCATGAATGGACTCGTTAGCCTCCTTCAAATCCCGCCTCAAAGCCCTCCCTTTGCTGCGATGCCGACAAAAACCAAGAACCGTGGCGGGTGTGCTGAGCCCACTGTCCGTGCTGCTGCCCAGCATTGTTTCATTGGTTCCTTGTGCTCTCCCACCCCTCCCTTTCGGCTGTACCATTCTGTCGTCTCTTGGCTTATGCTGAGATTGTAAACTCCCTGGGGCAGGGGGCTCTCTCTTTGTTCAGTGTTTATACAGCACCTAGCGTAACGGGGTCCTGGGCCATGACTGGAGCTCTTGGGTGCTATGATAATATCAATAATAATGGCCAGGGTAGCTGCTGCTGCTGCTAGGATGATCTCCCGTGGCGGCTTAAGAGGATGAAATATGCAGTTATTTCAGCAGCTGTCACCGAACTGATTTACACAAGCACTTGCAATGAAACAACAAATGGTGTGAACCAAAACCAGTGTAGTCATTTCTGCATGAGTCTCTGTGTTACCAACCTGTGCTGAATCAACATTAGCCACTTCCGTCCCAAACGAAGGATTTCCACCCCCAGGTTCGCACTGATGCCACTGACTCAGGGTTAACCCTCTTTAGTCCATCTGCTGCTCTCTCTCCTGGCTAGATTTCGTTTGCAAGGAAAAATTAATTACTCTAATAAGGCAGATTTGATGTCCAGTTTGAGGATCCTCAGAAGAGCCTGGAGTCACATTTATTGTCTGGTTAGAGCTGGCAGAACTGGGGATACTTGGAGTTTGACTAATGCTGTAAACACTGCAGTATACATGGACCGTGATCTGTTTGTCAAATTCCCATTACACTAGATTGGAAGCTCTTCAAGACAGGGACTGTCTCCCCCTCTAGGTTTGCACAGTGTGCTCCACAATGGGGTCCTGATCCTGATTTGGGAGCTGCCATGATTTCTATCCTAAGGGGATATAAATTGGCGCAGCTCCTTTGACTTCACTGGAGGGACTCCAGTTTACTCCTCCTGTGGAGGAGATGGACCTTACCAAGTCATCACAACAGTGCAACTGAATAGCTTTGTGGGACTAAAACTGTTTACGTCACTGACCAGCAGGGCCTGTTTGGGAGAGGACTATGAAGCAAGTGCCTTTTGTGTATATATAAAACTCAGATGTTCTCCGGCAGATCTCAGGAGCACATTGCCTAGAGGCAAACAGATCCATTGGATTCATGTCCCGAACAAATATAGCACTAAGCAACCGTTGCAAATGAGCTGTTTGAGTGGTGGAAATTGCTCTGCAAATGGCGTGTGTCAAACTCACCCTATGAACACGCAAAGAAATAAACCAACCTGCAGTGAAACAGTGACCACCAGAGGCTTTGTACCAAAATCAATATTAATTTTCTTGCCTTTCCAGATGCTGGTCTGCTGTTGAGGCTACTGTCATTCAGCCATGACATAGAATGATTGCTCAAGGGATCCAACCAATCAATAACCCTCTACACGAACAGGTGGTAGGCCCCAGACATTTCAAAGGGTAAAGCAATTAATAAATCCTAGGCAGAGACAGTGGCACTGACATTTCGCCTTCTGTCAGCTCCACTCAGCTGGAAAAAGCTGTTTAAAGGGGATTTTACACCGACGTCAGTGATAGCAGATACAGGTCCTGAGCGAGAACAGGCAAAGCTACCTCGGTCGAACTTGCGTTGGGAAGCTTTGAATTAACAGGTGTCTTGTTTCCGTCTGCCGTGGCTCTTCACTTGCCTTGCAACTCAGTCTGCCCCGTGGTGGTGGTTTCACCTCTGCAATGTCGTCCCCCCTGCTAGTGTGGGCTGCTGATCCTCAGTTGTACGTATCGTACAACACCTTTAACAGCTCTTCCATCCTTCATCTGTCTTGACCCAACACCGTGCGACAGTCAGCGCAACGTGTCGGAGACGGAAGCGACTCCAAAAGAAACAGCTTCCAGCCTTCTCCATCCCCGCTCCACCGAGGTCTCCTGTGTGCACGCTGTCTGGACCTTGACATCCTACTTGTCCTCACTAAACTAATCTGTGGTGGCCACTTCTTCTGACACCGGTGTCCTGCTCTAGCTCACCTGCTGAGCAGTGGCAGAATTCCAGGGCCTCGCAGGCCAGCTTTCGAGTGGAGAAGAAATCAGTGATCTGTGTATATTCTAAGTGTAAGTTGCTTTATTTGCCCATGTACACCAGTCCTGAAATGAGATGATCAACTAGCATGCAGGCAATCCCTAAATCCAGAAATCTCAGCCCAACACTAGTGATCTGGTGGCCAGCATCTGTGCACCAAGTAGGGATTCTAGCACAGAGCAAACCACCTTGCTGCTTTCAGTTGCTTCTACTACAGAGACTCTCGCAATCAAACCTCCAGTAACACACGCATTTCTTCCATGGCTAACAACCTGCTTACCTGCTAAGAACAAGAATGGGGACGACTGTGTGTAACACAGTTACACCTGCCATAACGCTATTTTAAGTTTTCCAAAGTGCCCATCAACCTAATACCACAATACTAAGTTCACCATCTGTAATTGTCCGTCATTCACTAGGATTGGCCCTGTGCATCTTTCTGATGACACCACATCTGTTGAAACCCCCAACTATGCTTTTATCTTCTGTCCCCTTTACTTCTCTCCCATCATTGTCCTTTCCATGATCTATGCGAAAAGATGCGTCTGCTCTGCTCTCATGTAACCACCACAATCAACCCCGTCGTCAGGCATCTCTACTGGAGCCCCCTTCATTTCAGGATCTGGTTTAAAATGGTTTTAGACTTTCTCCAGCTCATCTATTGATTCTTTCTCTTTCCTGCCCTCTTCAGTCTCCCCTCACTCCTCCCACTCAGCTGCATCTGTCTCCTTTCTGTTCCTCTCCACAACTGAGCCAGTGCTGGTCTGAGCACTTTCTCTGGCCACCTCTGTGAACTTTCCTGGCGCTCTCTGCAACACGACCATCTCTTTTTATAACCTTCCCTCTCGCTCTTGGCCATGCTGCTTATCTCCTCTCTTTGCAGTGGGACACTTTCCACATGTGCATCAGACACCATTTAGCCATCATTGTTTTCTGTTGTTTGCTGCAGTTTCACTCTGGGATTTAATCCTGTGAAGCATTGGCAGATGCATTTTGTGTGAAAGATGCTAGACCCAGTAGCTCTTCAGGCCTGGGTGGGACGGTGCTGCATTACATGGGGTGGGACGGCAGCCCCCGAGAGGCCACCTCTCACCGGTATGCCACAGTTGAGATGAGATGAGAGTGCGAGCTGGAGATCTCTCAGTATACACGGGACAGGGTTGCGGGGCAGGCATTTGTTGGGAGGGGCCCTGCCTTGTGCTACCACAGCCTGGATTTATCGTCCTCCAGGAATGCTGCGTTCCCTGGGTTTTGGGGAATGCTGAGGGATTCTGGGGCATGTTTCAGGGCAGTGTTTTTTATATTATTGTATACTGTGTACTTCAGTTTCTGGGATGGGCTCATTGGGGGAGATTTTCAGAAGTGCCGAAGAGATTTAGACATCTCCATAGGAGATGGCCCATGACTCCAGTGGTGCTGTTGGAGATCCCACCCCAGTGTGGGCCAGGACGGGTGGCTGGAGGGATTCATTTGAAAGGCAAAATAAAATAAAAACAGCTTGAGGTAATTTCATTTCATCTCCCCCAGACACAGTTACATGTATTTAAAGAACTAACACAACAGAATGTACTTCACTGGAATTCACACAAGGAAAGGGCAAACTAGAATAATAATTAGCAACACAGTTTCCTAGAGAAAGGTTTATGTTTCAAGGTTAAAACCTATAGACAGGCCAGTCCTTCACCACATCCATGAATAGCTTAGAGTCACAGTCATTCTATGAGCATTAAAGACCAATTTATCTGCCTTGAACTGGAGAGCAAGGACCTGATGGAACATATGCCAGACAAACATAAAACATTGAAAGCCTGGGTAAAAGTGTCTTCGTTATATGTATCTACTTTTACCAGCATCATTCTGCTTCCAAAGAGCTGACATCATCTGCCTGGCTGGAGAGTTCTGCCAGCATTTCAGGGATGTGTTCTCTGCTGCTCTACCTACTGTATGTGCGAAAATTGCTTCTTCACAAATATTAAGGCCTTGCATCTGCCCTTGGATCCACATCATCTCACGCTGAGTGACTGTGACACAGGAACGCTTCTGTCAGTCCCAACAAATGCACCGAGCCCGCAGAGTAAAGGGTCACCAATCACCTGGCTTTCTTCAGGAGTTGGCTCAGTGTAAATGAACAAGGAGAAGTTTTCAGGGGTGACAGACGTCAGTCCCAGTCCTGCCCCTGGCATCCCACTGACGTCAATGCAAGTCCACGTACAGAGCTTGGGTTGCAGCACTTGAAGTGCATTTACATTGTTAAAGCGTTGCTGTTTACCACGTTTGTTCTATTGCATTTGCTTTTCTCCTGCTGAACAGGCCCCAGGTGCTTTTGCCGTTGCGAAGGGACACACATGAATGCAGTAATTCTATTATCATTACGAGCACTCTGATGCCGTGATAGTGGGGGCCACACAAAGTCCCAAGAGAGATTAAATAGGACAAACCAGTTGTTTAACCAGCCTCCTGACAGCTTTCTCTTTCTGGCAGTTCTTGTATGCACACGACTGGTTTGTCCTGTCATAGTCCTCAGCTGCTCTTCTACACATGCATCCACCGGCTTTGCTAATAACAGACTACTGGCTTAACAGAGTGAAGAATCAGGGTCTGTATCATTACCTGGATGTAAACCAACACAGTCCAGTGTATCTAATACTCATTTTGGGGTTACACCCATTAATAAATCAATCTTCAAGAATGGACAGGAGAAAGAAGGGGCCACATTCAGCAGTGAGGTAAATCCCAGGAAAAACTTCCTAGCCGTAAAACCAGTAGGACAATGGAACAGATGCCAGGAGGGTTGTGAAAGCTTCTTCACTGGAAGTTTGTAAAATCCAGCCTGGGGGGTTGTGGAAGCTTCTTCACTGGAAGTTTTCAAAAGGAGGCTGGATAACCCCCTGTCTTGGATGGTTCCGACATAACAAATCCTGCATCTTGGCAGACTAGATGACCCTTGTGGTCCCTTCTAACCTGGTGGCTCTATGATTCTGTATTACATGGCAGGTGAATATTTGTCATAAAACAGGTGTTTGAGTTCCAGGTTTTATCAAAAACCATTTTATGGCATCCAAATTGTACGAATCTCATGGATAGAATGTGCGTCCCCAAGACAGATGGCCAGAGATCTTTCTGCTCTGAATTTACACTTCCCTTCTCCCTAGGAAACACTGTGATGTGTGATGAAATGTGCGACAAGGAGAAACATGCAGAAGATATGGCAACACGTTCCCAACGAAATGCTTCAGCGGAGCTCTCTGGCAGTGAGCTCGTGCTGATGCCTTTGATTAAAATCTTAGTTGCCTATGAATGGAATCTTTAACAACCCTCCAGTTTTGCTCGGTGTTAAATTCTCCAGTAAGAAGTGGAGTTAAACATTTAAGTAGAGAAATCTGAACATAAATGTAAAATACTTCTATAAAGTAAGCTTAAACAAATCCAAACCAGGAATTATTCTAACAGGAGTTAGGTGACAGATTGCCTTCTGAGAGCCATTTTAAATAGTTCAAACCATCTACAAAGAGGTTCTATAAAAGCCAATTGAATAATTAGGCTGTATTTTACTCAAATAGTAATCCAATTTAGCTGTGACCTAATTACCATTTGACACAGACGAAGGTTCAGAACAGGAGATTTAATTTACTCCTCTGTGATACTGTCTGATTGCTCCATTTGATAGCATTCCCTTCCTCAAGGTCCCTAATGAAAATAAGTGTCTGTAGGCCAGCAGCCCCGTGTTACAGCGGTAGCAAAACAGCAGACATTGTCCCATTAACTTACTGATAAAGTTTTATTTAAATACCAAGAGTGCTTTATGTACTTGGAAAAGGGAAGCTAAGCACCATCCGTAGGAGAGGGAATGACTCACCCGTTACTGCTCTTCATTTCAATCACCCCAAATTTCGCTTCTCTCCATTGCACACGGTACTTTTTCACCGTCATCACCAGCCCAGCGCAATTAGAGTTTCTGCAGTCCTGTCACTGGGCATCTATCTGCTTCTTCACGCACCTAACGTCCTTCGAAAAGCTGGCCCTTGGTCGCTCGCCATTTGGAGCTGGTTTCCTGTTGAAGAGTTTGGTTCTTCGAGCAGACCGCACCTCAGCAGCATCCAGCAGAATGTCACAATCATTACACGGTACCCCGACTGCTGTAGAGAAACGAACTAAAACAATTCCGAGCTTGCGCACTTCAGCAGCGCAGCCAGACTCCAGTGACTCCTGCCAACTCTCTCAGTGCTGCCTGCACCAGGAACCTGGGTGCAGCCAGACCCAGTGTAACTGCAGTGTGCAGACAAGGGCTAACCCTGTCCTGTTCAGCACGTGCTCGGAATCCATGTTTGCTTTGGAAATGGCCAGGGCCCAGCGGCTGCTCTAAGTTACAGTGGGGCGAGTGTGAAACCCGCCAGGGAACCGTACTCACTAATAACAGACTGATTCAAGCATTACCATAATGTCACCCTTTAATATCAATTATGACCTTCATGAGGAATGTGTGTTTACATGACTTGTAATACTTTCCCAGGTGCCTTCTAGCAGATCTCTACCGCTACCTGGAGCCCCACTTCTATGGGAGTTTTAACTAGTGATGGAGCAGGCATAAGTCAGCAGGTGACATAACAATGTTGTTTCCACCATCCCAAGGAGGCAAAGTTTTTCAGGACAGTAGGTGCAGCATGATGTTAGTGCTCAGAACATGGGTGTCTAATCTGTGCACATACAGTACCCACCTCCTCAAAAGTCACACACAATCGCTCATCTGAGGCCCCTGCTCAGCCCAGTCAGAGCCACCATGTGATCCCTGTGCAGCCAATAGGAAGTGATGCAGTTATTGACGGGGTGACATCTGTCAGGAGGAGAAAACCACCCCAGGCACTGGGAGGGCTTCCATGTGGCTGAAAACATCGTAATACTTGGAAGTGTCAATCATGGCATCAGAATCAGAACTGTAGGACTGGAAGGGACCTCGAGAGGTCATCTAGCCCAGTCCCCTGCACTCAAGGCAGGACTAAGTATTATCTAGACCATCCCTGACAGGTGTTTGTTCAACTTGCTCTTAAAAATCCCCAATGATGGAGATTCCACCACCTCCCGAGGCAATTTATTCCAGTGCTTAACCACCCTGACAGTTAGGAAGCTTTTCCTAATGTCCAACCTAAACCACCCTTCCTGCAATTTAAGCCCATTGCTTCTTGTCCTATCATCAGAGGTTAAGAAAAACAATTTTTCTCCTGCTTCCTTGTAACAACCTTTTATGTACTTGAAAACTGTTACCATGTCCCCTCTCAGTCTTCTCTTTTCCAGACTAAACCAACCCAGTTTTTTTTCAATCTTCCCTCATAGGTCATGTTTTCTAGGCCTTTAATAATTTTTGTTGCTTTTCTCTGGACTTTCTCCAATTTGTCCACATCCTTCCTGAAATGTGGCACCCAGAACTGGACACAATACTCCAGTTCAGGCCTATTCAGTGCAGAAGAATTATGTCTCATGTCTTGCTTACAACACTCCTGGCTAATACAGCCCAGAATGATGTTTGCTTCTTTTGCAACAGTGTTACACATTTGGTCCACTGTGACCCCCAGATCCCTTTCCACAGTACTCCTTCCTAGACAGTCATTTCCCATTTTGTTTGTGTGTAACTGATTGTTCCTTCCTAAGTGGAGTACGTGGCATTTTTCCTCATTGAATTTTATCTTATTTACTTCAGACCATTTCTCCAGGTTGATGCAATGAAAAATCTCTGTGGTAAATGCTACAACAACATGCATAAGCTCTTGCTGGTCAAGCTGCCCCTTACTGTTTTCAGAAAGGAACAATAGTCAAATGAGGTTCTTGGTGTTTTACTATGTACCTGGTGTTGCAGTGATCAGGGGCAGCCCGGGCAGGGGAAATTTTTCTGCAGGGGTGGCAAGAGACATTTACATCTTCACCCTGGGACAGTCACTGCTCTTGGCACGTCAATGGGTGATGATTTTGGTTATAAAACGTTTTGTCTAGGGGCTAGTTAATGTAAAGCACCCCTCGGTAGCTCTCACAGAAAGGATCTTTCTATAAAGGAGGGCCTGCTTGCTGTGTCATTTCTTTTCTTTAGAATACAATGGGGCTGAGTAACTGCTCCCCTCTTGTGTGAATCAACATTTGTATGACCTGGTCCTTAGCCCCCAAAGCATTAAACATTTGGGACCCAACGAGAAGGTAACATGAATTCTTAGCACCATATAGTGCCCCGCTCGGAATAAGCATTCGTGGGATCTAGTCAGAGCATTTAATAACCTTGAGTAAGTGCAATGACTGGCACCAGATAACTCGTGGGCACGTCTCCACTGGAGTGGGAGATGTCATTGCCACCTCATAGACATGCTAGTACTAGCCCTGCTCAAGCTAGCATGGCTGTGTCTACCCAAGCCGGAAATTGTCCTTCCAGCGCTAGTGTAGCTGGACCCTGCGTGTAAGGCTCTGTGTAAAACACTGGCATCTTTTGGCAGCCCAGGACAGCAGTGAAGGGACACAGACCCATGGAGCAGAATGGCGGGTTGGCGGCATTAAGGGAATTTCTGTCTTAATGGGGCTAGCCACTTTTCTTGTACCAGCGGCACAGCTGAACAGTATGGCTTGTGTGAGAAGTGGACTTATTGGTTCCAATTTAGACGATTGCAACGTGAAAGCTGCAGGCTGAAGCTTGTCTCACAACAACGTGCCGGCAAGGCCCCAGGAAGACTGTCCCCAAAGTCTTCTGAAACCTAATCCGTGAAACTGTTCAATTGCAGCGTCACACCATCTGATCTCAAAGAGAAGGCTGCATCTCGCCCATCTGCTTTGGAAAACGAGAGGCGCTAAGGTCCGTGGGTTTATTCCCATTAACACTGCCAAGGAACAGTGGCTGTTTTACCGTAACAACCAAGTAAGTGTTGGCTTAAGTTACCGTGCCACAGCCATAGGAAGGGAAGACAAACGTTCAATGCGTTCTGCGGACATTCGTTTTCTTGGGTAGGGCACATTTTAATTGGGGATGGGTAGAGGAGAGAAGAAAACAAAGTGAATATTTTCTTGTCAAAAGACCATGAAAATAATGAAATAAGAATTATTAAACCAACAAAGTTTCTTTAATAAATTAATAGCAGCATCACAAAACCCTTGGGGTGAATGACCAGAAAGAAGTCGGGAGGTGACAGCATTCAAGCATTCACAGAAATGTTCCCATCTGCTGGCAGGGAGGGAATGTGGGGGTCATAAGGCTGTCCTCTCGTACGTTCATCTGAACAGGTAATATACATCCAAATGTTTCAGCTAAGTAGCAATGGTCACCGGCGGTACAAGTCTCAGGGTGAAAGGCTCTTTTTTTAAACATTTATAAAAGTAGTGTAGCGTCTATGTTCACTTCTCAGTATTTACATCCAAATACAGGAGGTTCCCTTTGTATCATAACTACTGTACTTGCATGAACAGGATGGAAGGTTCCTAATCAAGAATGATCCCTGCATGTGGCCTCTGCTAAATACTAGGATGCCATGACATATGAACTGTTTATACATGTGCTATAAGCTAGTATCATTCAACTTATTGCTAGTACTTTTAAAGTCTGTGGTTGCTTTTTAAAAAATCTAGAGAGAGATATTTATTTTTGGAAAAGATGTGCTGTGAACTCGCCCTGCAAAAATACTCAACAAAAGGAAAAAAAAAACCAGTTCTGATCTCCTCCAGCACTTGCAGTATTTCAAACCTGAGCTAGAGAAAAGGGCAGTCACCTGAGGAGGGAAGTGGTGTCTTTGTCCAGTCCCTCTTCTACCAGCTACCGTGCCATTGTAGAAATACAAATGGACGCATGAGCGAGCGAGACATACTGACCATTCAGGCCAGTGTCTGTGTAGCTGCCGAATACATGCTGCCTTCCTGCAAAGCATGAGCTAGAGTCACCACCGGGGCACTCTGGTCCGATGCCAGTGTCACTCCGCTGATGGCAGGGGAAGAACTGCAGATTTACAGTGACATGAATGGGCGGAGAATCAGGCCCAGGGACTTCGGTGGGATTGCACCAGAGCCAAACTGGAGTAATGCCGAGGTGGATCAAGCTGTGGAACCCTGTAAGGGCCACAATGCAATAACTGCGATCAAGTGCAATTCAACAGTGTAACCCCTTCCCTAAAGCAACAGCTCCATTCTGCACTTCCTTTGTGGTTCCAGTTGGTGCCTATGAATATGACAAGCTTATAGTAAAACATTAGTCAAATGCAACATTAGTCAAATGCAACTCATCCTTGACATGCATCAACCTTGCTATTCTCGGGCTTTTCATAAGCAGAGACTGCCAGTCACACCAAAGGCACCTACTTTACAGGGATGTTGTTACGTTTGTTAATTAGTTAATGAAGGTATAAGCCGCTAAAGCAGAGGTGGGCAAACATTTTGGCCTGAGGGCCACTTCTGGGTGGGGAAATGGCATGCAGGGCCATGAATGTAGGGCTGGGGCAGGGGGTTGGGGTGCAGGAGGGGGCCTGCCCTGGCCCCGCACCGCTCCCGGAAGCAGCCGGCACCACGTCCCTGCGGCCCCCGGGGAGGCAGGGGAGAGACAGAGGGCTCCGGGCGCTGACCTTGCCTGTGGGTACCTCCCCTGAAGCTCCCATTGGCTGCGGCCAATTCCCATTCCCGGCCAATGGGAGCTGCGGGGGGCAGTGCCTGCAGGTGAGAGCAGTGTGCAGAGCCCTCTGCCCCCGATCCTCCAGGGGCCGCAGAGACGTGGTGCCAGCCACTTCCGGGAGTGGCGTGGGGTGGTGGCAGTCCTGTGGGCCGGATCCAAAGCCCTGAGGGGCCGGATCCGGCCCATAGTTTGCCCACTCCTGCACTAAAGGCTAGGTCTGGCATGATGCAGAGTTCGGAGCAAGGGGTGGTGCATTAATTGCATCACCCCAAGCAGCGCTGTGCTCCAGGCCCTCACCCGAGTCACAGTTTCTCGCCTACTTCCTCGTAGCTCCTGGGGCCAGTCGCTTACTGTTGGTTTATACCAAGTAGGCTGGTGCGCTTAGCCCGTTCCTGGGATGGAACAAGCAATGGCCTTGCTTACTCTGATGTACCTGGACTCATGGTGCTAGGAAGGTTCTTTCGCCCTTGGGGAGGCTCACAGTCCAAGGCATAAGGAAACAGCAGCCCTCCCAACACAAGCACGAAGTCTGGGTTGCGGTGGCAGGGTGTGCAGAAGAAAGCAATGCTGTCTCCAGAACTGGGAGGCTGCCGAGAAAACTAACGTGAATGAGGAAGGAAATGTGAGACTGGTGAGAGCAAGAAGCTAGGAAAGATGAAACTGAGAGCTCTAATGAAACCAAAGCCCGCTTCCTGAGGTAAAGCAAATGACCTGAGTCCAATGAATCCACTCAAAGCAAACAACCTGACCCAGCAGCAAGCGAAGGACAGTAGGCTGATCTAGCAGCTATAAATAATAGACTTTGCTTGCAACCCTTCCCTGCACTAGTGTGGCGTAAAAGCTCTGAACAGAAGCTAACAGTTGCTTCAGAGCCAGACACTGAGCCAAACTCCGTTCACCTTTCTCATGTGAGCCACCACATTGGAGTCCATCAGACAACATGCATGAGAAAGCAGATCAGAGTCTGGCCCACTGTGAGCTCTGCATCTGGTTATTTTTAGGGTTCAGGGTAGAGCCAGAGACACTCTGTTTACAAAGAAAGGGTCAAGACAGTTTGGTGGTTTTAATGCTGCCTTTCTAAACCAGTAGAAGATTTCAGGATCCCAGGATCAAATGATCCTGAAAGGCCAGGACTGCAGAATCGAAGTGGGAAATCAGAACTGAAAACAGCTCTCCAGCGTGAAAGGTGGGGCATTGCCCCACTATGTCACCCAGCCCGACCCCCATGTGACCAGTCTGGTTAGCCAACTGTTCCATTGCAATACTGCTATGCTTTAGCTGAGGGATCCCTTCCAGGATGCTGGTAAGATTTGGTGTTGCACTGTTGCATGGCACATAACATGGGCGAGGATTTAAAGTATATATTTACCGTCAACTTAAAAAAGTTTTCCTTGATCTATAACTATGAATGGGCCACTCTGGACTCCAGCAAATGCCACCTGAGTAAGTATTCAGCATTTTTGTTCATACGCTGGAAGAAAATGTCAGCATTTTGTCCATGATGTAAGCAAAATACCAGATATTTTTGATCTAGTAGCAACAGTAAATATAGAACCTTAAACCTCACTGAAGTGTATGTATGATTTAAAGCACTGGGCTGGAAAGATGAATTTTTTAAAAAAAAGCTTTGTTCAGGATGCAGTATTTACATTGTTCTTTGAGTGACACACACGTTTTTACACAGGATATTTCAGCTGCAGAGCCACGGGTGTGACTCCATTACACACAGCTCACCCTTTCGCTTACAACATTGCAGCTGTTTATCGACGGCTCTGAAGTCCCCGGTTGCATTTCTAAGCCCTCCTCAGTTTCATCCAACTCCATGCTGTTGAGTTCATTGCCATTTCGGTAGCTATTTAAAGTAAGGTCTTTCCTGTACGAAGCTGTGGAAGCGACATTCAGACACTGGTTTTGTCGCAGTGTCGATTTTTTATTGGGCTTGTACTGGCAGCAGATGTAGTTGGCAAAAGCCCTGCGGTAGGTTTTATTGAAGAGCGTGTACACCAGGGGGTTAATCCCAGAACAAATGTAACCAACCCAAACAAACACACCCATGAGTTCACCCAGGAGACTCTCATCACAGGCTTCCTTGCAAAGAACGGACATGATGTTAGTGATGAAAAATGGACACCACAGGATAAGAAACAAAAAGAAGACAATGCCCAGGACCTTGGAGGCTCTACGCTCGTTGTTGATAGACTGCATGGTCCCTTTCCGAAAGAGCACAGCTTCCTTATTTACGGGAGAGTTCAAGTGGGAGGCCGCCTCGTGGTTCTGGAGCATTGAGATGTTCTCTGTGTTGTTTTCTTTTTTGAGACAGTTCATGCTGCTCCTTCGCTGCTTGGGCACCTCGCCGTACATGAACACCGTCGCTTGCTTCTGCAGCACCTGGACCGTCAGGCAGTATGAGATCACCATGATGATGAGCGGGATAAAGAATGCCACAAAGGACCCAATAAGGACAAAGTTCTCATCATTCAGAACGCAGCTCCCATTCACAAACACCCTGGAGTCATCCTGCAATCCTATGACTGGGATGGGCAGGGATATCCCTAGAAAAGAGAGAGTGAAAGCAGACTGTTACTAAAGCATACAAGGACTCCGGAGAGCGTGTAAATGATTCGTGTCTCACATACACCGCATTTCATCCAGTGCCTAGAGCTGTTCCAAAGAGAAGTCAGGTTTCAGAGTAGCAGCCGTGTTAGTCTGTATCCGCAAAAAGAAAAGGAGGACTTGTGGCACCTTAGAGACTAACACATTTATTTGAGGATAAGCTTTCGTGAGCTACAGCTCACTTCAGTATCCCCAGGAGGAACAAGAACACCTGTTGTAACGCTCATGCCCACTGGGTGGCAGCACGGCCCCAGTGACAAAGACCTGCGTCTTGGCACATGGTGCAGGCATATTGGACTCCACGCCGATGCCCTGCAACGAATCACCTCCCCAGGGTTTCAGTGTAACTCCGTTCCCGGGCTCTTCTTTCTCACGTTAATTCCGACCCGCAGACGCTGTCGTGGCTGTAGACAAGGTGGCTATTTACGACACCAATGAGCTCTGCTATATGCGGGCTGGCACCCAGGTTTGGGGAAGACGTTGCGATCACAAGTGTAGGGCAGACACACTGACTTTCTGAGGCACAGCCGGCAGGCCTGTGTGGCCAAACCGTGAACCAACAGTGCAATGACTGTGAGAGAAAACCAGCCGGTTCTTCCTAGCACTCTGGGGGAAGCACATGCTATTTTCTGGTCTCATCCTGGAAGGAGCTGACCTCAGTGGTAGCTGTGGGTGCTCAGCACCTCTCAGCATCAAGCTTCTTGTCTATACGTGTTAGGGGAGGGCAGGGGGTCTCTGTAAGCTGCACGCCTGTGTCTCTCTGGGCTATCTGCAGCGTATGCCTGGCAGTCACTCCACAGGCAGTCTTGTCCGAGGCCTGAGAGTGAAGCAATTGCAAAGTCTAGCAAGGAGGTATGCGTCAAATAGTGTCTGTCTGATTCCTGTCCGTGGGACCCAGAATGCAACAGGCTAGTGCTGTGTACAGGCTGCCACGGGAGGTACGCATGGTAAGAACAGTAAGGGCGGAGGTAACCGCAGCCTCCTGGTGCCAGCGAAGGGGCGAAGGAGAGGGACGGTTGTGAATGGGCCAGTCTCTGAGCTGAAGTCAGAGGCACACAACTAAAGCTTTTGGCTTCATTCACGTTAAATGAATAAATTAAATTTTACTAGAGTGCATCTTCCGACTTCCCCAACTACTGGGTCTGCTGACAAAATTACAGGAATCCCCCTATTTGCCAAGGGGGTTTCCCTTGCTCTCCACACCCATCAATGATTTCGATTTTGATAATGGCATAGAGAGTACACTTATAAAGTGCGCAGCCGATACCAAGCAGGGAGGGGTTGCAAGTGCTGAATAATCTCAGGGAACACTGAAAAGATCAATAAGTGATGAAATATGTGCTGAAGCCTTCTGCTCGTGGCTGCTAAGCCACACCCTGCTGCTCCTAGTTAAGTGTTTAGATCACCAGCGAGCTCACCCTAGGTTTATACTGTACAGTATCATCTTACTGGGTGATTATAATCAAGGGGGGGGGAACACTTTGCAATACCAAGACCTTTGTATATAAATTACATATCCTTTGTCTTGTGTAAAAAGAAAAGGAGGACTTGTGGCACCTTAGAGACTAACCAATTTATTTGAGCATGAGCTTTCGTGAGCTACAGCTCACTTCATCGGATGCTCAAATAAATTGGTTAGTCTCTAAGGTGCTACAAGTACTCCTTTTCTTTTTGAGAATACAGACTAACACGGCTGCTACTCTGAAATTTGTCTTGTGTGTGTCATGTTTAGAAGTCCAAAATCTTTATCTAAAAGCAGAAAGCTAAATGTGCTATTAAGCATGGTGTTCTTTTCCTGCCTTTGCTAAGTGACTTCCAGGATCCCGAAGAAGACATCTGAGAACTGTGAGGGAATTTCTGCTGAAAAGCAACAACACCTATAAATGCTTCACATACCTAACGCTTGTTCTTCATTGTCCTGAGCTACATCTCCATGATCCAGCTCTCTCTCTCTCTCTGCAGACTGCCAAAGTGCACATCCAGGCTCTCATCATCTCATGTCTTCACCAATTTAATTGCCTCCTCTCTCACCTTAACTATGAAAACCTTAATCCTCTCAAGTCCATTTAACACCCTGCTACTAAAAAACAACTTCTTAGCTTCTTGGTTCAGTTGCTTAACAATTACTGGACAGCCCTTCCACACGTGAGTAATCCAAATGAAATCAATGGAGTTATATCGGAATAAAACTGGGCTAGTGCATGTCCGAATAGATTTTTTGCTACAAGTTGTTAGTAAGAAACAAGCCCACTGTATTCAGAAAATAACAAGGGGCCAAATTCAAGCATGGTGCAACTTCACCGAGTTCAATGGAGTTCCACCAGGTTTGGATTTAGCCCACAGTGATTAGATGAACATTCAGGGTGTCATTATGAGCACATAAATAGGCAATGCTCTTGTATATTATGGTACCCAAGTCCCTTCTCAGTCACACTGCCATGAATCAGGAATATATTTATATCCTGTATTTATATTTTAAGTCAAAGCAGATAGCTCTGTGGAAAAATAACAACTGCAGTCCTATTTTCATATCGATAACTGCAAGTGAAAAATGTTTGTGAAAAAAGTTTTAAAGAATTCTTCTTGGGAAATGCTGGTCTCCTGAAAACTGATTGTTTGGCAAACAGGATGGGTCAGGCAGACCTGTTGCACTTCTAAAAACACTGTTTGTAACTTTCACATCTAAGAAAATTAACTGAAACATACCTAAATTCTGATGGCTGACGTGTATATTCTACTCTGGATGCATCTGATCGGAGTCCTATTTCTTAATAAAAGGTGAATATTTAATTTTGTGATGCAGCAAAACCAGTTGTTGCAGGAACCATTTGGCGGCAGGGAAAGGAAAAATCTCTGTTCTGAGAAGGGGAAAGGAAATGACTTAGGAACTGGTGCCAGTGTCACACTTGATTTCAGAGCTTGAGATGTCCAGGGTCAGAAGTGAGTCAGATTTTTAAAGCCAGAAGGGACCATTATCTCATCTAGTCTGACCACCTGTGTAACACAGGCCATTAAATGTCACCTGCTTACCCCTGTATTGAGCTCAGTGTCTGATTAAAACATGTCTTCCAGAAAGGGAGCCTGTCTTCATCTGAAAGTATCAAGAGATGGAGATGCCACCACTTCCCTGGGGAGTTTGTTCCAGTGGTTAATCACCACCATTGTTAAACAGTTGTTCCCAGTTTGTAATTTGAAATTCTCTGGCTTCAGCTTCCAGCCACGTGTTCGTGTTCTGCCTTTCTCTGCTAGACTAAAGAGCCCTTTAGTACCCGGCATCTTCTCCCCAGGAAGATACCGACACACTTTACATCACTTCTCAGTCTTCCTTTCGATAGGTTAATCAGATTAAGCTCTTTAAGTCTCTCACTGTCAGGCATCTTCTCCAGCCCTCGAATCACTTTTGTGATTCTTTTCTGCTCCCTCTTCAGTTTTTCAACATCCTTTTTCAGATGTGGGCACCGGACCTGGACTCAGTGTTCCAGGATCGGTCTCACCAGTGCCATGAACAGAGGTAAAATCACCTCCCTGCTGTGACTCCCTATTCCCCTCTGTATACAACCCACCCCCAGCATCACCCTGGGAACTCATGTTCAGTCCACTATGACCCCATCATCCATCCCAGAGTCCCTGCTGTCCAGGATACAGTCCCTCGTTCCGAGGGATGGCCTGAGTTCTTTGTTCCTAGATGCAGAACTTTGCACGGGGCTATATTAAAACACACTGTGTATGAGTGGGCCCCGCTTGCCAAGCGATCCAGATTGCTCTGACTGACTGCCCTGTCCTCATCATTGTTTACCACAACTCCGCCAGTTTCTGTTTCATCCGAACATTTTATTTCATATTTCATTCCAGATTACTGCTGAAAATGTTGAATAGCGTCAGGCCTAGTACTGATCCCTGCAGAACCCCACTAGAAACACCCCCATTTGAGGATGATTCCTCATGGACGACAACTTTTTGAAATCTGTCCGTTAGCCGGTTCTTAATCCATTTCACATGCGCTCTCTTGATACTCTGCAGTGGTCAGAGATGGCGGATGATTCAGAAAGCTTGGGATTATGACAGATTCCAATTTCTAGGAGGGCACTTATTCATTGCCCTTGAAGAAGAAAGGTTAGAAAAGCGCAATGAACACGACAACTGCAGCATGGAGAACATCGGAGCTTTCCAAAGACTGACAGCAAAGAGATCTTTAGAAGTTGACTAAAATATGCAAATATTTCTGCATAAATTCCTTGCTTAATCAAACCTTGCTGTCCTGGTTTCGAGGTTTTGCAGGGGTGCTCCTCTCTCCCCGTCTGTCTCAAGCCCCAGTACTGCAGCACTTTTACTGTGTAGCAGAGGCAGATCCTTTGACTCACGGATGCTGTGGATGCGAGTAGGCAGGAGAACGCTCGCCATCGGATCTCTGATATGGGAGTGCACTTGGCTAGTCTCTAGGAGTGTGTTACGGAATGATAGGACAGCAGGTTTCTATTAGGGAGTGGGTGCAACCGTTCAGTTAAGAAACACCCTGTATCCCAAACATTGCCCCATTATTCACAGATAACCTCTTTCGGGCTGTAAGAGTCTTCATCCCCAAACAGTCCTCCCTCCAGCCTGTGGTACCATCTGAGCTACTCGGTTGTCTCCTTGGGAGAAACATCCAGCTCCTGGATGGTGGTTAGACCAGCTAGCCCTGCATTGTCAGGCACAATTCTGATCTCATTCAGTCTTCGTGTACCAGTGCTTGACTGGAGCTATTCCTTATTCACAACCCAAGGACTGAGATCAGGATGAGGGCCAGAGGCATATTTTCGAGGGCACCTAGATGGGCCACTCTTGTAACGCCTGTTCTGTAGCACAGTCAGGGGCCACCTCTAAATCTGCTCCTTACTCAGGACTCACTTTCCGGGAGTGGCTAAGTGACATCCTCCCTTTCTCCTGACCACAGCCATCCTCTCCATCACCCATCTTTGCAATCTGAGGGCTGTCTTTGGCTACCTTTCTCTCCCCCATCCATGGCATGGCCAGCAGAACACATATGGAAACCATGTGTTACTTAGCTAAGCTGTGACCGCAGAAACAGAACTTATGAGGGCAAGACTGGGACTTGTCCTGAGTCGTCTCCCTGCCTTGCCCATCACAGACAGAGGAGAGAAGCCATAGGAGGTTGCTACTCCCCAACCTGCACAGCTGGGCAGGGCCCTGACTCCACCCCT
Organism: Eretmochelys imbricata; assembly: GCF_965152235.1. Lineage (NCBI taxonomy): Eukaryota > Metazoa > Chordata > Testudines > Cheloniidae > Eretmochelys > Eretmochelys imbricata. Next base: position 101,164,700 of record NC_135580.1, read on the forward strand.
TGGCAGGCTACCTACTGCAGAGGGAGCCAATCTGCTGCATGTATAGACCAGGAGCAGATTACTTCCCCCTGCAAGTGCTTTATAAATTACACTGATTTTCACATGACTCGTGTGACTTAATGTACTTTAACTGTTTGCATTACGGTATTCACTGGATAACAACTAAAGAGAGACATTATTGGAGAAGGAAAGCACAGCTTACTACCAGGAATGTAATGATGTTGAGTCCCAAACTAGCCAAGATGAGAGAGGTCTACAGCTGGTTATGCTTATGCCAGCTCAATTCTTTCACTCCCCAGTCAGTTGGTCTGTCAGACAATAGCCACAGAACCTTCTTCTGAGCCTTTCACCTATGATCCAGAGTAGAATCAGCGGACATCCTTACTGAAGGACAGTCGGTCTGATTCAATGTGCTGAGCTTACAAAGGGATGGTCTTAATTCTGTGGAGCCTTTTCCAGCTAACTCCAGTGACCCTAGTCTGACCTACTTGACAGCAATTTTCCTAAAGGTACACTCGTAACACAGCATTCTCCCCAAATCTGGCAAAATGTACAAGTTTACTAAGAACCCTTTGTAGCCCTTCAAGGGAGGGTCCGTCTTTTTGTTCTGTGTTTATACAGTGCTTAGCACAATGGGGTGCTGGGTCCATGATTGGGTCCGAAAGGCACTATAGCAATGCAAAAAAATAACTATTATGTAGTAGACTTCAAGGCAGCCTTTTCCTTTCCTGGAGCTGACTGGCATGCAACAGGTCACAACGATTTCCAACCAACCCACTACTGGGGTGCTCAATGCATCATTAGCCAAGTGGCCTCTGAGTGGGAAGTCTCATTTCAGAGCGGCACACAGTGGAAAGACCAGTGGGATAGTCTTCCTGCACCCCCTGCTTTCAGATTTTTGCATCTTCCCTTTGGCACAGGGAGAGCAAGAGGAAAGGGAGACAGAGCAAGACCCTTTGGACAACAAATTCTATTACAGTTGTTGTCTTAATGCCTGTTTCTTGTCATCTTTTAAGGTGTTCTCAAGCCAGCAGCTCAATTCTCTGAATGTTGCTGATGCCGTAGTGGTCAGAGAGGCCAGGCACTCCTCACAGCATAGTCTCAATTTATAAAACAACAGCACAAGTGACCTCCAACACATCTTTGTCAAATATTTTATTATTTGATCCAAAGATAGTCTTGTAAAAAATGCCCAAATGTACATCTACCATTGAAAATGTGACAAAGTCTCTCACTGTGAGCAGACAACAAAACCCAGCTGAGTCAAAAGCAATTTTGGATTGGGTATTCTTTGAAAAGATCTGTTCCAGGAATAATGATCTGGAGGCAGATCTCTGCCCTGTGCTATACAGGAGCTCAAACTAGATGATCACAATGGTCCCTTGTGGCCTTGGAATCTATGAGCACTAACTAAGTTTTTTTTGCCATTTAATTTCCTCGTGTTTTGAAGTGAAAGAAAACGTGTTGGTTGGAGCTAGTGGTCATTGTAGCAGTGGTAGCTAGCATGGAAGTGGAGCGGCCTACTGATCCTGGCCCTATACGCGTCTCCTCCACACAGCCCCACCAACCAGCCTTGTCCCTCCCAGTCTGGCCATCCTCCCAGCTGGCCCCACCGTACAGTTTTGTCCAGTCTTCTCCCCACCCCATGTTGCGGGGGGGGGGGGGGGAGGGCAGGGATGTGTCCTGGATGCGCCTATGTGGCAGTGTACCCAGGTTTCCAACTGGACCCAGCCTTGAAACCCAGCTATCCCCCCAGGCATGACGAGAGAACCCAAAGACTCTTCTTAGAGCCACCCCACGTTTCTGAAAAGGAGCTGTATTCTCTGTGCTGCTTGGCCCCTCCCATCTCTCCTTCCCCAAAGCACACTCAGCGAGGGCTGAAGTGGGGATAATCCCAGCTGAATGAGAGGGAGATGAACACAGCCTGAAACCGCAGTCCGCGCCGTTCAGTGTCAGTGCGTGTTCCCGTCCTCCCTCCCCAGAGCTGGAGAGCCTGCGATATGCCACGAGCATGCCCATTCTGCACTGCTCACCCAGATCCTCTACACGTGGGTTGGGGGTGGGGTAGGGAGATTGACAAGCCCGCCCCATGTCCCAGCTCAAGTAAGAGAGGTCAAGGAGTAGGGGATTTCAACCCCCATAGATGAGCTGGGGGCCCCCAGATCATGGCACATATGTGGGAGGGGAACGTAGAGCTGACTGGTGCCTCTACCCCTATTTCCCTCAGCCCCCTCATGTCTCCCTGCCCTGTGTTCCCCATTCCCCCAGCTGGCTCCCCAAACCTCTCTTACCACCCATCCCTGCTTCTCCCTCTCCCTGCACTACCCCCAACCCCTCTCCAGACTTCCACCACCAATCATCTCCACTCCAGCTAGCATTGGCATGTGTAATTTATTTTCTTTTTAAAAATCCTTTCAGTGCCTTCTGAATAGTCTGCTGTTTTCGGACCCCATTTCTCCAAACTAAAGTACCTCCTTGGACAGAGGTAGATTGGAGCAACACACCTCCCTTGTCGACGTTTAGATTTCTGCTCTGGGTGGGATATGAACTCACAGTGCCTGTGTGGGACTCAAATTCAATGACCAGAACAGTCTCTCAGAGCTGCACAACTGTGAATTTTAGCTGCTTTTCAACACGTGTGGTCTCTCTCTCTGCATATGCACTGTGTAATCCAGGAGGTCCGTGAGCCCCAGAAATTCTTGCTAGTGTGCCTACGGAGGAGTAAACTCTTCTTCAAATAACGTTGCAATCTGATTTCCCCCAAAGGCTAGTGGGTGGCATGGGCTCTGCTGGGGTGACTCTCATTCTTTTGAGACCCTGGTTTGGTGATCTCAGCCCTGCTTTGATCTCTAGCTGTATGCAAAAATGCATTTCTAAAAGGTCAACTTTTCAGAAATCTGGGTTTTTCGGGGGGGGGGGGGCAAGATCTCAGGAACCCCCTGTTGAAACAGCCCCAAATTTGGATCACTGACCAAACCCTGCACCTCCAAGAGGCGCACAAACTTTCAAGACTATCTAAGTAACTGTGCGGACTTCAGAGCACTTAGAAGAGTCAAGCTTTAAACAGAAAGCCTGTCTTGACCCTAACTGTAGCAGAGCAATAACAGATAAGAGAGACAAAGGCTGGGAGAAAGGTAATATCTGTTTTTCACAGATAGGGAACTAAGGCACAGAAATAAACCACTTACGCAAGGTCACACAAGGGATCTGTAACCAATGCAGGAATTGAACCCTGATCTCCTGAGGCCCACCCCAGTATGACAACCGCAAGCCCACCCCTACTCCCCAAGCAAAAGTGGAGAGTAACATAGTGTCAGAGACACCTGGCAGTGCTGATGCCTCCTCCATGATCTCTTAGGGCCCCAAAGAAGAGCTCCGTCATTTCAGGCTGAGGAGCACATCAATCCGCTTTCATGTCACTGTCACCTCTTGTCTGTGCACCACGTTTGTTATTTTCATGAATTACATCTTACTTTGGGTTTCTGCAGACACAAGATTTCCTGTCTCGTTAGCATTCCTGGGTCACTGGGTGCCAGTCAGCTGAAGACAAGTGGCTATCATTAAGGAGCGGGTCTGTGAGAGGATTTAATGAACAATCAAGACATGGCGAGGGTGACATCTTTTTTTTAATTGGCCAGTGTATTAGAGCAGAGCTCCTTTTAGGATGAAATTCTGAACCTGTATCTGCTTTTCAGTCCTTGACTCAAATAGTCTGCTATCTTTGGGCCAGATCTTAGGCTGGGATATGTCTGCATAGCCTCACGTTAGACAATGGAGCTTTGCCCATCCACAGCAGCTGAGGAACAAGTCCTGCATGTGCAGAAGTCCCATGAAGGTCTCCATTAGCAGTCAGTATTACAGAATATTGGAGACAAGAGACTGCCTGAGGCCACATTTTCAGCTGGTGCAAATCGATAAAGCTCTAATGACTTCAATGGAGATGCACCGATTTGTGTCAATTATGTGCTAATTGGGCCTACAAATTTACTCTAATTATGAGCTGAACTGTAAAAAGTATGTGAAAGTTCCTGAGATGTTACACTAACCGATAATAACAAATATTAATGGGAAAAGGCACAAAAGGGAGACAGACTAAATTTGTCTTAACAAAAAGGCCTCCAGGACCATGTTAAGATCAGGCTTGATGGACAAGAAAATGTGGGTCTGGAAATCAGTGAACCAAAATTGGGGTGTTGGAAAGTAGGCCTAAGTGGTGAACAAAATAACAAGGGGATGGGCTATTCCACCTGTCACCCCCTTGTGGGGCCCTTGCAGAAAGAGACTTTGAGGGGAAAATAGGGAATAAGAGACAGAGGCTACTGGAGTGGAAGTCACCATCCTGGCTGCCACTGGCCCTTCCTCCTGGGACCCTGAGCCTTCTTGTCAGCCTGAGCCTGAGAAATGTCCTGACCAGACTGGGCCAGAGAGGGGGGCCCCTACCAAGTTAAGCTGAATCCCAAACATCACCTGGGATGAAATGGAGACTTAATAACAACAGTTCTAGCCAATCTCAACTACCTTCTTCTCATCTCCCAACAGGACCTGAACCTGAAAGGGGGTTCCAAAGAGGATGGAGCTAGACTGTTCTCAGTGGTGGCAGATGACAGAACGAGGAGTAATGGTCTCAAGTTGCAGTGGGGGAGGTTTAGATTGGATATTAGGAAAAACTTTTTCACTAGGAGGGTGGTGAAACACTGGAATGCGTTACCTAGGGAGGTGGTAGAATCTCCGTCCTTAGAGGTTTTTAAGGTCAGGCTTGACAAAGCCCTGGCTGGGATGATTTAACTGGGAATTGGTCCTGCTTCGAGCAGGGGGTTGGACTAGATGACCTCCTGGGGTCCCTTCCAACCCTGATATTCTATGATTCTAGGACAGCTATCACCATCAAAGAGCCTGTTGGACAAGGAGTGGGGGTTCCTTGCCAGAGCTCTCCTCAGTTAAAGGGTAAGGAAATGAAGGGTGGTGTGGAAAGGAAAGCCTCATTCAATGCTTTACGTTTCAAAGGCTTTCACAGTATTTTCTTCTTTTCTGTATCTGTAATAAAAGCTTGAAAGGATTTGTAATGGTGTGTTTGCCGTGGTGCTAAGCAGGCTGAGCTCTCTGCGTGCCAAACCTCATTTAACACTGTTTAATGTTGGAAAGCGACTGGGTGACGTAAACACCTTTGGCCCATTTATTCCATCTAAATTAACACAACAGCTCTCACCCGGCATGGGAAGCTGAGCAAAGACTTTTGGCCACAGTGAGGGTCAAACAGATGCTTCTTGTCCATAATCATTCTCACGACAGAAATAACAGTACTGCTTTCCCCCAGATCTGGGGTGTGTGCGAGCACCCTGTACGAGCTTTCATTAATATGCAGTCACTTCACTTTGTCAGTAATACTAGGGTTATGCCTCCCACAGAAGGAGCATTTCCAGGCAGCATTGTGCAGGAGATTTTCTGCTTTCGATGAGGTGAAATGTACCTGTTTAGCCCTTGCTTTGATACTGACAGCTCTGGTGTTTGTTAATGACCCTCTTGTCTCCAAATCATGAGCCATATCCAGGAACAGCCTACCCTGATTAAAAGGGTTGGGTAAAGGCCCAGTAACACATTTAGACTTCCCATCTGTCATCCTGCTCGTTAGCCATATTTTTGCCAGATTTTTTCCTTGTAACGTGTCCTCAGCTCTGTTTGCGAACTTAGGGCTCAAGTATGAAAACAGATTCATGTGTGTGCAGCATCCCAGAGGAGTAACTAGGACTCTGCAGGGCATGAAGCGTCCATATGAGCTGTTTCCATGATCCAGCCATCCCTACCATAAAGAATTCCTTCCTGAGAAAGTTATTAAAGACACTTCATGGCATAAATTCAAAGCAAATCCCCAAGTAACACGAACTTACTCTAAAAGCATGAAACGTGAAAATATGAAGGGCAAATATATGAAGTTCAACTAGCCTGCCCTTTACTTTTATGTGTAACCTGGTCTTATGAGCTGGAAAACTTCTGAATAAAGAATACAATTGCCTTTAACCTTTGGGGCCCCATTCTGCCAGTGTTACCCAGATCGAGTAGGACCCTATTCCATGATTAATCCTACTGAGATCAATAGGGCTTTGATGTGCTACCTAGAGGCCTACAAGATGACTTCATTGGAACAACTTGCAGAGTAAAGTTCTACTCAGCATGAGTAAGGATGGAAGGCTCAGGCCCTCAAGAGGAGACAATTATAAAATACAGTGGAATGTCGCTTAAGGTGAGATAAGCATGTACTTTTACCTGTTCCTTTAGATGTAATTTTTCATATTGCTATAAATAAATCTCAGTGATAAAAAAGATGCAACACCAAGACAGTTAAATGTGGGTATGAAATCTTTTTTAACGGTGAATGCTTTATTGCATAGATGAACAGGACACCGATCTAAAGCCTAAAGCATAACATAGTGTGTGAATCACGGAGACTGATCTTGTTTTAACATAGTCCATGTCACACCACAGCCATATTTGACTATACACTTGACTGTGTTTTGTTTTTCTTTAGTTATTTGTTACGTTTTCAATCCACAGAAGCTTTGCTTGGCAAGGGATCATCTTGAAATGGTAAAAAACCATGATGTTCACAATTAATACTACATCAACAAGACATGTGGAGGTCTGCGGCTCATTAAGACATAATGTCAGGATGCCAAAGAGAAGTCACAGCTGCTACCTGCTATGCAGAATGTTTGCAGGAGGTGCCAATTACTTTGTTCTCATGCAGTGCAAGAGACCTCAGTTGTCCTTATGCCAGCCTGAAATGGTGTTGCGCGAACAGGCAGGTTGAGAGATTGCCAGCAAGGCAAGCTGTTTAACCAAGCTTCTTCCGAAACTGGAATGAGGGATGGATAAAGAAGAACAGCACTGAGTCTTAACTGGAATAGAGCAAATGGGTGACTTGTAGTTTTGTTGCTATTATTAATATGCTGGGTTAGTGAAGCTAGAGAAACAGAAAAACTCATACCTACCAAGAGGCTGGATGATCTTCCACAGCAAGAAGGCCTGCTGTTTCACTACAGGATCAGGGAGCTGCAACTGGCCTCCTGTGGCTGCCAGTGTCCACTACATCTGAGTAGCTTTGACGTAATGGAGAACAGGGCCGCCGGGAGAATTCCCACAAACCCACACTGCTGGGGGTCATGCTCACTCTCACAAACAGCTCTGTTGGCGCCAATAAGTAAGGTAACAAACAAGAAAACTCAAACTGCATTTCTATTATCATTCAGTGTGATCAGGACAAAAGACAATAAGTGCAGTGAGTGTGAAGTTGGATTTAAGGGAGTATTGGTCTAACACAAAATAACATTGCTGATGTGAAAGTCTGTAGTACACTGAGTTTTGGGATCCTAACATTGGCTCAAATCCTGAAGTTCTCTTTCAATTTTGTCTCAGTCCTTACTGAGGGGGAAAACTTCATTGACCTATACAAGGACATGATCAGGCCTCAAATTTTGAGAATTGAAAAGCTCAGTGTATTCTTGCAGCAGTGTGTAAATCCACTTCAGGATTCCAACAGGCAAGTTCTTTTTGAATAATATTCCCTTGTTTGTGCTTTTTCCCACCTCGCAGCAGCAGGACAACATAATGTATTTAGAGCTTTTCTGCATCCTGCTCATGTTCTACATACAACTGCAAGTGAGACGCTTTTCTGTACTAAAATCAACTGGAAAGATGTGACACGACTCTGGCATACAGCCACTGAGTGAGAACAGGGAGCTGGCAGACACCAGAAAGAAATTCCATAAGTAATGAGGTAAAATAAGATACTGAAAACAGTACACATCTCGAGAAAGTAATTTTTCCCTTCAAAAAGGAACTGCTTTGTGTCTCACCCTATCAAAGGCAAGAGGTTTGGGGAATTACACTGTGAATGAAACCTGTCAGCATCCCACCAACTACAGAAGAAGGAAATGGGCCAGCTCTTCACCCTACATAAAGAGTGGTAATGTATATTTTCTTTCTCTATAATGTGGTAGTAATCTTTGACTGATAATCTTTGATTAAATAATTCCATTTGAGCCTGTTATTTGACAACCTTGAATCATTATTATAAATTATAAATTCAAACATGCAACATCATTATCTGTAGATCCATGGCCAGCACTTACAAAGTGGCCTCCACAGCATTGTATGTCGTCATCTTCATTCGAGTGAAGGACAGCTCATTGTAGAGGGGTACCTGATAAGTGAGACCTTGGAGGAGTTCAAGAACCAAGATACAGTATACGTTTTTCTGGCAGCACACAGCTTAAAGACACAAGCACATTATGGGTGTAACGTGGGGTGGGCAGGGAGAAAGGATTTCCAGGCACATTTGGAATCTTGCCCCAATTGCTGTTTATATGAGCAAGACAATATAGCAGAGTAGAGAAAACGTCCTACAATTCTCCTTGCCACAAATTCCTCTTTCCTACAAAACACTGAAACTTTTTAATATTTCTTCCCAAAACTAACCCCCCTCCACTTGGAATCTGAACTCCTGCCATTGGGCACTCACCTTGCTATTGTTTCCTCCTTATTGTATCAGGGGGTTTCTTTTACTGAAGGGGGTCCTCTCTTTGTAGTGGGCGGTTTTACTTTCAGATTCTTTAATGTCCTTTTCCTTCCTCATCTGCTTTCTTTGGGTTTTATAGCCCCTTTTGTTTGTGTTATGTCTGTTTATGGTGTTCACTGGCATACTGGTACGTATGGTGCAGTGATGCTTGACCATCAAAAGCAGTGCTGTTCTCAGATAGCATTGCTTAGTATGGTCACTAGCCAATCAGAACAAAAGATTTCTACTTCCCATTCATTACATTTACTCATGCAGCCCAGGTAAATGTGCAACCTCTTAAAAATCCTAATTGAAAAGAGGTGTAACCAAGTTAGTTACTCAAAAAGACACAGTGGGAGCGTGAGCCACATTGCTTACCTATCGATATGGTCCAAACTGCAGCAATTTTCATAATAGCCTTGGTGCGGGAATTGAAGCGGCTGTGCTCAATGGGATTGCGTATTGCTACATACCGATCAAGAGAGATGGCACAGAGATGCATGATAGATGCAGTTGAAAAGAGCACATCTAGGGAAATCCATACAGGACACAACTGTTTAGGCAAAGGCCAAGCAGAATCTGAAACACAGAGAAGAGAAATGAAAGGAAAAGGAGAAGAAAATGATTTGGGAAGCTAGGTCATCATTTACAATCAAATTGGTTTGGTATTTTAAGCCAATGACATACTTTTAAGGGGCGCATGAACATGGATGACAGAGAAACCACCTCCAACGTCTACATCTACTCAGTCCCTAGCTCAAGATGTCCAGCAAATTCTCAGCATTTCCCAGTTATATATTTTCTGTGACTTACATTATTATTCATTAAACGCAACAGAATCCTGACCATGCTGAACTGTTGAGTCAGGAATGCCTTTGGGTCCCCAGCTTAATTCCACATTCCCCTGGTCTTTCATAAACCTAATGGCTCTTCACTCCGCTTGAGACCAGAGAGTGCCACTCCCAACTGGGACTCGTACCAATACATATTTCCTTCAAGCTTTCTCTTCAAAGGGTGTAAGGTAGCTTTTCCATAAGCTGACTGGTAACGCTAGTGCTGAATTCAGCTTTAAACGTGCTTCCCAGCTTGGGCTGTTGCAGTACCTGAATAATACTTACCTGCCTTACAGCGGGGCGTTTGCTGAGGGGTTTGAAGCTGTAAAGTGCTAAGTATTATGATTTACAAAAGTGAATACACTAGCAACCTGAACTGAGCAGATAGGTTCGTCTGACTGCTGTTGGCACAGGGCTAATAGGAGTGTCTAAGCTATTAATCAGTTCACTAAGTAGTGAAGTACAGGCTGAGAATAAACCTGCCCCAGAAGGATCCTTAGAGGGCATTGCTATTTAAATCAAGGCTGGGAGAAATTGATTTTTGTAGGATACTCTGCATGTGTTAATGCCCAGAATGGATTGTAACAGATCAATGACACGTCCTGCCAACCTCTGTGCTTTCATCTCACCTATCAAAACAATTTAATCAATAGTGTCTACAGCAGCTGCAAACATGAGAGGTGACTAATAAGATTTGAATAATGATGGAGGAATACCTTAATAGCAAGTTGTTCATTATTCAGAACACTGATATTTCAGGCAATTTGCACACCGGCCTGTTCTATATCTCAGCCAGGGAGGATTAAATATATCAGCTATAGAATCAACTCTTCATTAAGAGTGATGCTACATCCTACCTACCCCACGGCCTCCCATTAATGGAAAACCAGGAAGGTTGGTCAGAACCTCACTGAAACCTTTTTTAAATGGGTAACGAAGCAGAACAGAGCCTGGAGGTTCCTCATACTTAATGGAATCTGAAATGAATTGAACCAAATTAAATGCTTTAAAATTGGCAAAGTGAAGATCAGGAACAACTACCAAGAGAACGTGTCAGAGGGAAAAAAGATACATTAGCCCCATTGTACAAGTGGGAGAACTGAGGGACAGACTAGCTGAGTAGCTGGACAAAAGCCATGCAGTGAGGCTCCAATTCTGGGAGTTACTTAAGCACATGTCTAATTTTCAGCATGTATGCGTAGCCCCATTGAAGTAAGTGAAATTTCTCAGATGCTTAAGTACAATCCTGAATCAGAGCCTAAATTGGTGACTAAGCTGGGACAGAACTCAGGAAACCTGACTCCAGGCCAACCCTCCTCCTCCTCGCTGGATACTAGCCCCGTTAATATAACGTTCCATGTACTTGTGGTATCATTCACTGGGACCTAACCTAGGCCAAAGGCTCTGATTGATATAACCGCCCGTCTTTCTGGAGACCACCACTGTCCTCGCTCAGCTCATTGTATGCCTGTTTCCCATCCCTAGGGAGACCCACACCACTTTTGGTTCAGACACCACTCCATGAAACAAACAGTAGGGGGTGCGCCGACAGTGCACACATTTATCTTTCCCGTCTAGTGTTTGTAATTGGTCGTGTGTCCGCTTTTCCCTGGGGATCAGAGGCCTGTGTTCATTCTCACCCCAGGGAAGATCTTGGCTGCACGACAACATGTTGCTCCGCCGCAGGGCGGGCAGATAGGCCACCCTGAGTCTGCTCAGTTGCATCCACTCATCTGGCTTCTTTTCGAACAAGCAGGAAGCAGTGGGTAATGACTTTCAAGGAGCAAGCACTCAGGGTTTGGCTATACAGCGAGTAAACGCCCGTGGCTGGCCCGGGTCAGCTGACTCGAGCTGCCGAGCTGTGAAATTGCTGTGTAGATGTTTAGGCTCAGGCTGGGACCCCACAGGAGGGGAGGGTCCCAGAGCTCCAGCCCGAATGTCTACACATCAATTTTTAGCCCCGCAGCCCGAGCCCCAAGAGCCCAAGCCACGCTGTGGATCTTTTATTCCAGTGTAGACGTATCCTAGAGACCTTTCTAAGAGGAGATGAGGGAAAAGCCCTTGCTGCTGAAAAGCGTTGGTTGAAGGTGTCTGTGTGATATAAAATCAAATGAAATGGAACACGATTAACTTATGACTAACCCAGTTCATAAGAGGCTTAAGCACCTTTGCCATAGATCAAATGGTAAGTCTCACGCTTGGGACGTCGCTGCGATCAACCCGAATTGAGTTCAAAGCTTTAGCAGAGTGCAGTTCAGATTTGCTGGATCTTTAATGATCATATTCTGAATACCCATTAATGCCGGGAGGTGGCTTACACAGTGCTGGGAAGAGAGACTCTGATCCCCTTCATGTGGTACAGTAGATCAATGTAAGCCCCAAGCCCTTGCCAGCAGCTGCCGGCCCAGGCTAAAACATAGTCACAGTTAATGCCTTGCCAGTCTTTTTAGTAGGCGTTTCTAGGAGCTGCCTTTCTCATATGGGCGTAAGTAAAAGAGGAGTATAGGGACTGAAGAATTATTATTACACGTATTACATTGTGCCTAGGAGCCCCAGTGTCGGACCAGGACTGAAATGTGCGAGGCTCTGTACAAACAAAGAGACAGTCCCTGAGCCGAAGAGCTTTTGATGGAAGACAAGAGAGGACGGATTGATACAGACAGGCCGATGGGGAAGTACCAGGACATAATGAGACACTATTGATCAGCATGACAGGCTGTGGTATCAGCACACCAGCAGCCTAATGAATGAACTGAGAATATACAATGAAATCAGGAACTATTTGAACGTGACAGCATGCTGAGGAGGATGAAGTGGGACTGGTGAATAGGTATCAGATGAATGGATCTTTGCAGGAGTCTCTGCTCAGAAAGTAAGGGAATAATATTTGCATTCCAATTGGTTACCCTTCTCGCCCCGCCAGGCACGGTGCTGCACTGATCATCAGGAAATCGGTGGCTCAGCCCAGACTGGGAAGCAGGTCTCCTCAGCGCCCCCCAATGTGCCTTAACAAAACACTCTCCTTCCTGCCCATACAATTAATGGCACGGACTTCCTGTGGGTGAACTCTGATTGCTGAAGGTTGTTATATACCGTCAAGAGAGCGACAGCAGCCAATTCTGCTGCATCGTTTCATGAGAAAAAGCTTTTTGCGCCTCTTTTCTTTTTTCGACCCATCAGCTCCCACAATTGGTGCCTGTTAGGGCCAGCTCTGCCCCTCAGGCAGAACGGGCAATTGTACAGGAAGACAATTATTAGGGACAGCAAAAGGTACAGCAATTGGTGGCAGGCATGGCTGCGGGCTGGCATTGCTAGTAGTCCCGGGGCAGCAGAAACCCAGTCCTGGGGCAGACACCGCAGCACTTCGTTATGGGAAGCTGAGAAGAGGCTTTGCACAGAGCTGCTATCTGGATAAATCTGCAGGCTGGCCTCAAGGCCAGGTGATCACCCAAGTCTTCCCCAAAACTAATCCTTTCCCCCTTTGAGTCCAGGGCCCCAGGACGTGCTTACGCTGCAGTGGCAATGATATGTCAGCAGAGATGCTTCATTTTCTCAGGGTGTTCCTTAAGTTATTGTGTGATATTAAAAATGTCATTTTTATATCATCTGGGGCTCGGTGGCTGCTTCTAACATTTGACTAGGCCTTCAGACAACCGGTCACAAGGTATACCCATGCCACACAAGCAATTAGTTTTCAGTAAGAACAGTCTGTGCATACCCAGAGTACAAAGCCAGTCATCTTGGTAAGAAAGAGCAATCGACTCCAGCTGTAATTTCATATGAAATGTAATCAGAGGTACAAGGTAGCTGTGCCATGTGACCGGACAAGAATACAGACTAAGGAGAATAGCAACTTCTTTATTTTAAATGTATAATCTTATATTTCCTTTTTCACAGAAATAATTTACTCCCAGAAGTTAACAACTCACTTGGTCTTTTTTTCATTTCCGTTTGAATGGCAAGTCTCAAGAAATGGCCACGACACAGTTATTAGACGTGCAAATGGGTGAGTCAATCATAACTGGATCCCTTGCTCCAAACACCTCTGCATGTCAGTGCATGGACAAGTGTGTTTCCAAAGTCAAACTTGCATCTTAATCTGAATTTTGCTCCTGAAGAACGGGCAGAACCAACCCCCTGGATTCCGAACACCCTGCACTTCGGGAGCACTGAACATTCAGAAGTTCTCTGGTTTGGGTTAATTGGTATCCTTAGGTCCACTGCAGCATCTCAGTCTCAGCTGTGGCATATTGACAGCTCAGCCTCCCAGAGCAGTGTCTTCAGCATGAGTTCAACAGTCAGAATGGAGAAAATCCAACTCCATTTACAGGCATCCTTGTGATGACAACTAATAAAGCAAAAATGGGCAGTGAAATTGGCAGAAGGCCTGTGTGTTAGAGATAACATTCTGCGCCAGGCGAAGCGTCAATCCAGCGTCTGGCACTCGAATTCTACAGCTGCCTCACTGGTGTGAGAGTGGGCACGGTGTCTGGGGCTGAATCATGAACTAGCTGCACCAGGTGCACAGAGGAGGTTTCTCCCTCCAGGTTCCCCAGTCACTTTAGTGAAAGTTAAATCAGCTTGACCTGCTGCACAAAGGGTCTGATTCAAAGTGATGGCAGTGGGAGTCTGCCTGCTGACTTCAGCGGGCTGTGGGTCAGGCCCAACATGACAGAACTTAAAACCAGGATTTCACTGGACTCTGTGCAACTCATGTGTGTGCCAGTGGAGACCACCTTCCCCTTGCAGGAGGCTGTCATGTATCGAGCATGGGCCAGCAGAAAGGATGCCAGACTTCAGAGTAACAGCCGTGTTAGTCTGTATTCGCAAAAAGAAAAGGAGTACTTGTGGCACCTTAGAGACTAACCAATTTATTTGAGCATGAGCTTTCGTGAGCCACAGCTCACTTCATCAGTTCCACTCCATACGGCTAAATGCAGTGCCTTGCATAATGACAGGTTTCAGAGTAACAGCCGTGTTAGTCTGTATTCGCAAAAAGAAAAGGAGTACTTGTGGCACCTTAGAGACTAACCAATTTATTTGAGCCAGACTTGTCGTCTGGAGACTTGGCTTTCATTCCCAGCTCCATCTCTAGAGCTGAGTGAAAACCAGAATTTCTGTCATCTGGGCAATTCTGATATTTCATCATTTGTTTCTGCCCCAAATTGGAATACAAAGTCAAAGTACTGAAATTTTGTACAGAACAAAAGTTCCAAAAAATTCTGAATTTGGAAACATTTTGTTCCAGCTTGTTTTGACATTGAATTGCATCCGCCTGAGCTGACACAGTGTCTCGAGCCCGCCTCCTTCCCTGTGGGGTGACTACGTCTCCCCACGGTGGCCAGACTACATCTCCCACGGTGCACCATGTTCATGGTAATTCCACAACGCACCAGCGTCGCTCAGCCAGAGTGAAGCCTGCAGTGCCTCATAGGAGATGTAGTCCAGCCAGGGAAGTTAGCCCCTAGGGGAGAATGGGGGCTTGACGCACCAGAACTACACCTCCCAGGGAGCACCACAGCTGCTCAGGTAGACGCACATTAACATCGAGATCACCTTAAATTAAATGTTTCATTTCAATTTTTCTTACGGAGTATAAGCACCAGAAACCACACTTTCCGTCGAAATAACATTTTGATGGACAATCCCAGACCAGCTCTATCTCCCACGGACCTGCTGACCCAGGACAATTCTCCTAACCTTTTTGCACCTCAGGGTCTGCATCTGTACAAGTGGCCCATTGCGTTTAATCACCTTCATTAAGCACTTTGATATCAACGGTCGAAATGTAATATGTAAATTATGTGCACGGCGATTATCTTCATTGTGCTTCTCACCACTTCAGCCGCAGGAGGCAACTGAATTCATCCTAGGCATAGCAAATGGAGGCGTGCTAAATATTCGTAAGAACATAAGAATGGCTATAATTGGTCAGACCAATGATCCATCTAACCCACTGTCTTGTCTTCCAACAGTGGCTGGTGTCAGATGCTTTAGAAGGAGTGAACAGAATAGAGCAACTTATGAGTGATCCATTCCCTGTCATCCAATCCCAGCTTTTAGCAGTCAGAGGTTTAGGGACACCCAGAGCATAGGGTTGCATGCCTGACCATCTTGGCTAATAGCCATTGATGGATCTATCCTCCATGAATTTATCTAGTTCTTTTTTGAACCCTGTTATACTTTTAGCCTTCACAACATCCCCTGGCAATGTGTTCCACAGGTTGACTACGCATTGTGTAAAGAAGTACTTTCTTATGTTAGTTTTAAACCTGCAGTGTATTAACTTCATTGGGTGACCCCTAGTTCTTGTGTTATGAGAAGGAGTAAATAACACTTCCTTATTCATTTTCTCCACACCCGTCCTGATTTTCTAGACCTCCATCACACCCTCTCCCCCCTGGGTCGTCTCTTTTCCAAACTGAAGACTCCCAGGCTTTTAATCTCTACTCATACGGAAGCTGTTCCACACCCCTCATCATTTTTGTTGCCCTTCTCTGTACTTTTTCCAATTCCAATATATCTTTTTTGAGATGGGGTGACCAGATCTGCACGCAGTTTTCAAAGTGTGGTCATATCATGGATTTATAGGGGCAATAAGTTATTTTATCTCTTTTTATCTATCCCTTTCCTAATGGTTCCTAACATTCTGTTTGCTTTTTTGACTGCTGCTGCACATTGAGTGGATGTTTTCAGAGAACTATCCATGACTCCAAGATCTCATTCTTGATGGGTAACAGCTAATTCAGACCCCATCACTTTGTATGTATAGTTGGGATTATGTTTTCCTATGTGCATTACTTTGCATTTATCAACATTAAATTTCATCTACCATTTTGTTGCCCAGTCACCAAGTTTTGTGAGATCTTTTATAACTCTTTGCAGTCTGCTTCGGACTTGCCTATCTTGAGTACTCTTGTATCATCTGTAAACTTTGCAACCTCACTGTTTTCCCCCTTTTCCAGATAATTTATGAGTATGTTGTACAGCACTGGTCCTCATACAGATCCTTGGGGGACCCCACTGTTTACTGCTCTCCCCTGTGAAAACTACCATTTATTCCTACCCTTTGTTTCCTATCTTTTAACCAGTTACTGATGCACGAGAGGATCTTCCCTCTTATCCCATGACTGCTTACTTTGCTTAAGAGCCTTTGGTGAGGGACCTTGTCAAAGGCTTTCTGAAAGTCCATCACCCTTGTCCACATGTTTGTTGACCCACTCAGAGAATTCCAGTAGATTCGTGAAGCATTATTTCCCTTTACAAAAGCCAAGTTGACTCTTTCTCAACAAATTGTGTTAATCTGTGTGTCTGATAATTCTGTTCTTTACTATAGTTGTAACTAATTTGGCTGGTATTGAAGTTAGGTTTACCAGCCTGTAATTGCCAGGATCACCGCTGGAGCCTTTTAAAGAAATTGGTGCCACATTACCTATCTGCCAATCATTTGGTATAGAGTCTGATTTAAGTGATAGGTTGCAAACCACAGTTAACAGTTCTGCAATTTCATAGTTGAGTTCCTTCAGCACTCTTCGGTGAATACCATCTGGTATTCATTCACAATGAAACACAGAATCTCTCCGATTTGTATGTTGCTGTTTCGAAAAAACACATTATACCAGAGTCTTCAAATGGAAAGAAACATGGAGGGTGCAAAATTGAGGGAAATGACCCAAACTCTAAATCAAAAACCTGTGAGTTTTCCACCGTTTTTCTCTAGACAAGGCAGAGAAGGCCTAGCATTTGGAAGGATAAATTGTATACCTAGCTCTGCAAAAGGAGGTGTTCCCAAGACAATGGAGCATGGGCAAACACACTCTTTCAGCATGGGCACCTGAGAGGATTACTTGATCCAAACTTCCTCCATGCGTACTTGCTAACGTTCTCTCAGGTGAGGACTGGAGAAAAAGCTGCCTATTGTAAGACGGCTGTTAATCCTACTTCTTAGATCCACCAGCAAATGGGACAGGCGGGCAGGGGCCATGTGCAAACTGACTTCTTCTCCTATCTGGCATGTCACTTTGTCTATAATATCATCCAATGCCTTGGACAATTTGAAAGAAATGAAAATAGAGATTACAGACCAAATTCATCCCTCGTGTGAGCAAGGTCCGGCTTCCATTGAGGTCTTACCATCATCTGAGTGTTACTTGCTTGGGTCAGGACTCCGTTTGGCTCGCTGTATTGAATTCTGAGGCATGGCTAGGACACATGCCCAGCCACGGCGTTTGTTAGAGCAATTTGCCAAGTCCTGTATTTTTCTCCATGCACGCTCACTGTGACCCTGCTGTGGGGCACTCGAGCCAAGTGCTGTATCAGACCAAGTGACAACGCGCGTGTTCACAAGACGGGAAAACAAAGAGTTATGTAAAATGAATCAATTTAGCTTCAGAAATTTTCTGTGGAAAACACGTAGTAAGGTCCAGTGGCCCCTTCGCTCCCAGCAGGAAAGAGGGATTTGGGAAGGCTCAGGTGTACGAGTGGGTTTGTAACAAACACCGTGCTTAGATCAGAGCCAGGGAGGATAAAAAGCAGCTTTCAAAGCCTCGCATGAAATGAGTTTCTTTTTTTCCTTTTGGGCTCAGCCTCACAGGTAACACAGGCCAGGAGTGAGGTGCTGCAGAACACACAGACCCAGGGATGTTTACAGACCCATTTACTGTTGTTTATTGTCTTGGCAAGAAGTGCAAATTTTTCTACATTTCTCTGTGTAAATTGCTTCCTGCTGAGTATTCTTATTCATTCGCGTTCTGCTCCAACGACAACCAGGGCCTGAAGTTCCTTCCCAAAGAACTGGGGGAAAGGAGCATGAATTCCAGCATGGTTTACTGTATGCCATATATACATGGTGGTCCCAGAGGATGCTAATGATGGAGTGTGGTGTGTTTTAAGCACTTCTTCATCATTCTCTGGAGTCTCGTTATCCAAGTCAAAGCAGAATATACACTACTCAAATAAACTCCACATATCCTGCCATTTATCCCAGGAGTTGGCTGGAAGAATACAGAAGAGGTTTTTCCCGGTTCCATGGGAAATGAGGCTATATATCCTTTTCAGTTTGTGATTACCAGCCTCTCTGATTCATTTAGTTAATGAGAGGGCAATGCTCCATTATAGCTTTCACTTGGTTTACACAGGTATTACTGGGGTAGCTTTTAGTCCAGTGTGTCTTCATCCATGTGCAATTCCCAGGGGACACAAGCTTACGAAATTCTTTCCTAAACTGCTGCTTTTAGACAGATTCTGCCATTTCTCATTTAAAACATTCCAGGCTGAGAAGTCCTGTAGTGGGGAAAAAACCTGTGCTTTTTCCCTTGTTAAAAGCACAGAAGATGTTTTATGCAGCAGTAATATATTGCAATTGACGCATTTTCTATTAACCATACTTTCTGATATTCACTTTAAAGTTTCATAGCTGCCACAGATTATACAAAAATAGAAAGCAATTACATACAGTTTTAACATTACTGCTCTGCATTATTCTCTAGGGAACTTAAGGCTTTAATGACTCTTATTCCTCTCTCTTATCTGGAGAGCAAAGTATTTGTAAGCCTGAAACACCACATCACTAGATGTAAAACTATGTAATTCTCTTTCACTCATTTACTTCCTTCTAACTTACGTCCACAGACAAGCAATTCAGAAATGTCCCTGTCATCTTGTGAGTCATATAAATGAGCATATGTAAAAGTCTTCATCATAGTTGAGAGGTGCTAAATATCTTGTTTAATCATTGTGATTTTCAATGATTACCCTCTTCTTTTACAGAACAGAGTGCACATGGGATCTTTTCACAGAGTGGACAAGCGTTCTGACTACAGGAGCAGCAGGACTCAAGGGCAGTGCTGCCAACTTTCATGATTTTATCATGAGGCTCATGGTTCTTTTCGTAAATACCAATGGTACGCCCACATCTTGAATACTGCATGCAGATGTGATCACCCCATCTCAAAAAAGATGTACTGGAATTGGAAAAGATTCAGAAAAGGGCAACAAAAATGATTAGGGGTCTGGAACGGCTTCCGTATGAGGAGAGATTAATAAGACTGGGACATTTCAGCTTTGAAAAGAGACAACTAAGCGGGGATATGAAAGAGGTCTAAAAATCATAACTGGTGTAGAGAAAGTAAATAAGGAAGTGTCATTTACTCCTCATAACACAAAAACTAAGGGTCACCAAATGAAATTAATAGGCAGCAAGTTTAAAACAAACAAACAAAAGGAAGTATTTCTTTACACAATGCAGTCAACCTGTGGAACTCCTTTCCAGAGGATGTTGTGAAAGCCAAGACTATAACAGGGTTCCAAAAAGAACTAGATAAATTCATGGAGGATAGGTCCATCAATGGCTATTAGCCAGGGTGGGCAGGGATGGTGTCCCTAGCCTCTGTTTGCCAGAAGCTGGGAATGGGCGACAGGGGATGGATCACTTGATTACCAGTTCTGTTTATTTTCTCTGAAGCACCTGGCATTGACCACTGTTGGAAGACAGGATACTGGGCTGGATGGACCTTTGGTCTGACCCAGTATGGCCGTTCTTATAACTTGGACTGAGGAGTATTAAAAGAATTGGCTAAGGAAATAATTAATGTTATTTTTCTTTAATGAAGCTTGAAACAATTAAGTTCCAGGGGACTGGAGAAAGGCTTCCTTCATGTCCATATTTAAAAAGCATAAATGGGATGGCTAACGGCTGGTTAGACTGGCATCCTATCCATCCAGGCAAAATCCTGGAAAGGTTAATATGGGAAACGATCAGTAAAGAATTAAAGGACCACAATTAATATCAGTCAATACAGTTTTGTGGAAAAAAAGGTATTGGCAGACAAACCTGATAGATCACAAGTTTGGTTGATAAAGATAATGGTGTTGACATAATATATTTAGACTTCTGTAAGGTATTTAGTCCCGGATGAGCACTGTACAAATCAATGTGTCCCATATTAAATGGATTAAAAACTGATTAACTAACCACAAAAAGTAATTGCAGTTATACAATAGCAATAGAGACCAATCTGGATCCCTTGATGGGCTCCTTTGATCAATACACAGTTTAACCTAGCCAAATGCAAGATCTGACATCTAGGAATACCGAATGTAGGTCACACGTATAGGATTGGGGACTGTATCCTAGAAAAGTGGTGATCTGAAAAGGACTTGGAGATCACACTAGATAACCCATGGAGCAAGAGCTCCCAAGGCGATGCTGTTGCTAGGAGGGAAAATGTGATCACCGGATGCCAAAGCCGGGAAATATTGAGTATGAGTAAGGAGGTGGTATTAAGTCAGACCATGATGGATACTGCAACCAACTCTGGGCCTATGGTCCACACTTCAACAGGGATGTTCAGAGATCTGGCATGCCAGGTGGCCAGGGCAGGGGATGGAGCTAATGGGGTCCCCTGGGTATAAATTCAGGGGTTGGGGCCTGTAACAAGGTTGGTGTGTTTAAGCAGTTGTAGTGAGTAAGCAGGAGCAGTTGTGTGTGACCCTGGCGAGGAAGCAGAGGGATGTTCATTTCCTGGGCCCAGGGTGGAGTGGATTTCTGCAGAAGCCTGTTTTTTGTATGTTCTTAATGCTGTTCAGAGAAACAGGACTTTGTGTATATTTCTATAAATAAACGGATTGCATCAAGGATCACACTGAGTCCATGTCACTGATTTCTCATCCGAAGGGAACCATCCCACAAGAACTTTGGCTTTCTGCTTAGTGGCACATACTGTGCACTCTATACTGAGTACAGACAACGAGGAGTCCTTGGGGCACCTTAGAGACTAACACATTAATTTGGGCATAAGCTTTCATGGGCTAGAACCCACTTTATCGGATGCATGGAGTGAAAATACAGGAGCAGATATAAATACATGAAAAGAGGGGGTTGCTTTACCAAGTGTGAGGTCAGTCTAACAAGATAAATCAATTAATAGCAGGATACCAAGGGAGGAAAAATAACTTTTGAGGTGGTAAGAGAGTGGCCTATTACAGACAGTTGACAAGAAGGTGTGAGTAACAGTAGGGAGAAATTAGTATTGGGGAAGTTAAATTTAGGTTTTGTAATGACCCAACTACTCCCAGTCTGACCGTTTACTATCCCCTGGAAATTCACTGACGGGGATTTTCTGACTCAGACTAACAAACTGCAGCAGAGTTGGCTGTTACAGTACAAGCCTCTCATCTCACAAGCTGCATCCGCTAATTGATAAATGACTGGATTTTATACCAGATTCAGCAATTACGCCCATTACAATATTATCTATAACAGAATTTATAATTCTTATGTTAGATTCTGCTTTCTAATCACCAGGGCAAGGACTTGTGGCCTTGAAAGGATTTCTGAGAAGAGTGCAAATTTAAACCCAAACTTGATTTAATTATTTGATATAGAGGATGGAAGGCTGGATATCATTTTAATAGTTTTAAAAGGATAAGGCATTCCCACTGAGAAATGGGAATCTGACTTTGTCAGATACAGTATTTCATAACATTCTTTCTAATAGTGTAGGTTATTTGCTTAAAAGCAATTGGAAGAAACACATTTACATTTCCAAAGGTAATGTCTGTTCACTTAGGGTATGTCTACACTACGGAATTAGGTCGAATTTATAGAAGTTGGTTTTTTAGAAATCGGTTTTATAGATTCGAGTGTGTGTGTCCTCACAGAAAATGCTCTAAGTGCATTAAACTCGGCGGAGCGCTTCCACAGTACCGAGGCAAGCGTCGACTTCCGGAGCGTTGCACTGTGGGTAGCTGTCCCACAGTTCCTGCAGTCTCCGCTGCCCATTGGAATTCTGGGTTGAGATCCCAATGCCTGATGGGGCTAAAACATTGCCGCGGGTGGGTACATATCGTCAGGCCCCCGTTCCCTCCCACCCTCCGTGAAAGCAAGGGCAGACAATCGTTTCGCGCCTTTTTTCCTGAGTTACCTGTGCAGACGCCATACCACGGCAAGCCTGGAGCCCGCTCAGGTAACCGTCACCCTATGTCTCCTGGGTGCTGGCAGACATGGTACTGCATTGCTACACAGTAGCAGCAACCCCTTGCCTTGTGGCAGCAGACGGTACAGTACGACTGGTAGCCGTCATCGTCATGTCCGAGGTGCTCCTGGCCACGTCGGCCTGGAGCAGCTGGACAGACATGGGCGCAGGGACTAAATTTGGAGTGACTCGACCAGGTCATTCTCTTTAGTCCTGCAGTCAGTCCTATTGAACCGTCTTATGGTGAGCAGGCAGGCGATACGGATTGCTAGCAGTCGTACTGTACCATCTTCTGCCAGGCAGGCAAGAGATGAGGATTGCTAGCAGTCCTATTGCATCATCTTCTGCCGGGCAGCCATGAGATGTGGATGGCTTGCAGTCCTTCTGCACCGTCTGCTGCTAGCCAAAGATGTAAAAGATAGATGGAGTGGATCAAAACAAGAAATAGACCAGATTTGTTTTGTACTCATTTGCTTCCCCCCACCCCCTCTTCTAGGGGACTCATTCCTCTAGGTCACACTGCAGTCACTCACAGAGAAGGTGCAGCAAGGTAAATCTAGCCATGTATCAATCAGAGGCCAGACTAACCTCATTATTCCAATAAGAACAATAACTTACGTGCACCATTTCTTATTGGAACCCTCCGTGAAGTCCTGCCTGAAATACTCCTTGATGTAAAGCCACCCCCTTTGTTGACTTTAGCTCCCTGAAGCCAACCCTGTAAGCCATGTCGTCAGTCGCCCCTCCCTCCGTCAGAGCAAGGGCAGACAATCGTTCCGCTCCTTTTTTCTGTGCGGACGCCATACCAAGGCAAGCATGGAGGCCGCTCAGCTCACTTTGGCAATTAGGAGCACATTAAACACCACACGCATTATCCAGCAGTATATGCAGCACCGGAACCTGGCAAAGCGATACCGGGCGAGGAGGTGACATCAGCGCGGTCACATGAGTGATCAGGACATGGACACAGATTTCTCTGAAAGCATGGGCCCTGCCAATGCATGCATCATGGTGCTAATGGGGCAGGTTCATGCTGTGGAACGCCGATTCTGGGCTCGGGAAACAAGCACAGACTGGTGGGACCGCATAGTGTTGCAGGTCTGGGACGATTCCCAGTGGCTGCGAAACTTTCGCATGCGTAAGGGCACTTTCATGGAACTTTGTGACTTGCTTGCCCCTGGCCTGAGGCACATGAATACCAAGATGAGAGCAGCCCTCACAGTTGAGAAGCGAGTGGCGATAGCCCTGTGGAAGCTTGCAACGCCAGACAGCTAGGAATCAATCAGTTGGGAATCAATTTGGAGTGGGCAAATCTACTGTGGGGGCTGCTGTGATGCAAGTAGCCCACGCAATCAAAGATCTGCTGATATCAAGGGTAGTGACCCTGGGAAGTGTGCAGGTCATAGTGGATGGCTTTGCTGCAATGGGATTCCCTAACTGTGGTGGGGCCATAGACGGAACCCATATCCCTATCTTGGCACCGGAGCACCAAGCCGGCGAGTACATAAACCGCAAGGGGTACTTTTCAATAGTGCTGCAAGCTCTGGTGGATCACAAGGGACATTTCACCAACATCAACGTGGGATGGCCGGGAAAGGTACATGATGCTCGCATCTTCAGGAACTCTGGTCTGTTTCAAAAGCTGCAGAAAGGAACTTTATTCCCAGACCAGAAAATAACTGTTGGGGACGCCTATATGTATCTTTGGGGACCCAGCCTACCCCTTAATGCCATGGCTCATGAAGCGGTACACAGGCAGCCTGGACAGTAGTCAGGAGCTGTTCAACTACAGGCTGAGCAAGTGCAGAATGGTGGTAGAATGTGCATTTGGATGTTTAAAGGAGCGCTGGCGCAGTTTACTGACTCGCTTAGACCTCAGCGAAACCAATATTCCCACTGTTATTACTGCTTGCTGTGTGCTCCACAATATCTGTGAGAGTAAGGGGGAGACGTTTATGGCAGGGTGGGAGGTTGAGGCAAATCGCCTGGCTGCTGGTTACGCGCAGCCAGACACCAGGGCGGTTAGAAGAGCACAGGAGGGCGCAGTACACATCAGAGAAGCTTTGAAAACCAGTTTCATGACTGGCCAGGCTACGGTGTGAAAGTTCTCTTTGTTTCTCCTTGATGAAACCCCCTGCCCCTTGGTTCACTCTACTTCCCTGCAAGCTAACCACCCTCCCCTCCTCCCTTTAATCATTGCTTGCAGAGGCAATAAAGTCATTGTTGCTTCACATTCATGCATTCTTTATTCATTCATCACACAAATAGGGGGATGACTACCAAGGTAGCCCAGGAGGGGTGGTGGAGGAGGGAAGGAAAATGCCACACAGCACTTTAAAAGTTTACAACTTTAAAATTTATTGAATGACAGCCTTCTTTTTTTTGGACAATCCTCTGTGGCAGAGTGGCTGGTTGGCCGGTGGCCCCCCCACCGCGTTCTTGGGCGTCTGGGTGAGGAGGCTATGGAACTTGGGGAGGAGGGCGGTTGGTTACAGAGGGGCTGCAGTGGCAGTCTGTGCTCCAGCTGCCTTTGCTGCAGCTCAACCATACACTGGAGCATACTGGTTTGATCCTCCAGCAGCCTCAGCATTGAATCCTGCCTCCTCTCATCACGCTGCCGCCACATTTGAGCTTCAGCCCTGTCTTCAGCCCCCCACTTACTCTCTTCAGCCCGCCACCTCTCCTCCCGGTCATTTTGTGCTTTCCTGCACTCTGACATTATTTGCCTCCACGCATTCGTCTGTGCTCTGTCAGTGTGGGAGGACAGCATGAGCTCAGAGAACATTTCATCGCGAGTGCGTTTTTTTTTCTTTCTAATCTTCACTAGCCTCTGGGAAGGAGAAGATCCTGTGATCATTGAAACACATGCAGCTGGTGGAGAAAAAAAAGGGACAGCGGTATTTAAAAAGACACATTTTATAAAACAGTGGCTACACTCTTTCAGGGTAAACCTTGCTGTTAACGTTACATACATAGCACATGTGCTTTCGTTACAAGGTCACATTTTGCCTCCCCCCACCGCGTGGCTACCCCCTCAACCTTCCCCCCTCCCCGTGGCTAACAGCGGGGAACATTTCTGTTCAGCCACAGGTAAACAGCCCAGCAGGAACGGGCTCCTCTGAGTGTCCCCTGAAGAAAAGCACCCTATTTCAACCAGGTGACCATGAATGATATCTCACTCTCCTGAGGATAACACAGAGAGATAAAGAATGGATGTTGTTTGAACACCAGCAAACATACACTGCAATGCTTTGTTCTACAATGATTCCCGAGTACGTGTTACTGGCCTGGAGTGGTAAAGTGTCCTACCATGGAGGACGCAATAAGTCTGCCCTCCCCAGAAACCTTTTGCAAAGGCTTTGGGAGTACATCCAGGAGAGCCGCGAACGCCAGGGCAAATTAATCCTTTCGCATGCTTGCTTTTAAACCATGTATAGTATTTTAAAAGGTACACTCACCGGAAGTCCCTTCTCCGCCTGCCGGGTCCAGGAAGCAGCCTTGGGTGGGTTCGGGGGGTACTGGCTCCAGGTCCAGGGTGAGAAACAGTTCCTGGTTGTCGGGAAAACCGGTTTCTCCACTTGCTTGCTGTGAGCTATCTATAACCTCATCATCATCATCATCATCTTCTTCGTCCCCAAAACCTGCTTCCGTGTTGCCTCCATCTCCATTGAAGGAGTCAAACAACACGGCTGGGGTAGTGGTGGCTGAACCCCCTAAAATGGCATGCAGCTCATCATAGAAGCGGCATGTTTGGGGCTCTGACCCGGAGTGGCCGTTCGCTCTCTGGTTTTCTGGTAGGCTTGCCTCAGCTCCTTAAGTTTCACGCGGCACTGCTTCGGGTCCCTGTTATGGCCTCTGTCCTTCACGCCCTGGGAGATTTTGACAAAGGTTTTGGCATTTCGAAAACTGGAACGGAGTTCTGATAGCACGGATTCCTCTGCCCATACAGCGATCAGATCCCGTACCTCCCGTTCAGTCCATGCTGGAGCTCTTTTGCGATTCTGGGACTCCATCATGGTCACCTCTGCTGATGAACTCTGCATGGTCATCTGCAGCTTGCCACGCTGGCCAAACAGGAAATGAGATTCAAAAGTTCGCGGTTCTTTTCCTGTCTACCTGGCCAGTGCATCTGAACTGAGAGTGCCGTCCGGAGCGGTCACAATGGAGCACTCTGGGATAGCTCCCGGAGGCCAATACTGTCGAATTGTGTCCACAGTACCCCAAATTCGACCCGGCAAGGCCAATTTAAGCGCTAATCCACTTGTCAGGGGTGGAGTAAGGGAAATCGATTTTAAGAGCCCTTTAAGTCGAAAAAAAGGGCTTCATCGTGTGGACAGGTGCAGGTTTACATCGATTTAACGCTGCTAAATTCGACCTAAAGTCCTAGTGTAGACCAGGGCTTAGAGAAGTCCTCAGTATACTAGAGCTTGATCTACCTTCATTGAGTCTATATGCAAAAGTAACGTTTCTCTTCACTGTGGGAGGCAAGTGCTACCTTGGAAATCTCAGTAATGTTCTCAGCTTGCAGCTATAGCACCTCTAGCTGTGTTCTGGAATTCCCAACCCAGACTGCTCAGGGCGTTAGAACAGCAGTGCTGTGATTGGTTGAACTGCATTATTAACGATCTATGAAGAAATCCCTTAAGACATGTTAACACAAACTGAGAATTGGTCTCCATAAACGCCACTCAGAAAGTGGAGCTTCATAACACATTGTCAAAACAAGAGGCCCCGAAGTCTAACAAAATTTACATTTCAGTAAAATCTCCCCATGTCAGTAACTATAAGCACTAAGATCAGGAGAGTCTCCTCTACACTTAACAAACTCGTAGGTAAGGAGTAAAACTAACCCCCCTTTATTTAAATTGTTAATGTGACTGGTCAACTACAATATGATTGTAATACGGTACAGTATGTGCAAACAGAGAACCAAGAATAATGCCTCTCACACTTAATTTTGCAGAGTAGTTGTAGCTGTGTCTGATCCCAGGATATTACAAAGACAAGGTGGGTGAGGTAATATCTCTTATTGATGAGAGAGACAAGCTTTCGAGCCACACAGCTCTTCTCGAGGTCTTGTGGTCCAATAAAAGATATTACCTCACCCACATTGTGTCTCCTAGAATCATAGACGATTAGGGTGGGAAGAGACCTCAGGAGGTCATCTAGTCCAACCCCCTGCTCAAAGCAGGTCCAACCCCAACTACATCATCCCAGCCAGGGCTTTGTCAAGCTGGGCCTTAAAAAACATCTAAGGATGGATAATCCACCACCACCCATGCTTCACCATCCTCCTAGTGAAATAGTTTTTCCTAATATCCAACCTAGACCTCCCCCACTGCAACTTGAGACCATTACTCCTGATTCTGTCATCTGGACTCTCTCCAATTTGTCCATATCCTTTCAATAGTGAGGGGCCCAAAACTGAATGCAATACTCCAGATGTGGCCTCACCAGTGCCGAATAGAGGGGAATAATCACTTCCCTCGATCTGCTGGCAATGCTCCTCCGAATGCAGCCCAATATGCCGTTAGCCTTCTTGGCAACAAGGGCGCGCTGTTCACTCATATCCAGCTTTTCCTTGACTGTAATCCCCAGGTCCTTTTCTGCAGAACTGCTGCTTAGCCAGTCAGTCCCCAGCCAGTAGCAGTGTTTGGGATTCTTCCATCTCAAGTGCAGGACTCTGCACTTGTCCTTGTTGAACCTCATCAGATTTCTTTTGGCCCAATCCTACAATTTGTCTAGGTCACTCTGGATCCTATTCCTACCCTCCAGCATATCTACTTCCCCACCACAGCTTAGTGTCATCCGCAAAGTTGCTGAGGGTGAAATCCATCCCATCATCCAGATCATTAATGAAGATGTTGAACAAACTGGCCCCAGGACAGACCCCTGGGGCACTCCACTTGGTATCGCCTGCCAACTAGACATCAAGATCACTACCTGTCGAGCCCAATGATCCAGCCAGCTTCCTATCCACCTTATAGTCCATTCGTCCAGCCCATACTTCTTTAACTTGCTGGCAAGAATACTGTGGGACACCATATCAAAAGCTTTGCTAAAGTCAAGGTATATCATGTCCATTGCTTTCTCCTCATCCACAGAGTCAGTTATCTCATCAACAGGGAGGATGGATGAGAACACGACATGCACCTCAAACACCTTTATCCTTCTTCCCAGAGCCACATAGTCTGCAGTGACGCGATCATGGTCATTCTTGGCAGTATCATTGGTGCCCACGTGGAGAAGTAGGAAGGGGTAGTGGTCCGAGGGCTTGATCAGTCTTGGCAGACACACCGTCACATCTTGAATTCTAGCTCCAGGCAAGCAGCACACTTCTCGAGTTTCCTAGTCTGGACAGCAGATGGCTCACCTTAGGAGGGAGTCCTTGACCACCACCATGCGTCTCCTCCTCTTGGGTGTGGTGGTCATGGAACCCACATCCTATGGACAATGCATCCCATGCCTTCCGGTCAATGGGGTCTCCTTCTGATCCCTTCCCTCAGATGACTCTTCCAAACCATTCTCTCTTACACTTAACACTGTTTTCAAAAGCTGTTCAAAGTAAAATGCACAAACGCTCATAATCACTGGTGTTTTTGCCTTTCACTATGAATTTGAAAATGCTCCTCTTTCACAAAAGAAGTTTGCAGTGGTATGCAGATCATTTGAGCAAATTAATAGGATCAATTTGAAATTATAAGATGCTACTCATGGAATATAACTGCTCAGCCAGCTTGTGTCTTGCTTTGAACCATGAGGCCATCTGCCTAAAAGCAGCTTCCATTATGAAACAAAGTTTAGAATATGGCAATGCTCTGGGGAACTCAGATGGCTTTGGTGAGTAGCAATAGGATACAGAGTCCTTCATACTTTTTCAAGGTTATGAGTTTGAGTTCAGCACAGGACAGTGGTGATCAAAAGTTAGTGTCATACTGACAGCTCTTTGATGGCCTACATGAAATTAATTGGTCATCTCACTTTAGTTCTGAGCAGACAAGAGTCCACATCACAAGTGACAGCCTCAGCAGGGAGGCTGAGAATGGAATGGTCACGGGAGGAGATATCCCTCCAGGGCAAAGTGATGCTTGGAAATCTTGCAGAACTGCTGCCTAGGGTAAATCTGTTCTGTTGACTAAAGGTTTTTGCAAGTAGCAAGCTCGCACAACATCATTCTGACAGAAGCCTATGGCTCCGTCCTGAAGTGCATAATTTTTAGTATGAATTTATTCTGTAGATTTGATTGTAATTGTGATGTTAGCAGTAGATTTAGTGATTTGCACTTTAGGCAATGGTCTTCCATTGCCTCATAACTCATGGGTTTAAAAAAGACTCATTTTTTAAACACATTTCTATGTATGAAAAAGAATACTGAGAAACTGAAAATCTGTCATACACCTGGAAACGCAGCACAATAAATTATCTTTTCAATCTTGCAGTCCACTCCCAGTCTTTATTCAAGCCTAAATTAATTGTATCCAGTTTGCAAATTAATTCCAATTCAGCAGTCTCTCATTGGAGTCTGTTTTTGAAGTTTTTTGTTGTTGAAGAATTGCCACTTTTAGGTCTGTAATCTTGACGTCTGATGTGTCCATTTATTCTTTTACGTAGAGAATGTTTTTGAATTATAACATTCAAAAACCAGTCGGAGAACACTTCAATCTCTTTGGTCACTCGATTACAGACCTAAAAGTGGCAATTCTTCAACCAAAAAAAACTTCAAAAACAGACTCCAACGAGAGACTGCTGAATTGGAATTAATTTGCAAACTGGATACAATTAATTGAGGCTTGAATAAAGACTGGGAGTGGACGTGTCATTACACAAAGTAAAACTATTTTCCCATGTTTATTCCCCCCCCCCCCCACTGTTCCTTACACGTTCTTGTCAACTGCTGGAAATGGCCCACCTTGATTATCGCTACAAAAGGTTTTTTCCGCCCCCGCTCTCCTGCTGGTAATAGCTCACCTTACCTGATCACTCTTTTTACAGTGTGTACGGTAACACCCACTGTTTCATGTTCTCTGTGTATATAAAATCTCCCCACTGTATTTTCCACTACATGCATCCGATGAAGTGAGCTGTAGCTCACGAAAGCTTCTGCTCAAATAAATGTGTTAGTCTCTAAGGTGCCACAAGTCCTCCTTTTCTTTTTGTGGATACAGACTAACACGGCTGCTACTCTAACACCTCAGTTAGCTTACTCAGTGGAATCCTTTGTTAATGGGTACTGTTTACTTAGCTAATAGCAGGGAAATCAAAGCCAGAAGGTTATTACCTTTTCTAAATGGAATCTAGTTACTCCCTGGATCGCAGAACTCCAACCAAAATGCAAGCAAATCCAAATTTCTAATAAAATAAATTCTAGATCACCCTAGAAAATGCATACACTTCTCTTGAAGTCCATCTTCTGCTGTAATGATCTGCTGACCCTTCTAATAGTGCCTGTGACTGCATTGTAAAGAGAGACAGGCCACTTTCTGAGCTTCCAGAGCTACCTCGCAAGAATTTGCACAATGTTCCCACTCACTCTTCCACCTTAAAGGGCTTTTGCTCAGAATGGTCTTTGTAAGGAAGACAAGACTGTAAAACGAGGGCTGGGCAAAAAAACTCAGCGGAGCCATGAGCTGACCTGATGCTTCGCTCACTCTTTCAGCTCAAACCTTTCACAGGGTTTGAGAAGTAACGTGGCTCAGGATGCTTCTCAGCCCCTCTCCTGGGGCAGCTCTCCATGGGCCCGTCACCCTGCCGTCCGCATGGGGCCTCCAGTCACCCATCCGGGCTTCCCCAGCTCCTCCCCTGCCGGCTGTTCCAGTCAGAATTCTGTTTCCTGTTGTGTGCATATGCACAGCCAGACAGCATAGCTTCACAGCAAGGGACCCTGCCACATCGCCCTATTGTTTATATGGCAGTAGCACCCATAGGCCAGCGGCAGAATCAGGCAGCCCGGGGCAGATGGATTTTCACCCGCCGGCTCAGCAGGGAAGCTCAGTGGAGGGCCCAGCTCTCTTGGGGCAGCACAGCAGACCCCAGTGGCGAGCAATACCAATCCCAGAAACAACTCCCACTTCTCTTGCTTTGTAATGCTAAAGCCACGGGCGCCTTCCCTGCATGGGCCAGTTACGCCAGGCAACAGCGAGAGGTTTTACACACTGTGGCAGATGTAGGGAGATCCATTTCCCACTCACGTAGTCAAGATTACAATACACTCATTGTTTGCCATTCAGGTGCAGGTGTTTGCCACCAGTTCCGCTCTCCAGCTTCCATAGGATGGTCTCCCCTAAACCAGGGAAGGGGATAACTCAGCCCATTCTAACTGCAAGGTGCAAGCTGGGTTCTCTACTGTCTCGCACAGTAGATGCCAGTTTGTGTAAAAGGCACCACCAGCTTGCGCTGGCTCCAGAACACATGCTCTGCGCTGAGTCTGATCAGGATAGCCAGCTGTGCAATCTGCAGTTTGCTCCCTCTTGGGAGGAAGCCCAATGCAGAAGGACAGCATAAGGTTCATCCATTACTGAAATCCCTCTTCAGCCAGCAAACCTTGAATAATTCTGAGCCCTAACATGCTTGCCCTCTATGGTCTGGTTCCGCACTGCTGACAGATGTAACGGCTGTGCCGAATTCCTGCATCTTTTGGACAATAATGGACCACATTCACTACCTGTGGCTTTTCCAAGAAGACGGCTAACTTGTAAAATCAACTGTTAAAGGAAGCTGTACTACCCCCCACGTACTGTATAGAACTTGTTATTGGTACTCTCCAGATGCCTGTTATCAAAAGCTCTGCGTGAGACTCAGACAAACTGACACTCGTGTGCCTTCGCCCTGCAGCACTCGCACCCTGAAAGACGCTGCATGGTTCTGAAACAGCTGCACAAAGGCACCCAAGATGATTTTAATCTGTAACCCTTCTGCCCATCAGAGTTGGCAGCAACAAGGGCCGGGTTCAATATCTAGGGGATCCATTCCAATAACACAATGCAAACCGGCTCGAGCCCCCACCCAGTGACCTGGGACAAATATATACCACCCCCGCTGGGCGCCTCCAAGAGGCAATACTTCCCCTCTCGCAAGCACAGAGTCTGAGAGTAGCAAAAAGCCTTTTAATAACAGAGAGAAACAATGTCGCATTATGTTGGGGAAACACCACCAACAGGATTCATAACACAACCCATGAGCAAAAAAACCCACCCCAAGCAAATTGGGGCATGCCCCTTTCCCTTTGGTTCTTGAGTCCAGCAACCCCAAATCACCCAAAGTCCCAAAAGTCCAATGACCCAAAAGTCTCTGTCCCTGGTCAGGGCAGCCCCAGAGTTCGAAAGTTTATCTGCGGAGCTTTACCTCCCTACCTGGGTGGAGACGGGACAGGGGTAAGAGGCACCTTACATGATCTGAAGCTGACCGCCCCACAGCTCCATAGGCCTTCACTTCGCTCCACCAGCCGCCCCACAAACTCCTTCGCTCAGCTCCACTCCGCGGCCCACAAGCAGCTCCCACCGTCCCATGAACTGCTCCGCCAGCCGGTCCACAAACTGCTCCGCATCCCACCAGCAGCTCCCGCTGTCCTACGAACTGCTCCACCGGCCTGTCCACAAGGCACTCCAGCCATCCCGCAAACTGCTCCACAATATATCTTCAGGCTCCCCCACTACTTAACACAACGCTCAGTGATTTCAGCTCTTAGTCAGTTCAGCTCTTTGGTGAATTCAGCTTGCAGTAGGGGAGTCTCAATGCTGGTACACCATTAGCCCA
The DNA here is from genome assembly GCF_965152235.1 of Eretmochelys imbricata. Classification (NCBI taxonomy): domain Eukaryota; kingdom Metazoa; phylum Chordata; order Testudines; family Cheloniidae; genus Eretmochelys; species Eretmochelys imbricata. Next base: position 101,197,810 of record NC_135580.1, read on the forward strand.
AAGTGAGCTCAGCAGCCTGTAACCAGACTCCTAATAGAATCAAAATTAGCTCTGATATTCCACAGTGGAGAGAGGAGGAAGTGCAATTAGCATGTAAGGCCCTCACCAAGGGGCCTAGGCCACCAAGTATTAATACTTATCCCCAGCCTCTCTCCAGTCACAGAGTTTTGGAACCCATGACCCTTGCCTAGCGAGTGCTACTTTGGTGATGGTGAGTCCCTCCATCATAACAAAAGGCCAAGTACAGTTCCAAGCACAGTTCCCATAATCAGGGTAATAACAATTTATTCTTCCTGCCCCAATAACAGAGACACTGGGAATCCCACAGCAGCCAAAGTGACCATTTGGGCAGCTATGGCCTCATTCTAGGCGGGATGGGTGTGCCTATGCAAATGAGATCGTCCCCTGAAGTTCTTTTCCACAACTTGCCATACCTCACCACCAGATGTCAGGGTGGAGCTCATCCTAACACTGCTTACAAATCTTTGCGCTCTGAAGGATTTAAAAGACCATCACCAAGCACAGCCGTGCTGGTGCCATCCTCCTGCAGTCCTGACCCCGGTAGAATCATAGAACCACAGGGCAAAAAGGGACCGCAAGGGTCATCTAACCTCACCCCCTGTCAAGATGCAGTAATTTTCTTCCTGGCTGTGAGCTGAGTGGCTCTATCCATTCTGGCTGAATACTGAATACTCCTCCCTAATCTGGAATCATGGGCAGGAGTCCCCTGTGAGAGAAAGCAGTATAGAAAGAGGTCATTACATTTCATAGAGATTCTGCAACCTTACAGGATGTACTCCAGAGAGTTATATAGCACCAGAGGTGGAATGAGGCTCAAATATATGTTCAACAATAAATGCTATTGTTTTGAATAGCACAAAGTGAGAACTCACTGTTCAGAACCAAAACAACAACAGGATGTTCCATTTATGTGATTTTGCTTCCTTAAGGAGACCGCCCCCAATTCATATATCTGGACACTACAGAGGTATTTGTAATCTTCTTCCTCTTACACAAGCAGGACAGATTAAAAAAAGGAAGGAATGGAAAAGTCTGTCATGTGGTTCCAGTGTTTAAACAGCACTCTGATCTTCTACCAGTCTTGCTGTTTCTATTTGGTCTCCTGATTTGGGATGGGAAAGGACTTTTATCACAAAAAGCCCATCATACATCAAGAGGACTATTATCAAAAAAACTGTACATCAAAAGGTGAAAATGGATTGGTCATGGATAACAATTGCCCTCTGCTGATATCTTCAGCACAGTGGGAGCAGAGGGCTTATTGCCAGTTTGTTAATAGGAGTAAAGATTGGAAATCAAAGTACTCACAGAGCATGACAAAATTTGAGTTCTAGTGAGAAACGTGTCTAGTCTGTAGACTCCCACATCTGAGAAGTTGTAACAAAACTGGGTATTTTATTGCTATGGATCAATTAACATACTTTATAAAGTTTGGACACTTTTCTGAGCCTCTTTGAACTAGAGACTGAGAAGGAATGTCACAAGACAGATTCTCTCATGAAATGTCTTTCTGTATGTAATTTCTGGTTAGGTAGGAAATTTGATGAGAACAGCAGAGTAGCAGCCCCACAATATGTTGGTATATCTAACACCAGGCTTGGCCAAAACCAGAAAGTACTGAGCGGTGTGAAAAAATGGATTTGTTCCTAGATCTAACTTATCAAACAAAAATGATGACAACTCTTGAGTTTAACTTTCAGACCAGGATGCAAGGCCCAGCACAAACTGCTACCACTAGTTACCATCTAATACCTGTTGTGTGACAGCCTCGATTCACATCACAAATCTCCCGCCACCTCTTTGTTGACAATCTTGGCACAGGAGCCACCGGAGGCCCATCCTTCCTCACACCCCTAGACGTGGTCCCTTGAAAAGGGTGTCCAAATGCAGTAGTGAGGTCTGTGGGAAGACTACCCAGACGTTGGCACCCTGTGCTTCCTCTTTCGATGAAAGACAGCCTCAGGTGAGCACCTTCCCCAGCACTGAGTTCACTCACTTTTATATTGTCGAAAGAGAGAATAGGAGAGGTTCACACCACTGTTCCCAGGGCACCTCTGTTCATAACGACCTTGATGGACCCAGCTTGGCTGAGAGGAAGAAAACAGGGGATTAAGCAGTGAAGGTTGTGGAGAGAGGAGGGTAGTAATGAAACTACGGCACAAGAAGTGGTACCAGCAAACAGGAGAGAGGCAGCGAGCTTGTGCCCCAACATTTCCTTCTGCTCTCCATAGTGCCTTTTCCTAGTTAAAGTTAATTTGCCTAAATATGCACCAGGGAGCACGGCAGGAAGATTTCCATTCAGGCAGCCAGCCAGGCTGAGCAGGAACAAAACTTTCTTATGATAATTGGATGCACTGCCAGTAATGCATAAAAATCCCCTCCTGGCCAGGGGGTTCTGTAACGAGAGAGAGAGAGAGAGAGAGAGAGAGAGGGTTCTGGCAATGCATGTCCTTGACTCTTAACGGAGGTATTTAACAGCCTTAACGGCAGCATTCGGTGCCCGCTTTGCACACCCTTGGCACACCCTGGGGAGACTACTCGTGTGTTGCTCAGCTGGCTGCATAGGGGTTCAATGGCTACAGCACTGATGGTGGAGGCTGCTCGCAGATCTTGGTGCCTCCAGTGGTCCCCACGAGACAACTAGAGGAGCCAGGGATTTCTGAGCATAGCGTACACTAGCCATGCCCACTTCGTCTCCACCAGTTAGGCCCGATATAAGGTTGCTTTGCAGTGCAAGGATGTGATTTAGGATTTGGCCCAAGATCTCCATGTTGCAATTCTACTCAGAAAAGTGGCTATAATTGTTTGCTGAAGACCCTTCAATCCACGGCACTGCAGTCACGTAGGATCCAGTGGTCTTAAAGCAGGATTTAGAGAAAGCCTGCAATGGGGCAAGGTTAGAGGGACAAGTGTGTAAAACGGCTAGTACATGACATATACTGAAATCTTCTAACAGTCAGTTAGAAGATCTAGAACAGGGATCGGCAACCTTTGGCCCACGGTCCGCCAGGGTAAGCCCCCCAGCGGGCTGGGACGTTTTGCTTACCTACCGCGTCTGCAGGTTTGGCTGATTGCGGCTCCCACTGGCTGCAGTTCGCCGCTCCAGGCCAATGGGGGCTGTGGGAAGCGGCGCAGGCCAAGGGATGTGCTGGCCACCCTTCCCGCAGCCCCCTTTGGCCTGGAACGGCAAACTGAGGCCAGTGGGAGCTGCGATCAACCAAACCTGCGGACGCGGCAGGTAAGCAAACCGTCCCGGCCTGCCAGGGGGCTTACCCTGGCGGTCTGCATGCCAAAGGTTGCCGATCCCTGATCTAGAAGTTATGAGTTAAATGCATACTTAAAAAATGGTTTACTCTAAAAATAAGCTGGATTTTTATAAGCAATAAAATAAATAAATAAAATAAGCAATTCCAGTCTGGCTATTACTTTCCTCTCTAGGGGGGATAAAAGGCCAGTAAAAATAACCAAAGGACTAGAACACCTTTTTTCTTTTTTAATTACTGTTTCAGCGAGACATGTCACTAACTGACCATTTCCTCTTCAGAGCAGTTGAACATCAACTAACAATGCTTTTCTTTTCCAATCTATACTGTCTAAATACTTCAGACTGCTCATTTCATGTTGGTTTATTATCCTTTATCCATTTTTGTTTTGCTACGTTTTTATTTCTTTTTAACAAAACCCCTAAACGTTAATGACAATGAGGGAATGCACACATATGATGCTTACAGAAATGGAGAATTCCAGGACTACCAGCATAAAAAGTAAATAAAGAATTCATGCGTTCTAATTCACATTTAACTTCACAGATCTATAAACAAAGGAGGCACTAGGATGCTACATTGACAACATTGTGTTTCATTCAAATTGACAACAGGGCTCATGTAAAATAGAAATGCAACTAAAACACGCAGTGGAACACTCCATGTTTGTTAGGCTCAAACGCTTTGATCAAGCACCTTAAATTCATATACACGGAGCACTACAAGGCTTGTAAAAACAGCTATTGCACAGGGGTGTGGAAGCAAAGTATCCAATTTAACAAGTGAGACACCCTTATTTTTAATCCCCTGCATAGATCATTAAAGCCTTAAAAAGCAGGATGCTTAGACCTAAACGACGAATTACATTTTAAAAAGAAATTTAAAAAACAACAGCGATGCACTGGTCTTAATTCTAATGAGGCACAGTCGTGCATGTACGATTCCATCTGCATGTGCAACCCCCCACCAGCCTATGCATACGGATTTGCAAGCAAAACTTAGGTGCTTATATTTGAAAAAAACTGCTACATAATGAATGATATTTGTGATGCTGATGCACCAGGGGCCAGCTCATGCCAAGGCCCCTAGGCCTCACTGAGCACAGAGAAATGCACAGCGGGAAGCCAGTCTGGCTCATCTGTGTGGCAGCATGATTACAATAGATGTGAAGTGGATAAGAATGTGTTTAGACTTGATGAAATGCTTGTAGGATGGCGCATGTATTGATCTCACTTATAACATCTGTCGCCCGGGGTATAAAGTTATATGGAGTGTTTGCATTGTAAACTGTGTAACTCACCAAACAGGAAAGAAGCATTAATTACAGTAACCTCCTGACCCTGCACACAAGAAGGCCCATTGAAAGCAAATGAGCCATTGCGAAACATCAAAGGAGAAAGACTTTGTTGATTGTCCCCCCGCCCCTCCCCACCGCACCCAGGAAGAGGAGACAGGTGCCAACACTTGTTCCATCAGTTTGAACTTTGGGAATAAAAACACTTGACCAGAAGGTACCATAACACTGTGCTGCTTGGAATCTGGAGAGGGCAAGATTTCTAAGCCTAAGCAAGGGATCCCCATGCTGTTTAGCTTAGGTCTAATGGACACACAGAGTTTGCGTCTATTGCCTTTTGGAACCCAAGACTAACTCATTTGCATGTATGTTTGCCTGCTTTAACCTTGTAAATAGTTCTCATTCCTTTTCTTAGTTAATACATCTTTAGTTAGTTAATTACAGGACTGGCTACAAGCATTCTCTTTGGTGGGGCTCTGGACTGTCCTCTCTGCCCACCCGAAACAGCCCAACTTTGTTGACTCTCCAGGCATGTGGAGGGCTCATTCTTTCCTCCTGACAGAAAAATTAGTGCTGTTTTCTACGCCAAGGGTTAGGGATTTTCTGTTCAGAGTTGCTCTTTGACAGAAGGGTGAGGCTGACTGAGATGCATTTTGCTTCTGTCACTTTAATAATCTGTCCTGCATCTCCGAGCCCCAGCACCGGCACATCTTGTTGCTAGACACTGAAATAAAACAACCAAACACACACAGACGCTGGCCCTGAGAGATGCAGGGCGTGATGGTAGGGGCTGAGTCAGGACTGGGAAATGAGGAACCATCCCCAGGCAAAGGCATAACAGTGATCAGATGCAGAGGGTCCATAGATTATTTCTTTGGGACAACCTTAGGGACGGCTTTGCTACCACTCCCCATCATCAGAACACTAATGTTTGGTGCTGACTGACAGTATTAAAATAATAATGTGACAGGCGAGGTGCCGTTCCTGGACAGACACATAGACAGGACAGGATTACACCCTTTGTGATCTCACTTTCCCATCTGCATCATGTTGTTACTAGAGATGTAGCTAGTGTTTTTAAAAGTACCTGTTTAAACTATTAAAATTATATCGGTTAACAGTTTAATCATTAACATGGTCTGGGGCCAGGGGTCAGAGCTGCTGCCCAGCACTGCACCGCAGGGGTCGGGGTCCAGGTCCAGGGCTGCCACTGGCCCCACAAGATGGGGTCTGGGTCGTGGCTGCTGCCCAGCCCTGCACAGCAGGGTCCAGGTTGGAGTTGCTGCCTGGCCCTGCACAGCAGGAGTCGGGGTCCAGGGCTGCTGCCCAGCCCCGGAAATTGGGTCTAGGGTCAGGGCTGCTGCCAATCTGTTTTAAACGTTAACTGCAATATATTAATGGCAAGACCAATATTTATTGATTAACCATTTAACCGTTTAATATTTTACATCCCTAATTGTTACACTAAAACACAACTCCTCTCTTTGAAAAAACAAGCGAAATGGATTCCTGCTGCTCACCTTGGCCCCAAAGGCTAGGCTCAGCCAATCAGGGACCCAGATGACCTCTCCCAGCAGCCGCTCAAATGAGAAATTCATCAGGGACCAGCAGCCCCACAATATTAGTGCAAAGGAGTTCATAAGCAGCTTTCATCCAGTCAACTTCCAGTGAAACCATTCTGTGTCTACAAACTGACTCTGACCCTGCAAAGACTTAAGCACGTGCTTAACTTCATGCCCTGGGAGCAGTCCCACTGATAGCACTTGGTGTCACTCACACGGCATAGGCACATTTCAGCCTGGGCTTAAGTCTTTGCAGGATCAGGCCCTAAGCTGACAGTGAGTACATTTAAGGTTTGAGCTCAATGCTTCCTACTCGTGTAGGGTGAAATCAGCTGTTCTGGACACACTCCTGCTCATGTTCCCCACCTAAATGTGCCATATAATTTCAGCTGGATAGTTGCCTGCACCGCGTGGTGTGGTTCAGCATAGCTAAGCAGCCGCTGGACTGCTGTGGTGGGGAAGGGCTTGCCCGTCCATGCTCTGCCATCAGTAAGGATAAGTCTACACTACACTGTTCTTAACTTGGGTTAGCCAATGCGGGTTAAAATAGAGTGGAGACAAGGCAACTCTGCTTTTAACTCGGGTTAGCAATTAAGAACACACCTTTTGTGCACTGCAGACATACCCTAATCCTGGTAATGTATTTGGGGATCCATCTAGATGAGAGGCACTTTGTTAGGATCATGGTACGACGAGCAGCCATTATTATGCAGAGGAAGAGCAGAGAGGACTGGAGATGCCAGAGGAAACCTGCAGTGTACTGCACGAAATCTTGGCCTCGCTGACGTCAACGGCGACAATTTCACTGACTTCAGTCGGCTCTGGAGTTTTGGTTAAGAAAGCTAGCAGCCCCACAGGGCAAATTACAAGATTCTGCAGCATTCCTCTGCCACAATCATGGCTCTCTGAGAAAAGCAAAGCTCAGTCAGTGAGTTTTTCAAACTGGCAGTACCCTACGGTCCTCAGAATGTCTAACCGGGCCAGGTGCAGCTGGATTGTTCAGACCCACGATCTATCATCAACAGATTGCACCTGAATGGAAGGCACTGCACTAGTTTCCAATTGTCAGACGCACGTGGCTACATTCAGACCTTGGGCTGCGCATGTGTGAAAAGCCATGGCCGGTCGGGGGATGGTACGGCACATTATGTTTGCCCTGCGCTAAAGCCCACAGAACCCACTGCCGTTGGGTTCTCCATTGGCCACAGCCCTGGAAGGGGATTTCCAAGGCAGAGTCCATGGCAATGGGGTGTGATCCACATACATCAGCATGTTCCTTCTTATTCCCTCAAGCATCTGCTGTGATTGACCATGCTCTGCTGGCCCAAGCCATCACCTTGGACGGCTGCACGGGGCAGTGTGCTCATTCTGGCAGCAGCCAGATTTCAGGTCCACGTTAACACGTAGGGAACGTCGACAGCACAAAGAGGCTAGGAGGTTGGCTCAGGTGCCTCTGATATTTCTGGCATTTTTGCTCCTGATACTTAGCTGGACACATTAACCCAAATTCTGCTCTGGGATGTTTACATAGAGAACCAATTGACCTTTTTTTTGTGGGGGGAGGGGGGAACCCTGTTATTCAGTGAACCATAACACAGCAAGGTAACACAGCGGAGCAGACATCGGATAGACCTGCAACCACAGAATACGTTTGAGATCAATGAATAGTTCAGCAATTCCAGGAAAACATGCATATAAACCTTCCCCAACGAAAAGCCATTACTGCAAGGGACGTCAAAAACATCTCTTTAGAAGCTTATCACACCAAGCATATTTAATCAGGTAGGCTTTGTTGATTGAATGGTCTTAATTGCACAGGGAGGTTACCCTGACAGATGAGAGAGTACAAGAATAGGAGAGAACAAATACAACACAGTCAGTGCACAGAAAAGAAGACACACAGAAAAGAAATAACAAGACAAAGGCAGGCGATCACAGCCGGCCTGCCTCTGCATCGCTACACTGACAGCAAAGTATGGCCTGCAGAGTCCAGTAAACTCATTGCTCTATGAGGCAGGTTACAACTGGATGGTCGGGATTGCTAGAGTAGCAAGGAATTGGCACAAAACCTCTGGGCCAAAACCACTACCCATTCAATGGCTAGTCTTAGAATTATGTTCCCTTTCACACCCTTCTTCTTTAAAGCAGCTGTTAATTGCCTAAGGGGCAAGTCTTGCCTCTTGCTGAATGCCACCTGCTGTGTGTGTGCAAGGCCTCCACGCAGTATCCACCTGCCCCAGCATGCTCCTCACCTGTAGGGGGTGTGACGGGTGGATCAATTATCTCCGCTGAAGGAGGAGGCTAGTTGCTAGTTCTCTCTGCCTGGGGATGGGGATGGCTTGAGGACTTGTAGAGTCATGGATCCACTAGCCATGCTCCTGCTCTTTTCTTGGCTGATCTCCTAAGTATCACTCATCCCCTGTAGCTTGCACCAAGTGCCAGCAGAGGCTTTTCTCAAAATACCCCTTGCCCAGGATCTCTAAGTCCTGTTCTCCTGCCCTGCGTGCAGCACTCAATGGACTATTCAGTACAGTTAGTAAAAACTGATGCTTGACCAGCAGAACAGCCTGGGGAAATGGCTGCAGAGCGGAAATTACTGCTCGTTAGAATCCATAAAGAGCCTGTCTACAACACAAGGCACCTCTGATAACAGCACCCAGCACAATGTACCATGATGGAGGAAGAGCCAGCTGGAATACTTGTACGGAAATGAAACTCAGGTGAAATATTTGAAATGTTTTGCAGAGATACAGCATTGTCAGTGAGGCGTTTGTTGGAGGGGGAGAAGGGGAAATAGAGGGAGTAGGGAAGAGAGCGGATAGGGAAGAAGAACTGAGACACATATTCTATGTAGCCTTGCGGTCAGGGTGCTGGGCTGTGGGAGCCCTAGGTTCAAGCACAGTGGGGCCCTGGACCATGACCAGGGATCTGCAGCTCCTGTGATACAAACAACTAATGGGGTGGGATCTGAGTTACTACAGAGAATTCTTTCCTGGGCGTCTGGCTGGTGAGTCTTGCCCACAAGCTCAGGGTTCAGCTGATCGCCATATTTGGGGTCAGGAAGGAATTTTCCTCCAGGGCAGATTGGAAGAGGCCCTGGAGGTTTTTTGGCCTTCCTCTGTAGCATGGGGCACGGGTCACTTGCTGGAGGATTCTCTGCACTTTGAAGTCTTTAAACCATGAGTTGAGGACTTCAATAGCTCAGACATAGGTTAGGGGTTTGTTACAGGAGTGGGTGGGTGAAATTCTGTGGCCTGCGTTGTGCAGGAGGTCAGACTAGACGATCATAATGGACCCTTCTGACCTCAAGACAACATCTAGTTTGACTGACTAATGTACTAACTTCCAGCACACGTACCAAAGGAAAATGACAATGATCATTCTCAAAATAAAGGGCAGAGAAAGGTGCTCCTCATGCAGTATAACCTTGATTCCTTCAATTAAAATTAACGAACCCTTACCAGAAGTCCAGAAGAGAGAGCTGCACATTGATTACAGTCAGTTGTTTATGTCCAGTTAATGCATCTTGCCTTATGCAACAGCTGGCAATTTAGGTCACATTTACTAATACAACGTATTAGTAAGATCCCATAGTAATTGGGGTTGTTTATGTCGTTGTGTTTATGTTCCATCTTACTTGCTGTGACATTGTACTCAGCTTATTACACACAGCAAAGAACCTATTCTGGAATGGGGCCTAACGGGAGCGAGTCCTGCCTGCACCGATCAAACCAGCGATTCAAGCCACACTGCCAACAAAAACCAGCTGGACCCGTTAACACAGACACAGTCTATGTTCCACTGCATGTCTGATTTGTCACAAGGATGGATGAAGCGTCTATGAAAACTTTGCAGAGTAAGAGAGCTATTCTCCCACCTTTTCTATGGAGTATGGACAGTCTGAATCCCTACATGATACAACTCATACCTATGCTTTGGGCTCCACACAGCTAGCCAACTCCCAGCAAGCCACTCAAAGGCCTTGTTTTGACAGCTTGAAACATTCCCTGGGGGCTGCAATGACTGTCCTACCCCTCCTGCATTGACAAAGCTGCTTCACGCCGCAGACCCACAAACTGGCTGTTGCTTTTCTCTGCTCCCAGTAAGTTCTGCTAAAGGACAAATGGGTCTTGTTCTGTGGAGCAAGAGAAGGGCTTCTGTGCAGAAGATTTACAGTGGGCCTTGGAAGATAAATCTGGAGACATTTACCAAGAGATCCAAGGCTCCAGGGCAATCTGCATTTTTGCAGGCAGCATGCTTATAAAGAGTGACAATCTGTATAAAACCGTCCCTAGCAGCTGCAGCCACATACAGAGCAAATGGCTCGGGTAGTGAGAAAGCACATGAGGCACCAGAGCCAGGGCCTCACCTGGGCAAAGCAAGGGTGACAAGGCTAACCTCTGGTGCTTTGATAATGGTATCTGCTCACAGAGACACAGTTCCCAGCCTTGGGTGGATGGTGCTGCTCGTGAGAGATGCTCTCCCACAGGGGTACTGTGCTCTGTTGTGCTCCCCGCTCCTGTCAGCCTGGGGCTGAGACACCAACCTAGGGTCACTCCTTAAACGTAGGCAGATCAGGCTCCAGGTCCACCATGCTCATCCATTCAGTAAGCAATCCCAGAGGCAGACCCTAGACAAGGCCCGGGAGCGCTGCTAATCAGCCAGCAGCACACAGTTCCTCGTCCTGCCAGACCTGCCTCTCCAGGACAGAGCTCTCTAAGCCCTAACCGAAATGGCTTTCCATCCCTTGGATTCTTTCAGAAGGTGCAACTCGAGGAGACATGGAGAGAACGGACGCCTCGGTTAGCATACCTAATGCTACCTTTTCCTCCTAGGCCAGAATCTCAAGCTCATGCTGATGATGTTGCTTATATCTTGCATTCTGTTATAGACAACCCGCCAGCAGCCCTTCACCAAGAAGCCTGGAGATTTCCACCCCCTTCCTGTGCGCTGCTCTCACCTCACCCTTCCTCTCTCGCAGCCTCAAACTGATTAGGAAAACCCCATGCCCAGCCTATTGAAGAAAGAGCAGTACGTGAAAATCACTAGTGCCGAAGGACCGGGTAGGTATCCAGAGGACAGAAGCAATCAGGATGGCGACTTCTGCCGATACGACATTCCACCCAAGGTAGCAAACACAGGAGGCTCCGAAGCTATATGTACCCTGGAGATCCCAGCCAGGTTAGACACTTTACATGGTTTGTCGGCAGCCATGGTTATGGGGAGTAAATTTAATGCAATCAAATGTATCCTTTGCCAGGTGTCCTGTAATATTCTTGATTCTCTTTAGATTTTGGTGTGTGTACAGCGTGAGGGGAACAGAACACAGGAAATAAGGTGTGAGACGTGACAGGAGAATATCTAACAATTCTACAGAAACCAGAACAGCCTTCCTGGTAACTTGAGCAAAAACGGCAAACACACCTTACTGGTGTATAACTAGACAAAACTCTTACAGACAGCAGCAACCCCTGAGCACTAAATGTGGAGGGAGTTGGGGTAGTGGATTGGTGCATTATGCCTCTAGAGTGCTGGTTCAAAACAGGCTCCTGGTGGCAGTGGGGGCTTCTTCATAGCCCGTGTCATGTGAAATGTGCTGGTGGTTTCATTCTAGACTCAGTCTACTTGTCCATGTCACAAGAGCACCTCAAGCACCGGCAGTCTTTTCAGAGACACCATAAACAGCCGGGGCCTAGAAGCTGAATCACCCTTTCCTCTGGGGCTGTGGGCTGCTTCGGGTAGGGTGGAGTGAAGAAGCAGAAAGCACCACTGTCCATGTAAAGCTTCAGTCAGACGTCCGGGTACCTACTCCATGTATGACGCTAAGGTTGAAAAACCAAGCACTCAGAAGTCAGGGAATGCAGAGTTCAGGTGGAAAGCTTACCTTCAACTCAGTTGTCTTCTGCTTATATCTTGTTTTCTAAATTACTCGTTAGTTAACACCTTACACCCTCTGCAGTAGGGTTGTGTAACAAACTGCAGTTGGCACTACTGTGCATTAACACAGTACATGCTGGGCCATTGCTCTGCCCAGGGCCACAGGACCAGTCCAGCAGCAGCGGCCTCAGCCTTGTCGCCCAGTACTAGGGCTGATTAGGGGAGTTGGAAGCAAAGTGGTACAACCAATCTGCTGAGAAGGAACGGGGGCTGCTGCTGGCCCGGGTGAACAAATGGATCATTCACTCAGACAAGTTGAGCCAAGGCCACTGCCTGTATTGGTGCTATTCAGCAAATATTATATTTGATTTCCCATCTCTAGCAACAGGCACATGCAAAAGCCTAAGAGTATTTTCAGACCGTACAACAATAAAAACCCATGTCCAAGTGACAGGAGAGCAAAGGCGCACAAGAATGGAACAAGTTAAATTACTCTTCCACTCTCCCATGCATGTTTATACAAGCAGTGAGAGCACAAACATGAATCACTGTGGTGAGGCTAAGATCTTTATTTCAAAGTGCATAGCTACCCATTCTGCACTAGCCACGAGGCCGGTCTGCACTGTGAGAATCCAGTATTAGGAACTAAACAAAATGATTAAAAATCAACAGAAAGCAGGCAAAAATATGGAGCTGATAACCTCACTGATACAGACATACATGAAATATCAGATAAATCAATGTGGCCAGCATTACGCCACCTTCCTGTATCACACTTAGAAGCTAAAGGCTTGTATTTCATAATCTTTATATTTTCGGAAGTGTTTGGTACTAATGAAACGTGATTGGCTTTAGCCATGGTGGGAAGCAAACACAGCATAACTCTTCCCCCAGCTACTTTTATACTCCCGAGTCCTAATCAACCATATATATTTCAGTCCCTTCAGTCCTGGTCCTTGGCTACCAGTTTTCCTGGACCATTTAGGAACCTACAGATGCAGATAGATTGCAGATGCCTACTGGGATTTTCAAAAATGCCTATGCAGGGTAGGTCCCTGTGGAGTAGTTACAGACTTCCTGGTTATCACAGAGGACCAGGATTTGGGGGTAACTTAAAAAACAGAAGGGACTTGATGGTCAGGGAGCTCTCTAGTTGTTGCGTAAGGCATGGCCCTTTATGTTTATATCCTCACATCGCATGGTGTTAACTGTAGAATCTGAACCCAGACCTCTGGAGACCACAGTTTGAGTCTGGAAGACTGATCAGAGCCCCTCAAAGACTTGCTCTTTAGAATACAGTGCAGGACTATTGAAATGGAACTGATCAGGGAACATAGTAATCAATAGATTTAAGGAATTTTATTTTGCATTGAACACACACACACACACAACTGGTTTATAATACAGGTTTTAATTGTTTATTATAAAGAAAGGGAGCTGTGGAGTGGTTATAGAGTTCCTGGTTCTCTCCAGTTACCGGAGAGGACTATGCTGCATTGCAAGAGGGACTTAATAAACATGGACTTCCCAGTGATGGAGCTGCCTAATTGCTCCTTAAGACATCACTCTTTTTATGTCCTCACACTATGTGACTCCTGTTGATGTTAATGGGAGTTAGACAACTAGGCTCTTCTGAAAATCCCACTCAGCACCTATGTGCATCTTTAGGCACCTAAATAGATTTTAAAACCTGCCCTTCCCACCCAGTGCTTAATAGGAGAGGGATAAATGTCCACGTGGCTACTTACTATTTGCTGTGACCTTGAACATGCTTTAAAGCCTGGGCCCCAGGTCGGAAAGCGTTCATATTACCTAACAGCACTAGCAAGCTGCCAAATCATCAGAACCAACAAATATTTCCCAGGTTAACCCCATTTGGCATGCAAGGCATAGGAACCAATAGACAATTCCAGCATGGCACAGATGTAATAACATTCTGAATTAGGATGGGGGTTGCTCAGCATATGTTTTAATAATCTGGAAAAAAAAGAGTGAACAGTGAAGTGGCAAATTTTCCGATTAGCCAGAATTATTTAGGATACTCAACACTAGAGAAGACTGAGGAATTCCAGAGGGCTCAAACAAAGCTAGGTGAATGGGCAGAATAGCCACAGATAAACTTCACCGGTGATAAATGCTAACTAATGCGTGTTGCAAGGGATAATCTGAACTATTCCTGCGCATTGTTGGTTCTAAACTAACTGCAACCGCTCAGGAAAATGGTATCACTGTAGACTGTTCAGGGTGTAGCAGTGGTTAAAAAACTGTCCAGATGCATAGAACAAGATGGCCAAAAAATACAGAAAATATTACAATTCCATTGTATAAATGGATGGTACAACAAACAGCAAAACTGTGTTCAGTTCTGGTCAATCAACCCCAAAAATGATATAGCAGAAGCAGAGAGGGTGTAGAGATGGATGAGAAAAATTATTAGAAACCTTGACCAACTTCCACATAGGAAAGACTGAAAAGATGAGGACTTTTTAGTTTAAAGAGGAGATGATAAAGAGGGATCATCATAAATCATATAATGTCATGAATGGTACAAAGAAGGTAAACCAGGCACTTCTATTCATCCTTTTTTATTGCACAAGGATAAAGGGACATCCAATGAAATTGCAGTACTAAAACTGAACTAAACTAAACTTAAAACTGATACAAAGAAAGAAACACATACTTACCTGTGGAACCCACTGCTACAAGATATAATTAAGGCTAAGAATTTAGCTGGATTTCATAATAGGATTGGTCTTTTATAAGCAACTGGATGTGGTGGTGATGGGAGCTATAGAAAACCCTGAGACAGGCAGACAGATAATCCAAGGGATATAGATCTTCATGGCACTAACTGATGGGGTTTCAGAAGAAGCACCCTTCCAGGTAGGTTATTCCATTATTTCCTGTTCAGTACAGGGGATTCTAACAGCTTGTTCTGGACACTGTCAGAGGCAGGATACAGGATGACTACATGGCCCTCGTCTGGTCCGGCAATAGATTAATTTTCCTCAGTCTCCTGATTGCTAAGACTTTGGTTTGCTGTATTTGTCAGATGCTCCAGACACTGCAGTACGTGGGACTTCGGAGACTTTTCCTCTCTGACTTTTCTTGGCTCTTCCTCCAAGGCATTAATTATTCAGCCCACTTAACATTGCTGTTTTATTCAACAGTGTAAGAGAACCATCTTCTCCCCCGGTTCCTGTGCAATCATTTCTAGAAAGGAGAAGCAAATGGGGGGCATCTCCTGTAGGAATCCAGGGCCTGTACTGCAGCTTCCAAAGCTGTCTCCACAGCACCCCTTCTTTCTAAATGCAGAGCCAAATTCTTCTCTCGGATCGTTTACTTCACGGGGAGCTCAGTGTGGGAGCTGGGAGCAGAGTTTGGCTCTGAGTACTGGTGGGGAGCTGGGACTGGTACAGCGTCACATTTGTTGCCTTGTAAACGCACCTTAATTTGCCCCACTTACGCATGTGTGGTTTTGGGGCTTGGCGGTGACTCACGGAAGCTGAATGAGGCTTGCTTGTCTGACTACTCCTATTTATTACATGCTCCTGTTTTCTACAGCAGGAGTGGACGGACCGCTGCTATTTTCCATTCTTCTCACCACTGGTCTCTTCCCAGCCTGTGCCCTGGATGTATCATGCCTTTTCCCTTGTGTTGCTCACCACGGTTGTTTATTTAGCTCACACTGGAAGCTGTTAAAGCAAATATTGGGGTGAGAGAGTGTATCAACTGAGGTGGCGTTTGAGCCTTGGGGAGTCGAATAGTCACCTTGATTCATATCACCTTCTTTTTCAGCTTTTGGTGCTCAGTGCCCATGTTCACTCTTCTGTTTTGTACCATCTTACCGTGCTTAGACCGTGCAAATTTAGTCTTTACTAGGGCTGTCTGAAATAGCCTCAGAACTACCTATACCCATTTTTTGCATGTTCACTCAAAACAGTAAATATTTTTCATTCTAATCTTGATGTTTTCACACAGAAAAAAAGTTAACCATATTTTCTGCAGGTATAAAATTGTCTCTTCGCTACAAAAATCCACGTCTCCTGTGAAACTACCCATTTTTAAGGATTTCTGCAATGATTTCACTGATCAAAGGCCGTGTTCACTGACAACAATGGAAACTGTTCCCCAAATCAAACTGGCAGATGTTTATGACTGTATCAGGTAGTTCTGAATGTATGTCTTCTACCTCTTTCATCATGTCACTGCCTTGTAAGGGCATCACCTTCGCGGGATGAGATTTTACCGCTCTGGCGATGCTAACCATATTAATATTTAATACCTCGCTGGGCCCTTGTGAGGAGTAATTAGTAAATGACTATGCAGCACGATGAAAACACCAGGTGCTACATTCTATGAGATAAATATTCATATCAAAATTCATCATACTTCCACCGCACCCAGCGGTGCCTGCAGTGTTCCTAAGGATCCAGCCCTAATGCTATTTACTCCCGACTCTATTTTTACTTGTTCTCACTACCTGATGCTCATTTTGCAGCCTGGCCTCCAGAGCCATGATACTCAGCTTCCCCTGCAGCGACCCCACAATACTGCTCTCCTTGCTGTACAATTGTCTCTTTGACATCCAGGTTTTGATGTCTGTAAACTTCCATAGACCAAACGTCTGCCAGTTGGACTGAGCATAGCTTGCTGGCTTGCAGGCAGCAATTTCACTGTTAATTGGTTTGAGAGTCATTCTCTTTGACCTGCACTTGACACTCCTGGCTGAAATCTTTGGCTTATTCCTTTGCATTTAATTGTATGTACACGCCTAAGTGTTTCACACTGTTACTTTTCCCTACACCCTTCACACACACAATTCTGACCCACACGTTCAAGGCTGGCTGACCACAGTTAATACTACATATAATGGATAGCGTAATTGCTGTAAATCACCAGTGAATTCACATAGTGTATAGCTCCTGCTGCTTAGGCAGCATGTTGTTCTGTGCTGCCGTTTCAGAAAATGTCAAGCGTCCTCAAGGTCTGTGGTCCATGTTAGCACAGCTGGAAGATATTTGCATATGCAAAATGTGGAGACATCTAGGCAAGGTATTCCAGCTGTAACCTATTGCCTCTTTATTTAATGTGTCCCATCACTTGCCTCTTGGGGCTGTTTCCCGGGGGTGAAAAGGAGATTATGGGGCTGCACCTGCCTTCTCAGGAATTACATTAGCTTTCTAATGCCAAGCAACTCATTCAACAGTAGCCAATGCTAGTCTTGCCTGACCCAGTCTACGAGCAGGGTTTCCATCCCGAGTAGCCAATGCCACAATGGAATGAGAGAGACACGGTCAGGCAAAACTCCATGGCTGAATGGGTTGCTTGATCCAAGAGGTGTTTCTAATTTCTTCTTTCTGCAGAGGGAACACACAGATAAATCTGCCACAAGTGCCAGCAGCATCTGTGTCACCATATAAATAATGGTAATAATTACAGCTCATCATCATCTGGTTGCTCCAGCAGTTGGTGCTAACACACACTGCCTCTAATACACAACAGTTGTATTAGTAACAGTTGGTCCCCTGTTGGTTTGGATTTATCAGAGCCAAAGGTATCTTTCCTTTCTCTCGGCATTTGTGACAACTTTCCCAGTTATTTATACTCGGAATAATTCCTGTGATAGTTGGGTTAATCTTAGTGACAAGAATGAATTCAGATACACAACACCTCTTTCTTTCTTGTAATTACCAGACACAATAGTCACCTAGCAATGTTATATTTTTCCCAAGCTAATGCTAGGCAGTGAGGATCTCCATCAATTATCAAAAGCCACAATGCACACAGAACAGCGGATGCCCTCACAGTTTAGTTTGATATCTGTTAGCTACAAGATCACAAATTTGTCCATCAAGACTAAACAAAGTGTTAATTTCTCATCTACTTTTCCCCCTCTACATATTTATTAATTAGCAAACTAATTTATTTAGTCCTTTAGGAATTACGTGCCACAGCAGACATTCTAGGCTGTCAAAGAAAACTTGTTGACTAGTCCAAGACATTCAACAAGGGCTAATTGATAAATATGTCAGAGCACTGACTAATTGGCAAAAGGTCAGGCTTGATGCATCCTGCCACCACTTCCTTTGTAATCCGTTTTTGATACTGATAACTTTATACTTTTTAGAAATAAAATCTATGCAAAAGCCTTTGGAGAGTGTCTATTTAATTTCCCAGATATGCTTGAAGTGAAATGTGCTTTACTTCATTAGATGAAAAATGAGGAAATGGACCTACTCTGCAAACTAAAATGTATCACAGGCTCTGAGAGAGTTGATCTGGAAATCCATAAGTAACTTAATTTCTCATCTACTGAATATCTTATTTCAGGTGTTGTTTGGGGTCCCTTCCCGATTACCTACATCAAAAATCATTTTACGGATTTAGAACAGCTCTGTTATCAGCTCTGAATGAACACATGGCTGTATTTGCAACAGATGCCCCCTGTGAACTCTGCACAAGTAGAAAATACACACTTCAGAGACGTACACATTACACTATGAGGCGTGGCAATCATGTCTTAAAGCAGCATTATGCTCCTAAGGCAGAACTACCCTTCAGTCCATGGGCATGACTCCAAGTTACCACCGGTAGAAGCCCTGCACAAGAATTGAACGTGGTGTATTATTAGAACCACAGTTAGTATATTTCCCTGCTCCCTAGTACCAGGCTGTATGCTACCTTCTGCCATGTAGAACATAAAACCTACCAAAGTGTTTGTATGTTTATCCATTTCTTGCCCTCTAGCACCCTGAAAACAAGAAAGATGACAACATATTCCTGCTACTAATGGTCACTCAAGGAGATTTCCCAAAATCCAAGACACCAGGAAGTCTGTGCTTTCATCACAGGAAGCGGCGAGGTCTTTTCTCCATCTCACATGTACGTATGTAAGGTGGTGATGCCGTGGTGACAATGTATACACTTAGCTTTCCACTGTAAGCCAGATCTGACCTCATTTCCCAGCTTCCTTAGAAAAGCTGGTTTATACCATAACGTTTGCCTGCATGTTCTCTCACAGGGAACGGCTGGTAAGCTTTGGTTTTTAAAAGCTACCATGCTTCATTCCCTTTCTTTAATTTTTGTGCATCACTTCAATTGATACTTTGGGAGATACACTGGTTACTCGCTCCCCCCTGGAGGGAAATAAGAGGCACGTTGTGATCCAGGTGGCTTTGGATCACATCTATCAGAAAGAGTCAATCAGGCATGGGAATGAATACTTACGGCTCGTGATCTTTTCCACAGTCCCTCTCTTCACCAGTGTGGAAAGTAACTCCTCACCTTGGGCTTTAGCTCCACCCACTGGAATCAGGAGGCCAAAGAAGCCTGTTGGTCTGAGTCAGAACCATCAGAATCTTCCCAAAGTCTTGAATCAAGCGGTTAGTGGGAAGGAGCATGAGAATGAGCTGGTGAAGGGACAGACGACAGGAGACACTACGGGAAGTGAGCACCGCCCACTCCTCAGCCGCCTGGAATGTCAATGCAAGCTTCGGGGTGCCGAAGTTAAACAATGGCTTGGAAGATGCTGAATGCAGAGGTCTAACATGCAACAGCCAAACAAGACCCCTCGTACAGCACTTCAGAAAATGGGGGCAAGACCGACCAACAGAACTGTGGGAACCTGGTTCAGAGGGAGCAATGCCACTTGTTAATGGTGTGGTGAATGCAAGATAACCCGCCACGTGGCCATGAGGACTAGTCTGTCAAAGGCAGCTGCAGAAGATGCATTGTTGAACGTATTTAAATAGTGCATACACTAGGCACAGAATATGTGGCTACTCAGTAGGGGCACACCCGTGCACTCCACAGGATGCCTGGCCAGCTCTGCCACCGACAGCGTACCTATCATTGCACATAAGAGCTAACGGTAGGAGTCAGCGGCACCGTATGTGATGCTTAGGACACACTGTGGTTACAACGAGTCATTGTTGCCGCTGGACTTGGCACTCCTGTATCCAATCCTACCAAGCAGGCTTATTTTCTTGTTTGTCTTTTGCTTCTACAAAATGGACAGTCAAACCCAAGGGCACCTCCCTTGAGGGCTAGAGAAGGTATGAAGGTCTGAGAAGAGACACTGAGCACATGTTGGTCAAAAGCCATGCACGGAAATGGTTAACTAGTAATTATGGTTTGTCAAGACAAGCAAGAATGGGTGAAACCTTTTAGGAGGTCAGGTTCCTCCCCATGCTGGGTGAGGAGCTAAGCTAGATAACAGGAGGATGCTGGGTTATGCCCTGTAGAGTTTGTAAGAGGGTCTCTCCCATGGGAAGGATAAGACTTAGAATCACAGAATCATAGAATATCAGGGTTGGAAGGGACCTCAGGAGGTCATCTAGTCCAAACCCCTGCTCAAAGCAGGACCAATCCCCAATTAAATCATCCCAGCCAGGGCTTTGTCAAGCCTGACCTTAAAAACTTCTAAGGAAGGAGATTCTACCACCTCCCTAGGTAACGCATTCCAGTGTTTCACCACCCTCCTAGTGAAAAAGTTTTTCCTAATATCCAACCTAAACCTCCCCCACTGCAACTTGAGACCATTACTCCTTGTCCTGTCCTCTTCCACCACTGAGAATAGTCTAGAACCATCCTCTCTGGAACCACCTCTCAGGTAGTTGAAAGCAGCTATCAAATCCCCCCTCATTCTTCTCTTCCACAGACTAAACAATCCCAGTTCCCTCAGCCTCTCCTCATAAGTCATGTGTTCCAGACCCCTAATCATTTTTGTTGCCCTTCGCTGGACTCTCTTCAATTTATCCACATCCTTCTTGTAGTGTGGGGCCCAAAACTGGACACAGTACTCCAGATGAGGCCTCAACAATGTTGAATAGAGGGGGACGATCACGTCCCTCGATCTGCTCGCTATGCCCCTACTTATACATCCCAAAATGCCATTGGCCTTCTTGGCAACAAGGACACACTGCTGACTCATATCCAGCTTCTCGTCCACTGTCACCCCTGGGTCGTTTTCCGCAGAACTGCTGCCTAGCCATTCGGTTCCTAGTCTGTAGCTGTGCATTGGGTTCTTCCGTCCTAAGTGCAGGACCCTGCACTTATCCTTATTGAACCTCATCAGATTTCTTTTGGCCCAATCCTCCAATTTGTCTAGGTCCCTCTGTATCCTATCCCTGCCCTCCAGCGTATCTACCACTCCTCCCAGTTTAGTATCATCTGCAAATTTGCTGAGAGTGCAATCCACACCATCCTCCAGATCATTTAGGAAGATATTGAACAAAACCGGCCCCAGGACCGACCCCTGGGGCACTCCACTTGACACCGGCTGCCAACTAGACATGGAGCCATTGATCACTACCCATTGAGGCCGACAATTTAGCCAACTTTCTACCCACCTTATAGTGCATTCATCCAGCCCATACTTCTTTAACTTGCTGACAAGAATACTGTGGGAGACCATGTCAAAAGCTTTGCTAAAGTCAAGAAACAATACATCCACTGCTTTCCCTTCATCCACTGAACCAGTAATCTCATCATAGAAGGTGATTAGATTAGTCAGGCATGACCTTCCCTTGGTGAATCCATGCTGACTGTTCCTGATCACTTTCCTCTTATGTAAGTACTTCAGGATTGATTCTTTGAGGACCTGCTCCATGATTTTTCCAGGGACTGAGGTGAGGCTGACTGGCCTGTAGTTCCCAGGATCCTCCTTCTTCCCTTTTTTAAAGATTGGCACTACATTAGCCTTTTTCCAGTCATCCGGGACTTCCCCCGTTCGACATGAGTTTTCAAAGATAATGGCCAATGGCTCTGCAATCACAGCCGCCAATTCCTTTAGCACTCTCGGATGCAACTCGTCCGGCCCCATGGACTTGTGCACGTCCAGCTTTTCTAAATAGTCCCTAACCACCTCTATCTCCACAGAGGGCTGGCCATCTATTCCCCATGTTGTGATGCCCAGCGCAACAGTCTGGGAGCTGACCTTGTTCGTGAAGACAGAGGCAAAAAAAGCATTGAGTACATTAGCTTTTTCCATATCCTCTGTCACTAGGTTGCCTCCCTCATTCATTAAGGGGCCCACACTTTCCTTGGCTTTCTTCTTGTTGCCAACATACCTGAAGAAACCCTTCTTGTTACTCTTGACATCTCTCGCTAGCTGCAGCTCCAGGTGCGATTTGGCCTTCCTGATTTCATTCCTACATGCCCGAGCAATATTTTTATACTCTTCCCTGGTCATATGTCCAACCTTCCACTTCTTGTAAGCTTCTTTTTTATGTTTAAGATTCGCTAGGATTTCACCGTTAAGCCAAGCTGGTCGCCTGCCATATTTACTATTCTTTCAACACATCGGGATGGTTTGTCCCTGTAACCTCAACAGGGATTCCTTGAAATACAGCCAGCTCTCCTGGACTCCTTTCCCCTTCATGTTAGTCCCCCAGGGGATCCTACCTACTTGCTACTGGTAAAGGAAGCAGTGCACTTACCTATAGGAAGATGACCTTAAAACTATTCTGGTGACATTTGTAGCCCCTGGGGTGAAGGAGCAGCTGTTGACACTGTTCCATTGGGACAAATATATTTTGATGCCATAGCAGAACATGATCACCTGATAGAGCCTTGGTCTTGGCATAGTAAATGGGAGCATTCAGTGCTGCTGCCTGGCAGGTGGTCTCTCCTGGCAAAGGAGAGCGCTGTGGCAGGCCATTTTAAAGGAAATGGGAATAAAGTTTTGACGGATGGAAGAGCCAGAGACAATAGAGACTGCATCCCAACTACACTTGTTTTCATTTTGCAAAACCAAAACCTGGCTGACAACCCAAGAACAGGGCTGCATGGCCCATCTTGGATCCTATACACTGCAGGCAAACTTTCTCCAAGCCTTTTTAGAAACACGTGCAACTGTTTCATTAGCTTCACAAGTGGGAGAAATTCACCCCTTTGCAAGGGGCCAGCACAAAACCTATGCACCAAATAAGCCCCATGAAGATTAGCATTGTGTGATAATTCATTCAAAGTAAGCAGGGAGGTAGAGAGGAGAAATTGCATCCATGAATAATGCTGTATCACTCAATGACAGTGATTTCCTTATACTTCCCAGCAGAAAGTCCCATCTGATGCAGTCACTGAAAGGAATATATATCCATTATTATTAAGCATCATTTTCTTTATGTATATGGTGCCACCATTATATATGGCTCTTTACAGACAGATAAAAGACAAGCTTCCTGCTGCTATGTTAAAACAGCAAACGTCACCCCAGACAGGAGCAGGAGCCGGGTAGGGTAGAACAGAGGTGTGGGGAGGATCTCTCAGAGAAGGCAATGCACTGGAAAGGCAGGAGACTTCAAAAAACCTTTTGCCCAGTGTGGTAAGTGCTGGTTTTCAAATGGTTGGCCAGAATAACAATTGTTTAATCACTCTTAAATTAATTCCCCTTCAGCCAGCTCAGTGTAAAGATCTGTTCAATGGGCACAGAGGTCACAGAGACAAACAAGTGGTTAGGTTGCATTAAGAAAGGTCTAGTGAATTACCCACTTTGAGTGAACATCCTCACTTGGAATGTTGTGCTCATTTTGGGTGACCCTATTTCAAAAAGGGTACCACAGAAATGGCAAAGCTCTGGAGAAGGGCAAATAAAAATAAACCAGAAGCCTGGGAAGTTTGGGCTACGCACTTTAAAGAAAAGATATATGAGAGGAAATCTGACAGAGACATATAAAATAATGCCTGTTCTAGAAGAAATCAATAGGACATTGTAATTGACCCAGGAAGAAGCACTCAATGAAATTAAAAGACAACACATTTAAAACTGAGAACAGGAAATACATTTTACCCAGTGCATAATTAACCTGGAGCACTTGCCACCACTAGATATTATTGAGGCCGAGAGTTCAGCAGGATTAAAAAAAAAAGAGGATTAAGCATTTATAAAAGTAATCCAAAAGTCTGTTGTAGCCACGCTAGCTGGGATGAAAATGGCAACCTCTAACTGCTGGAGTTAAGAAGAAACTCTCCCTACCTCCAGGTTACAGCATAATTGTTCATTATGGCAATTTTCCCAAAGGCGCTGGTGGTACCTACTGTGGGAGAGAGCACACTGGCCTAGACGGGCCCTTGGCCAGATCTACTCTGACCATTCCAGTGCAGAGCTATGGAATGTTTGGTAAGGGTAAGACTCCATCCATCAGTGCCAGCAAATTGAAAGCAAAGGTTTCCAGGCCATCTTTAACTATCTAACTCCCTTTGTTGCTTACAGAAATATATTTCAGGAACTGAGCGCACTGGGAGATCCTACAGTATGAATGATACGTATTCCCATCCCAAAGCCCAACAGCATGAGCTGAGGTCAGAGTGATGAACATCCTGTCTTTGGCGGTTTTCAGAAAATCTTTTCATGTTATTTTAATGCCGAACGTTTGTTTCAGATGCTTCAGACAGAATTGCCCAGATCTCCTCCCCCACAGCCTTCCCAAGTCTGCAAAGGTTTGCTTTCGAGCTCAAGTTTTCATCCACCTTTCATAATGACTCCGAAAAGAAAAAGGAGAGGAAGAAGAAGAGGGGTGCCGTGATAATAAAAAGGAACAGAAGGAAATGGAGCAGTACAAAGTGAGAGCCAATGTTACAGAGCTGGAGTTTGCTGGCAAGTTTTTCAGGAAGGAAATGCTCACCTCCTATCCTTGAATTTAAAGGTTATATACCTGACTTGAATGTGCTCATGGCAAATAATAATAACTCAAATTAAGGAAGTTTGTTCCATTTCACTGAGCCTGGAGATGCAATTTTCAGCCTTCATTTTTCTAAATTAGTCAAGCTGCACTCGCAAGCAGCTGCACATGCTAGACCTGCTCTAGGAATTAATTTGGGGAAGTTCTCCAGCCTGTGCTATGAAGGAGATCAGACCAGATGATCACAGGGCTTCCTTCCAGCCTTGGAATCTACGAATCTATTAATCTGATGCAAAAGTGCTGCAAAGAAAATGGGTGTTATCTGGCTTGTTAATGCCAAGTAGATTTTTTTCTGCATCTCTGAATCATATGCCTTTACAATTAAAGGCTGTTATATAAATGGAATTTGAATGATCGCCCATTGAGATAGCAACTTGTCAGCTACAGAAAACAAATTGAGGGCCAAATGCAATTCTGGTACAACTCCACAGAAATCACTGGAGAGATCCCAGGGATGACTTGCTCCTGACTGAAGAGGAAAATACTTGCCAAGAGGTACCCTGAGAAAAGATCACCAGTGGGTTTATCTAATCAGGCATCTTATTGCCTTTCGGTAATTGCTCATGCTCTGTTTTTGTAATGCCCCGTAGGGGAGCTGTTCTACATTCTGTCACAAAACAATGGTCCCCCATCTCACAGGGTGCAGAAGCCCCATTTGAACACAGAAAGAGGAGAGTTTCCTCCTGTAGTAAGGATACAAGTTGAGACAAAAGTCTCAACCAGGCATTCCGAGGAAAGTGAGGGTCTCCATGAAAGCAGCTTCCTGATTGCTGGAGGCAGAAGAATCTCTGTGGGCGCATTGTTCTATTGCTGGCTTTTAGAGGGTGGGTTTGTTTTTTTCTGTTTGCTCTCTACACCATGCAGTGTACAGGATCCTGGAGACTAAAGTCTTAGGGTGAAAATCTTGTTGGATAAAAAAAGATTAAAAAAAAACCCCTTTTGTTGAGGTTGATCTTCAGCTCAAACCTACCTAATCCCTGTCTCCAAGACCTCAGGAATAATAAAGTGAAAATTGTGAAACACGGAGCATGTGAGGCTGAGGTTTGTGCCAGGGGCTGGATGAGCTTGTGGGTGCAGTCTGGCATACCGGGACCGTGAAGGAGCAAACTGCTATCTTGTTCTCCAGAACTGCAGCTTTCATTTTAATACAAAGGGTAAGTCTCCAATTGTTGTGGTTGCAAAGAAAACCTCAGACATGTGCATCAAGCATACCGAAGGCAGAGACATCTAGCTGAGTCTGCAGAGAGCTTGGCGCAGTTGCTCTGAGACGTGCAAACTGCCTTGTTCACCTCAGTGAGGGGTGAACTCAGATGCCCAGACACAATGATTGAAATATTAACAATATTATTAACTCTTTCACTCCTCATGTGAGAGAGCAGGGGGAGGGTCAACCTCGGCACCAGTTACTGTGAACAAGGGCTCGTTTCGGTACCAATGTGGGTGGCATTAGGGAGATGACAGCAGTTATGGTTTTTATCTCGAGCCAAGAAGGAGCCTATCAGAGCCCATAGGAATGTTCAAGTCCCAACAAGGGCAGCCAAGTGTAGGGAACCCAGTGGAGCTCCACAAGCTCACACAGGCACAGTTTGAACAACCTACCCTAAGCAGCATTTCGTTTTGGTGATACGTGTGGGTGGGGCTTGTTTGGTGGGCAGAGCTTGGGTGAGCATCACTTCCATCCTGCCTCCCTGATTGGACCCCGACTTTGTGTGCAAGACAAGCAAAGATCGAAGATCTTTGTAGATCGAAGCCAGATTCTAACCACTGGTGTGCTGCATAACTGGAAACAGGTCGTCTGAGGAAAGCCAAGTTCTAGGCTGCAGTTACAATCTCATGCTCCTCGGTGGCTGTGTCAAGATCCCGTGCACAGCTTTACCCAGCACACACCAGAGCCGTCCAGCTCACCTGTCTTCTGCACCAAGCACCTTGTTTGCCTTCTGATTCACATATTCCACATCTCTGTTTTTCACTGCTGTATTTCTATGGTCTCAGAGGATGAAATTAGGCAGGTTTGGTCCTGAGAGCTCCTTTTAGCTGGGGGAAATATCTGAGGTACAGGGTAAACAAAGGTGGGGACCGTGCCAAAGACCATGGTTCCAAAAATGCTACTGATGAGAGAAAAAAGTTGTCTGTAGGCACTTCAGACTAAACACCCAAGCTACAGGCGAAAAGGGAAAATACTTTTTAAATTTTAAACCTGAATGGATACGTGGTTCAATAAAAGGTTTAGTCAGTAGGGCCAGATGGTTGCATTATGCTCAGGGTTTTGCATTAAACAATCTTTTGAAGTCGCTTCCATTCCTTGGACCCTTGACAATGGATCATTTATTGGAAGCACTGTGGTAGTGACCACAAGCCCCGGTCAGGATCAGGGTGTAATGCACATGCTTCTGCACATCCCATTTGACATTCGTCAGTGCGGGCCTCATGCTTTTCTGTTTCACACTCCCACTACGCTGAAACCTGAGGGCTAAGGTTCATTGCACAGTCTCCCCCAAATTACACTAGCCTTCTCACACATGGCCGCGCCCATGAGCAGCACAGCTCTGCAAGCTATCTCCTTCCTCTGCCCTGCGAGGGTGACACAAGCAGAAGGGGACTTTTGTATGTGTGAAGATAGACTCTTCCTTTGCTTTCCCCTGATCCCCTCCTACCCTCCTGCTGTTAGCAGGGGTTCCCTTCAGGCCTTCCCTCCACCTCCACGGCTGCTGTCCCAGCCTGCCTATTTGTGCAGTTTGAATTACAAGTGGGATGTGGGAAGGAGGGAAAAAAGATTTTGTCAGGGGACCCCGATCAATAAGATCCGCAGGTTCCTCCAATGTGCCGGAACCAGCCATGTGACCTGAACGTGCTTGTTAGGATATAGATATTCAGGCCTGTCTGTAAAGGCCTATGCTCTAAGAATTTAGGTGTATTCTTATCACTTGGCAGGTTATAGAGGTACAAAAGAGAATCAAAATCACTGTCTGCCGGTGTAAGGTCCTTCTCTTACTGTGACAGTCTGAGGCCCTGTTCTTAGGTCAAGGCCTTTGGCTAAGCAGCAGAGGCAGCCATAAGCTGGGAAGCGAAGCAGAGGCAGCCATAAGCTGGGAAGCGACCGGTCACCTCCTCACATTCCAAACTAGTCACACTGAAATAAGGTGCTATTGGGCTGTTTGGCACTATCAGGACAGGATTGTATCCTATCGCCTCCAGAGAAAGGGAAGTGCCTAGAAAATGTAAAAGGAAACTTAGTTTGATAGCATCCTGTCTGGCAAGAACTCACTTATCAATAGCTGGGATGTGAAATCCTCACTTCTGTATTGTTTTGTCATTATAGTTCCCACTTTGCTATTGTTTGTCTGTATAATCTCTGTCTGGTTCTGTGATTGTTCCTGTCTGCTGCATAATTAATTTTGCTAGGTGTAAACTAATTAAGGAAGTGGGATATAATTGGGTACATAATCATGTTACAATATGTTCGGATTGGTTAGTTAAATTTCAAGAACATGATTGGTTAAGGTATAGCAAAGCAGAACTCAAGTTTTACTATATAGTCTGCAGATAATCAGGGAAGAAGGGGGGTGGGGGTGGGGGTGGGCATGCGGGTGGGGGAAATGGGAACAGGGAATGGGGGTAAGGAAATTGGAATCATGTTTTGCTAAAAGGGGAAATGGGAACAGGGAATGGGGCTGGGGAAATTGGAATCATGTTTGGCTAAGGGCAGGAATGGGAACAAGGACACAGGTGTAAGGCTCTGTGGTCTCAGAGCTAGGAAGGAGGATACTAAGGAAGGAAACTGGAATCATGCTTGCTGGAAGTTCACCCCAATAAACATTGAATTGTTTGCACCTTTGGACTTCGGGTATTGTTGCTCTCTGTTCATGCGAGAAGGACCAGGGAAGTGAGTGGGTGAAGGAATAAGCCCCCTAACAGTGCTCACCCAGAGCACAGATGTACACAAATTCCTGGGTAAAGCTGGTGTGCTGGGACTCTGCTCTGTGGCAGAACAAGGCAGCACAGGGCGCCTGCCAGGCAGATCTAGCACTAAATGAAAGGGAATGAGGTAAAAGCCTCTACAATGCAGCATGCACGAACTGGATGTTTTCTATTTAAGTGAGTTCAACTAACTGCTCTCTTGGCCTAACAGAAAAATCTATTTCCATGTGTAACCCTTCTGCCCATCAGAGTTGGCAGCAACAAGGGCCGGGTTCAGTATCTTGGGGTTTCATTCCAATAACACAATGCAAAACCAGCTTGAGCGCCCACCCAGTGACCTGGGACAAATATATACCACCCCCGCTGGGCACCTCTAAGAGGCAATACTTCCCCTCTCGCAAGCACATAGTCTGAGTGTAGCAAAAAGCCTTTTAATAACAGAGAGAAACAATGTGGCATTATGTTGGGAAAACACCACCAACAGGATTCATAACACAACCCATGAGCAAAAATCCACCCCAAGCAAATTGGGGCATGACCTTTCCCTTTGGTTCTTGAGTCCAGCAACCCAAAGACACCCGAAGTCCCAAAAGTCCAACAACCCAAAAGTCTCTGTCCCTGGTCAGTGCAGCACCAGAGTTCAAAAGTTTATCTGCAGAGTTTTACTTCCCAACCTTGGTAGAGATGGGGGGGGGAGGGATTAAGGGGCACCTTACATGGTCCAAAGCTGATTGCCCCACCTCTCCATGGGGCTCCACTCTGCTCCACCAGCCGTCCCACAAACCGATCTGCTCCAAAAGCCACTCTGCTCTGCTCGCCATCCCACAAACAGCTCCACCATATATCTTCAGGCTCCCCCACTACTTAACATAATGCTCAGTGATTTCAGCTCTTAGTAAGTTTAGCTCTTTTGTGATTTCAGCTTGTAGTAGGGGAGCCTCAGTGCTGGTGCACCATTAGCCCAAAGTGAATTCAGCTCAGCAGCCTGTAACTAGACTCCTAATGGAATCAAAATTAGCTCTGATATTCCACAGTGGAGAGAGGAAGAAGTACAATTAGCATGTAAGGCCCTCACCAGGGGCTCATACCACCAGATATTAATACCTGTTCCCAGCCTCTCTCAATTCACTGAGTTTTGGAACCCATGTCCCTTGCCTAGCGAGTGCTACTTAGTTGATGGCGAGTCCCTCCATCATAACAAAAGGCCAAGTACAGTTCCACTGTCCTTGATTCACATAATTAGGATAATAACAATTTATTCTTCCTGCCGCAATAACAGAGAAACTGGGGATCCCACAGCAGCCAAAGTGACCATTTGGGCAGCTATGGGCTCATGCTAGGTGGGGTGGGTGTGCCTATGCAAATGAGATCAGCCTCTGAAGTTCTTTTCCACAACTTGCCACAACTCACCACCAGATGTCAGGGTGGAGCTCATCCTGACTCTGCTTGCACATGTGTTTTGAAAACTGCTGAAGCTATTTCATTAGAAAGTTCACTTCTGTACATTTACCTTCTGTTAAGCCATGGGGAATTTATGCAAACACAAGGTCAGTGCAATCATGCAGTGTTTAAGTTCTCTCGTTTCAAGCTATGGGAAACATGGAATGTCCCAGTACTATTTCCTTACACCCTCAAGAGAAGTTTGCAGGAAGTCAAATTAGACCTACCCTCCTTGTAATTTCAGAGACAGTTCCATTTTTGGCATGGCGATTCTGAGCATTACAGGAATCGTAAATAGCAACTGAAAACTAAACTCAGGAATTACTGAAAATAAAATACAGGTGTTGTGCAACCATCAGAAAAGTCCAACTTGAGGCTAGACAGACAACTGCAAATAAAAGGCTTTATGCATAAGATTTTGAACAGCTAGAAAGTCAAGCCACAAAATCCATGCACAAACGATATAGTGATTTAATTCACGGCTGACAGGACACATACACCTTAGAAACCTGCGCACTTGGTCAGTGCATTTAGAAATTAAAACACTATCTGACGCAGTGGTTCAGTCAAGTAAAGAAGTCACATAAATATCCCTATTTTTAACTTTACAGGCCAGTAAACCAACCACTAATCAAACTCTGAAGTTAAGTAACCAGCAAGGCTTCGTATCTGCATTGTTTGTTTCTGAGAACTATTAGTACAACGGCATTTTTAAAAGAAAATCAGAAAAAAAGAGCCCTGAGAAATGACTGCACACGTCTTTCTTTGGTGCAAGGAGGTAAACGCGAACCCCTTGGAACACTCAAGGAATTCTGAGTTTCAATACCAAGCCTCAGAAAAACAGAGCCAAACTTCCTGTCACCCACAGAAAAGGACATAGGTGGCTTTTACCGCTACAGGATGCTACCAGTGGTTATGCTTAGGGCTAATCTACATAAGAACTGCTGCAGCAGCTCAAACCACCTCCACGAGAGGCGCTATGTCAGAGGGTGAGCGGACCATGCCGGTGCTTAGGTCAGTGTAACGTAGGTGGTTTAGTCACCCCTGAGCGACATAACTTTATAGCAACATCAGTGATACACGATACAAGCCCTCAGGAAGCCAATATTTTACCATAGTGCAGAATAATTTCCTCACCTCCCCACCCACACTACAGTAGTCAAGTCAATAGTACAGCAGTAACACTTAGCTGTTACACAGCACTGCTCACCCGTAGATCTCAAAGCACTTGAAAAGAGAGGGTGTCATTTCCTTTGTTTTACTGATAGGAAACCGGGGCACAGAAAGCTGGAACAACTTGCTCAAAGGCACATAGTGAGGCAGGGGCACAGCTGGACCCACGCGTCAAAGCGCCTAGTCCAGTGTCCCATCCAACAGATCACCCTTCCTCCCAGGAACAGATCAGTCTGGGCCTGTGCTCCCAGCTTATGGAAGCAAATGTACTGACGTTAACGTGAGACTGTCTTGTGAAGGAAATGATATGGCCAAAGCTAAATAAAGAATAGCACCAAAAATGCCCCAAGCAACCCATTGGAGAGTCAATCTAAGCAATTTCCTGGCAAATCCTTCCTGTTGGGGTGCATATTGAAATAACGCTGTACCCCACTGCAGTTTGCTTTGCCTATAGTATTCAAGGGTTGGTCTAGTGTTCACTGTGGGGGTGGCATATTTTTATCCTAAGTTTAAGGGTGTTTTTAGAGGAGTTACTGGTTCTGACTGCAGCTGTCAGGGCACGCAGAAGGGAAGCAGATTGATAACCGGGATCCAAAGGGAAGCCTGGCTAGGGATGTTCACGGACTGACTACAGACATGCATGGAGACATGCACCAATGCTGTACTCCACCATGAAATGACAGAGGCTCCCACCTTGAAATGTTTGGACACCCCCTTCAGTGTCGGTGCATGTTTTACACCACTTGGGAAGAAGTTCAGTACGTTAGGAGGAGCCTCGGCTGGGGAGAAGTGACAATGGGGTAACAGACCCCGATTAGGATGCAGTGTTGAGAGGGTCACACTGACGCCATCACACACTGGCGAAGGGATGGAAGGCAGCCCAGCCATTACCCCGAGATGTCACTCCAGAGCCCCGTCGCTGCACTCAGAGCACAGAACTATCATTTTGTGTATGACAGTCAGAAATCATTGATCTACTATTTTTGTGGCACATAAAACTGCAGATTTTTAACATCCACTGGGCCAAATCTATGACCTTACTCATGTGAGTAATCCCAGGATGTGGCCCAATGTGTGTTTTGTTACAGTCAGTCCTTGGAAAGCAGCTACACTTCTTCCTACACTGGGTCCCAATCTTGCGAGATGCAGAGTGCCCTCAAGCCCTATTGAAATCAACGCTCGTTCAAGGCACTCAGCACTTCTTAAGATCTGACTCTGATTTAGAGCCTCTTTTGTTTTGCCATGAGAACAGTGAGCTGGATCTGTTGGCGAGGAACTGGGGTTATTTTCTAGCTACTTCTTTCTATTCTGGGTTTTACCAAAACGATTTACAGCATATCCTCTGAGAAGGAAAAATATTCTCCATCCATGCACTTCCTTATAGCTGGCCTCGGTAAAAGAGATCATCACTTAAAGGTTTTTGGCAATCGCTCCTATCCTGACAGCATGGGGCCAAATACAGTTTCCAAAGGAGCACCCATTCCCCCAATAAAAGTGAGCACAGGAAAGCCCATTATTTACTCTACATTTATACTCCTCTGGTTCTTCACTCAATGGGTGCAAACTGTGTGCAACCATTCACTGCGGCCACTGATACTCATCTGCTGTCTACTCTGTTCAGTTGAACGGGGGAGAAAATGTAAGTCACTTACCGTATAGAATTGTAATGAGGGAAACGGGCATGACTAGGATCCCAACCAACATATCTGCCACCGCCAAAGACATTAGGAAGTAGTTTGTGGCATTCTGTAGCTTTTTCTCCAAGGAGACAGCCATAATTACAAGGATGTTCCCTCCAATAGTCAGCAGAATGATAACCAAAATCAGGAGGGCTGGCCAGTTCTTCTCCCTCATGGACACACGAGAGACTTCTCCCCGCTCAGAGGCATTAAGAGGGTCGGACGTGGGCAAACTCTGATTCAGAGTCAAATTGTTGCTTAAGGGCCAAGCCATCAGACCACCGTGCAAACGAAAATCTAGCGTCACAGACACTGTCGTTAAGCTGACTAATATCCCAGTGCCACTTACAGTGCTCATTCTCTGGAGCTGATTTTCCTCTTTAATTGTTCCTCAACGTTAATTTCTTTTTCAAATGGAGGGTCCAAGGCAGCAGCCGAATTTCACAAAACCAGCGCCAGAAAATTGTTTGATCTTCCATAATGGACTAAACCTTACAGAAGTTAGAGTGGAGCTCTTCTGGTTTTCCTCTGAGATGGGGTTAGATGACCACTGATTGGCAACCCAGAGGGACAGGAGATTTCATCATGTTCAACTCATTTTCATGTCCAGCATTCTGCAAAGAAAAGAAAAAGGCACCTTCTTTTTCACTGAAATCACAGTACACGCAAAATGCTCTACATCCCCATGCAAACGGCATTCTCCTCCTCTCTCCTCCTGCTGGCTAGAATGTTCTCCAGACTGCAAGTAATTTATCTTATGGGGACAGACCATGCCTACAATTATGTAGGGGAAAAATCACAACAGTGTGTTCTGGCTGGTTAAAAGCTGATTATCGCTAATTAAATGTTTTGTAAAACCAGCAAAAGCAAGTCCGAAGAGTGAGACATGTTTCAGTTGATAGCCACTTCACAGATCTTCAGTCTCATATACAGTAGCAATTGTACGATGCTAGAAACTCCAACAAATGGTGATAGCATGGCGAAAGCGCAATATAAACTGTAATCTTCAATGGAAGTATTTGCATATAGCTTGTACACTCAGAGATGAAGCACAGGTGTCATTAAAAACACTGTCAAGTATCAGGGGGTAGCCGTGTTAGTCTGCAGCCACAAAAACAATGAGGAGTCCGGTGGCACCTTAAAGACTAACAGATTTATTTGGGCATAAGGTTTTGTGGGTAAAAACCCCACTTTGCTGAAGAAGTGGGATTTTTACCCACAAAAGCTTATGCCCAAATAAATCTGTTAGTCTTTAAGGTGCCATGGACTCCTCGTTGTTTTTATTAAAAACACTATGACCAAAATGATTAATCCTGCCACAATAAAGGAGACTATATTTTGTGTTTGTTTTGACAAATGCATGGTAAATCAAACCTGACATATATTCTTATCTGACTCCATTGCTGCCAATCTTTCCAAAATAAACAAACAATTAAAAACCAACGGGGGAAGAAAGACAAACCTTTGCTAATCTAGACCAGTATTTTTACACTTGTCTTCATCCCTCCGAGTGCTTTTGTGTGCAGAAGGCAAGCACACAATGAATTCAGTGGCCCAAATCCTGTTCGCCTCACAGATGCAAGCTGACCCATCGCCCTGAGATGTCAGGGCTGCTCAGCCGCTTTGCCAGGGATATTTGTTTTCAATTTAAAGTTCCTAAAAATCTGTTTTTTCAATTGACAAATTCTTTTTTCATAAATCGTTTAAGGCCAGAGGCGGCCATTGGATCAGCTACTCTGACCTCCTGTATAACACAGGCCAGATAGTTTCACCCAGGAACTCCCGCATTGATCCCAGTAACGTTTTTCTTAGGCCCCAGTTCAGCAAGGCACTTAGCATGCTTCCCATGCTTAGCTGAATTGACTTAGCCTTAGTGACTCAGTTGTTTTGACCTCTGATCCCGCACCATTGAAAACAATGGCAATTTTGCCATCCACTGTGCAGGAGCCAGGCCCCTAATGAAATGCAAAATTTCACCATCAGCAATGGGAAGAAACTATGAAAGAGGAGTACTAAGCATCTTAAAAAGGAAATATGCTGTTTTTAGCACAGTTCTCAGCTTCTTGTCATAACCAACAACACGCAAGTGATATTATATCATCATTTTAAAAATATGGACAGAAAAGACTCTAATATACTGTTTGTATGTGATCCATCACTTTGCTATCCAAGGATCAAAAAGCTAAACGTAATTTACAGGACTAAATTAAATGTTATGTAAAAAAGATGTGCTCAGAGTCTTACAATAAAATGTTTAGCATTCGCAGTGGCTTGGGTTGCTTACTAATGGGTCTCACATGGAAAAACATTTCTTAAATGAGCAGAGTGTACAATGAACCCAGGTTTGCTTCTGAACTAGAGCTAATAACTTCCAAAGAGCTGCAGACCTCATAGTTAGGGAGAAGTCTGTGTAATTTGCACAGAAAACAGTAGTGCGTCTGCACACGCAAATAAAGTGGCAAATCACCGGTAACCACTTCTTTACTCAACTGTAGTGCTCTTAAAAAAAAAATCCCAGTGACTTGCCGGTAAATTGCAAAATACTTCCAGGATATTTTTATATAACACAACACTCACATTAAAATGATAAATGAAAACAGAGTTGACTACAAACTGCTTTCTTTCCGCTAATGACATGCCACTCGGGCTGTCTTAAAGCAGGGCATGAAGTTTTGCTCTTTGACCCCCACATTAAAGTTAACAGGAATCTCCTGATGATCAGAAATTCAGGGGCCTTTCATCAGGTACATACGCACAGCACTGAAACCAGTGGGAACTGTGCGCATGGGACTGATGGCAAGATGGGACTCCTGATGTAACAAATGCTGATACATTATGTGCTACAAACTATTAACACTCCTAAATTAAACTTGCTCAACATGTTCAACAAAGAATTTTTTCCCAATTATTCTAGTAAATTTTAAAAAAACAATAACCCCCCTGGAAAGTAGACTGGTGACTCCACCAAGCTCTCTGGCAGGGATCGACAACCTTTGGCCTGTGGCCCGCCAGGGTAAGCCCCCTGGTGGGCTGGGCTGGTTTCTTTACCTGCCACACCCGCATGTTTGGCTGGCCGTGCTTTGCCGCTCCAGGCCAATGGGGACTGCGGGAAGTGGTGCGGGTCGAGGGATGTGCTGGCCGCCGCTTCCCACATGCCAAAGGTTGCCGATCCCTGCTCTATGGGGTTCTTTGCAGTGTTAATGAGATATTCAGAATGTCACAGAAATCTACCAACAGCACAAAACCCCAGGAACACTGATAGGTCTGACTGGAACATTAGAACCCAGATGTCCAGAACAACAACAATAGGGTCAAAGAGCCTGGGTTTTACAGGAGGTAACCATTTCTTGTACTAGAGATTGTACCAGTCCCATTGATGATTTGGAGCTCAATCCTGCAAGGTGCTGAGCACTCCGATCCTAGTCCTGGAAAGTGCTAATGTAGGTACCTCATTTTAAGCACTTAGGACCCAATCCAACTCCCAATGAAATAAAAGTGTCTCTTTCCACTGACTTTAATGGGAGCTGGACTGGCTGTGTAAGGATTTAGGACTTGCAGGATTAAGCCCTCTATACTTTCTCATGAATTTGATTGGAGGCCATGTAATAGACAGCAGGATTATTCACTGTTGTGCCCTCAGTAACAACGCAACTTTCAAACAAGCACCTCCAGGGTTTCCCCAATACCACCTCTGTTAGTTCTTTGGGCATTGTCTAGAACAGCGATACTCAGACCTCAGGCCTTCAGGAGCCAAATTAGTGATCAACAGTCCCCACAAGAGCCACAGTGGTGCGAATCATTGTCTCATTTACTCTCTCTATATATTATTCTCTCAGCAAAATGACGGACCAAGTGTTCTACAATTCGTTAATAACATAATAAAAGCAACCTGACTGGTTAATAACTTAGATTGGTTAATGAAATCACACAGTCTTAATAGCATGTGCCGCAAAGAGCCGCAGGAGACACACGAAACAGCTGCTTGCAGCTCCCAAGCCGCAGTCTGACTGGTCTAGAATAATGGGGCCCTAATCCCTGCCTGTGTTCTCTGAGGCTGCTGCAAGAGAAATAAGGACACCTGGGAATTGGATTTAACTGGGAATTGGTCCTGCTTCGAGCAGGGGGTTGGACTAGATGACCTTCTGGGGTCCCTTCCAACCCTGATATTCTATGATTCTATGACCTGTAGGTTCTAAACATGCGAGTCACATGAGCCATGATGACTTCAATAACACTACACATGCTAGTAAAGCAAGCAGGAATTGCCTCTAATTTCAATCTGATAGTAAGTGGGCCACGTTTATTGCTGCTACAATTTGTGACATGGTCAGATTAAAGGTCAATAAATCACTCCACTGAGAGAGCAAAGAAACACACTGGAAAACAATTAGAAAGAAAGAAATGCAGCAGGTTAAACAGAGACGTACAACCAACGTGATATGATGAAGAAGACACATGCAAATGTTCTCATGACATCCGAGGCACATGATATCAAGAAGGCTCAGTTACAAAATGAGGTCTCACTCTGGACGATATCAGAATAATAAGCAAAAGGCAACATTTTAGAAGGGAAGCAACCAAAACAATGTCATACTGGAAATGAATCACTTGGGTGGAAATGATGTCAGAAGCTGAATTAAGATTTCCCAGGGAGAAGTCTTAAAGAGAAGTTAAAAATGAGAAGCAAAGAACCTGAAACTCAGTATTATTTTTCCCAATTTCATGAAAGCTCCCATCACATTAAATATCTTGGGCTCTAACATAATCCCAGCCCAATGGCCCAGGGATACCAGCCATTCTTACATGCCACAACAGGAGTTATCAACTGAGGAAGATTTCACGAAAAGAGGAAGATAAATCAATCTTTACAGACTGAATGAGAAAATCTTCCAACAGGCCTTGAATACAAAGGAATTCAGGCAGACATCCTCCAGCAGGGAACTCTACCATGGGTTTCCTGAAGCAAAAGGTCTCATCCCAAAATCAATCAGGACAGCAATTTGGGATGGACACAAAGGGCAGCTTGCTAGGTCCTATGTCCAACCCCATGTCCAGAAGACAATTCTTTCATGACTAAGATTACACCACAGCGAGGAGGCTGTAATAGGCACACTGAGGTGACACTGGAGTAGACAAAAAGAAAAAAATCACTCACTCAATCCGCACTTTCAGGTTTCAAAATGAAGCCTCCGTTCTCCAGATACTAATGGGCTGTGAAACCTTGAGTGCCCAGAGCCATGTTTGATTCCCCACCACTGGAATTAAATAAAATGATTACAAATAGGAGAAAACCATTTAGCGGGAAGACCCGA
Source organism: Eretmochelys imbricata (assembly GCF_965152235.1). Taxonomy (NCBI): domain Eukaryota; kingdom Metazoa; phylum Chordata; order Testudines; family Cheloniidae; genus Eretmochelys; species Eretmochelys imbricata. Next base: position 101,236,032 of record NC_135580.1, read on the forward strand.
GGAAAGCAGACTTCCCTACTCGCCGCCTTGCTGTAAATGAGCTGATTGCACACACAGAGATAGAGCCTTCTTGAGCCACTTTGTATGCAAAGCGTGTTTTCCAGATCTGGTGGAAATATATTCTAATTTCCTATAAAGAAAAATAATTGAACACTAAAATCCAGCTCGTCGTCTCACCATTCTGCTTCTCTGTCTGTGTCAGCAGTTAGAACTGTACACATCAGTATAGTGATAGAACAATTTGACTATGAAATTCAGGAACTGAATTAAGGTTGGATTTAGGGCTGGAAGGGTAAACAATTAACCCCATTCTCCAATTTCCAGTTTTGCTTAGAAACATGGAATTGTTTCTTTTAAACTTGGCCCATTAGCTTGGCTATTATTAACAGGACAAGGGAGAAGAAGCCATTAGTACTGTAGCACAGAGGTTCTAGCAAAATGAAAGGAAATGCACTGAACTATTATAACACCAAGGGACCTAAAATATGCTCAGTGTTTTTTGGGCACAACTATGAAACCAGCGTTAAAACCTGTGGGACATATTTGTGCAGACTCTAGAACAGCTGAGTGCGCAGAACGGGGTGCAGAGTGCGTCTGAAAGTGCTCCTGAATGACAAAAGTAGGAGCCCACAAGTTTCTCTTTCAAACCAATCGAAAGCTCTGCCCAGCAGGCCAGGCCACAAAAAACCTCCAGAACTTCCACTGGATCTCTTTACACTGGAGCGGCCAGCTGGTGAGAAGATGGTAGCCTATCGGTACAAAGAACCAGGTGTATGGGGGAGACAGCCCTTAAGTTGTTGGGAGTCCCAGTCTCCATGGACAGCTGTTGCCTGTTGGCTATTGCATCCTGTGGTCCCCATAAATGAAGAGAAGAGGCACCAGGTTCAGCAGAGTTCCAATCACGTCGGTCTCCTCAGCCCCAGAGTGCCCCACATCTCAATCTCCTTTCCCCCAAGCTCAAAAATCCTCAGAGTCAGCCGGGCAAGCTGTGCAGAACTAGCATACTTGGGAACAAGGGGTTAATACCTGCCTGTGACTTAGGTGCAACTGGGCACAAGGATGTGAGCCATTGGAAAGAAAAGATGCCAAAGAAAAAGGGAGCACTGTTCTTAGCCCATTAAAATGCTTCCAGGCTGCACTCATTTATTCTTGCTCCGTTCAGATTCCACACCTCCAGCCCACTAACCATGAAAATGCCATTTTGTCTGTGCATGAACTTGTAGCAAAGACTCTTAACCCTGCACAGCTTTGCACGTGGGCTTGGTCCTGACCTTTCCAACACTGGTTTTATTTATGCCAGCATAACTCCACTGACTTGAGCTGTTCGGGGGCAGTGTGTTCTATACTGGGCAGAGGTGAGACAGTTGCTCACTCAGAAAAAGGATACCCTGGAACCGTCTCACCTCAATACCTGATCCACTCTGCTCAATAACCAGTTCTTCTCCCTTGCTTATCTAGACATGGCTTGAGGCAAATTTTGTCCCTCGCTCTCTGGCACCAGGGCAGTTTTGGATCCAAGTGCTAATATCTGAGTTATAGTCAAGGAGTGGGTAACAAAGACAGTTTGGGCCTGTTCTTGTTGCCACTGAAATCAAAGGCAAAGTTCCAATCAGCTTAAGTGAAAGCACAGCTGGACTATTCTCTTCTGTAATACCACTGTTCTAGTTCAGATTGCTAATACACCTCTACCCCGATATAACATGGTCCACGGGAGCCAAAAAATCTTACCGCGTTATAGATGAAACCGTGTTATATCGAACTTGCTTTGGCCTCGAGCATTTCCATTATTAATAGTCAGCAAATCATTTTTGTTAGAACTAACAGGGTGTATGCAGTACCCTTCCACATTCCTTGTCCCCCTCCTTGTCCCCTGACTACCCCCTCCAGAGAACCCCGCCCCTAACCAGCCCTCCCAAGACCCCACCCCCTATCTAAGCCCCCCTGCTTCTTGCCCCCGACCGCCCCCTCCTGAGATCCCCCCCCATCCCTAATCACCCCCAGGACCCCACCCCGTACCCAACCCCCCTGCTCCCTGTCTCCTGACCGCCCCCGGAGACCCTCTGCCCCTTATCCAACCCCTCGGCCCCGGCCCGGCACCCTTAACATGCCACTCAGAGCAGCGTGTGGGAGCCAGACACTCTGACGCGCCGATCTGCTGGAGCGTGCAGCCCCGCCCCACACGAGTGCTGCTCTACCGTGTTATATCTGAATTGGTGTTCTATCAGGTCGTGTTATACCGGGGTAGAGGTGTATCTCCTCTTGGAACAGAAATGTCTTGGAAAAGTTATCAGGACGGAAAGCCATTTCAGAAGTGCAATGTATTTTGACCTAGGCTATAGCTGACTGTAAGAATCTACAGAGAGACAAGGTAGGTGAGGTAATTTGCACAGAATTCATGTCCCTCGCAGATTTTTCCCCCTCAGAAAATAGGTTCTGCCAGGGAGACATTTCAATTACAACTTTCACCCACCAGGGACTGCTGTGGCATCAGAAAAGAGGGCAGCTGGCTCTGGGCTGGAGCAGCCAGCTGCTGAGAGGAAGGAGGAGAGGTTGCTTTCTTCACAGCGCCCTGCCTGTGGGGAACATACAGAGTGGAGCACATAGGGCTGCTGGGGGGTCATATAGACCAGGACAAGGGCACAGAAGCTAGTGGGGTGACAGGACTAAGCCAGGGGCTGAATGAGAGTGGGGGTGCAGGGACACATGAGGATGGGGCAGATGTGCCTGACTGAATGAGAGAGGCTAGGGGTCAACCAGGGTCTGCATGGGAAGGCTCCCCAACTCCCTAACAATCCCTGCCCCCCCAGATACCCTGTTCCATACTTCTCCCACCCACAACCAACAACCATCCAGGTTCACTCCCAGGCTCCTTCCCAGAAATTACTTCCCTCTCCCTCAGCTTCTCCATTACCACTGACCCCCAAGACTTTGCACTGCTTCTGAGGTGTGTGGGAAATATGGCTCTATACTGTAGTTTAAATGAATTATTATTCAGAGTTCTATATTAATATGCCTAGTAAGGAATCTATTTGTCAAAAAACATTTCCTGAATCTTTTTTGCTGTCTGTATTATTACAGACATACTTGCTGACAGGCATATTGAAATAAATTATCAAAATAATTTATATGGGCAGGATTATACTGTGCTATTTTGACAAATAAAATATGCAGAATTTTAAAATATTGTGTGCATAATTTTTAATGTTTTTGGCACAGAATTCTCCCAGGAGTATTTATTGGACCAACTTATGTTGATGAGAGATACAAGCTTTTGAGCTTACACAGAGCTTTTCTGCAGGTCTAAGAACATATGTTAAGACAATACAGTAGACTTTCCACCTAAGTTCATTTTGCATAATACTTAAACCTTAACTGTATAGTGGGGCTGAAGGCTGAGCGTCATATGGAAAATCAGCCAACATCATTCAGCACCTAGAAATTAGGTTAATTTTTTTATATAAAACAAAAATTGATTTCTGGATTTAAGCCATCAAATAATTTTCCTGCTGTATCTTTTAGTAACCATGAGGGGAAAGGCCTCTGACTAATTCCTTCAGCTACAGTCTTCTAAGCACATCACTATTGCATAAAATAATTAATATTTTATTAATGAATTTTACATATAATTTAAAATTTATCTCCATAACTTTAAACTAAAACTTCACACCTATCACAAATTTTGCTAAGTTACCATCGAAGGGAAGATGCTAGATTTTGAGGCCTATTGTCAATTCAGATCAATAAATTATTATTATTCTTAAAATAATCTTTAGACATCAACAGAGAAAATTCTGTTCTGTGCCATTCTTCTTTTTGGTGGGAGTGACAAACACTAGAATTCTTTGATCTTCTAAGCCTGATCCCTTCTGTTCTGAAGCTACAGTAACATTTTTGTTTGTATTCTACTGAGAATGCCTGAATTATTTAAAGTGAGAGTTTGGGAGGATGCACATCAGAGATGGTCTGGGAGACAGAGTCAAGGGAAAGCTAAAGTTATATATGCACCTTAGCCTGCAGTACTGGGGCTTTAGTAGGGATGGAGTGACTTTCAGAAAGGACTGCCACTGATGCTCTGCCACTAAAAGAAAATAAAGTCACTCAGACTTTCTTGGGATCAATATTATTTTTTCCTTAGATGCTGATATATTTGTCTTTAACTTTATATTTGTCTTTAACTTTATAGCTTAGCAAAGATTTGCAGACCCTTATTTGCTCTGAAGGAAAACAGCTCTCTCATGATAAATTTTCAATATTTTTCTTTGAAATGGACTAGATCAAAGCACATTACAGAACTGTTAATGCACATCAGCAGGGTCCACATGGGCAGTTAATCCACACCAGGCTAGTACAGGGTATATTCACACCCCAACTTCAGCAAACTAAACCTTTGTGTGGCCAAATCCTAAAACTAACCAAGGACCCAAGATGCACCTTTATGCCTAAGTGTTCTCTTGAGGTTTCCTGAATTGGGGCCCAGAAGCTAGTGCTTGGTTTGCGTGTATCCGTTCACAGTAGGTACTTGGTACATTCGCCAAAGTTGTTTGGTGCCACCAACATAGTCAGGATGATTGTAACAGTTCTCACAGAAGGTAAAGGAGACGATCAATGTAAAGAACATGCAGCAGAATTTCGGGGACTCTTCACTGAAGAAAACTTTGTATCAATTTTTTTTCTTTCTGGTGCAGCAAAGTCTTATTTAATGACATGCCCAGTAAACAGACAAAAAAAAAATCATTATTTGCTGCAAGAGAAAAACCGATTAGTTTAAACCTAGGATCAGTTAATTATATTTCTTTGGGTCATAATTATGAATCACCATAATTCCTCCCCAAAACAAATAGCATTAATTCCCCTCTCCCTATCTTCCCTAATACTGTGTCAATAAGACACTAATTTATTTTCAATGGGGGGGGGGGGGGGGCTTCAACACAAAGACTCAAAGAAAACAGCTTAATCTATCAGAAGGCAGGACCAGGTTCTCTCTCTCTCCTGCAGTTCCTAATCCTGGGTGATGTGGAGCACCCCAAACACACACTCAGCACCTATCACAATCAGGTGCTTAAAGATCACAAGTGGTAAATGTGCTACTCAGCTCAAATAGATGATCAGTGCAGCGTTATGGCTCAGGGTCTTACCTAACCTACTGCCACTGATGTTTACTAAACTGAGCAATGTTACCCTTTCTTTTTTGGTACACGGTATCTGGAAGAACAAATCTGTTAACAATTTAATAACATCTCTTTTTTATATGATAGTCACAGTGGCTTGACATTCACCCTTGTACAGAGAGCCAGGTCAAGGACACCATTCTGTTTGCCTTAAGCGTTGCAGAGGCTTTATACTGGCTTTTTGTGTGTGGGGAGAATTTCACTCCAGAAGTGTATATATTATATGGTGTGCAAAAAACCACTTGGCTTGTGAGCTGTCCCTGGCCTGATTCAGGAAAGCATCCCTAGTGAGGACAGCACTTAAACATGTATTTGAGTCACATTGACGTCAACAGGATTTAAGCAAACGCTTACGGTTAATCAGCTTTCCTGATTCAAGGCCCCTGTGAGCATTCTCTTCTCTTCGTGACTGCAGGGGCCACAGTCATGCTGCCATTGGGGACACTCTCGCTCAAGTGCAGCTGGGTGGGACATTTTTGTTTCAACTTGACGGAATGGGATGTTTCGCTGAAGACAAAATCCTTTTGTAGAGAGGTATCAGTTTTCACGAAACTTTAATCAGGAAGGCTTTTGGGTCAGGGGCAGGAGAATGAGAGACATGTATCGCCGGGAAGTTAAGGTACTGGGATAGGTGAGACCAAGCCTCAAGGCCTTCTCTACTTGCTTCAGAATGAAAAAGCTCTTCTCTGAAGCAGGCTGAGCAAGGATTTGGCCACAGCTCTCCTACATCCCAGGCCAGCGCCCCAAGCACTGGACTACAGACACATACTGCCAGTTTTGTGGAAGGGTTTTGTTTTTATTCCAATGTGGAACAAAAACACATTTAGAAACCTTGAAAGTTGGCATGAAATGGAATTGTCGTCCTATGGTCAAGCTCCTACTTTCAAGTCCCTTCTTACCTTTAGCAGACACAGTCATGGTATGTTTTTCAGATAATCTCCTTCGGGAATCTTCTGTGTTACTTTTTCATCCCAAATCTGAACTCTCAATGCTGCCATATTAAAGAGCACATTTCGTTTTTTTCTGTTCAGCTCTGACTCCCTCACACTCGGCTGCCATTAGACAATCCGTCGTCCTTGCCTGTCCAGCTACCCAGCTCCTGTGCCTTGGGATGGAAACCAGCTCTTGCTCTGTCCGCTCAGGGAGTCCACACAAATGTTCACGCCCTCAAAAACTATTAGTTTCTTGTGTCTCTTGTCCTCCGAGAGGCCAATATAAATGCCTGCCACCTGGAGTGAGGTTGCATTAAACTCAGATTTATAAAAAACAACCTGAAGAGTTTGATTGACATAACTCATATTTAGGATGAGCAGCTTGTTGGTGCTCTAATCTGTGTATATAAAATATAAAAGCATATACCAGAATATACACATACACACATATTTTAGGGAAGGAGAGTGAGGATTCATCTATCATTTGATAAAACCCATTCCTCAGCTTTCGCATCAAGCAAGAGATCTGTCCAATATATTTCCGTTTGGGCCATTTTTTTTTTTTTTTGGTCTTCACTCCAATTTTCTGTGTTTTCACAAATTATCCCAATTTTGAAACATCACTCATTCACTATATGAAAAAACGGGGAGAGAGCAAGTGACTAAAATAATTTTAAATGTTCAAAAAATGTAATCTAGGTAATTGGTTTTTGGTATCCTCTCAACTATGCCATAACTTTGTGCATAACGTGGGCCATATGTTACCGTGGCCACTGGATTCAGATGTCTTAGCTTCTAGAACTTGAATTCTGTTAATTTTCATGGCTACAAGTCTCTAAGACTCTCAGCTAAATTTTTAAGAGATTGCTTCCTGCCAGGAGACTTTAGAGGGTTAAATTACTTCCAGTTCAAAAATTATTTTCCCAATGAGACCATCAACCTTTAAAGAGAGTCATTAGGACTTATTACTTCTCTGATGCTGTAGTCTGTGGTAGGTAACAGAATCGATTTTACTGGGATGGTATTCTGGTGATTTCGGCTCAAAAGCTACCAAAAAGACTTGTTCTCTGAACATGTTCTTCATCTACAGCCACTTATTGTTTTGAAAAATAATTATTGCTAGATAAGGTGAGGCCCCAGATCCACCATAATAATTTGTAGGAAGCTGCACAGTGTCTTCTCAAAAATAGAGCTTAGAAATAGATCCCACCTAATAACCCTATCAAAATCTAACCTTGATTCATGTCATCCCACCCAGCCTTTGTGCCAAGGATTCCATGCTAACTAAGAAAAAACATCCTACATTCAGCTCTTCATTTAAGTTAAAATCCCCAAATTAGTTATTGTTCGGTTTGGCACGAAGCCTTAAAATAACAATTTTCCACATTGCTGGCTGTAAACAGATGTTCTTGTTGTGGTGTACGAATGCTGTTGAGCGCTGAAGACCTTTTAGCTACTCTGCAGCCAGAAAACTATTTTTTCCCCAGAACGAATGGAGCTCTTTTTTGTTTTTCTTCTAGAAAAGATTAGGAAGCTAGGTAGGAAGAATAATGGGGTCACATGTTCTCTCTGTCACTTCCTACAAACGTGCACTTGATTGTAACACTGTTTCTGTTCCCAATTAATGTTATTTCGGATGCCCAGAATATGTGTAGCTGAGTCCTACGTGGCATCTCTAGTGTTGTACATTCAGTCACAGACATTTATACTGTCACCATTGTACACTTCGGTTTCTCTACATTCTAATAGTTTTAATGCCAACTCTCGATGCATCTTTTCCTTAGATAGGAGGAACTTGTTACTCATATTCCTTATTTCTCTCTGCTGCACCTTAAATTTGAATGCACTGTCACATGGATTTCTCTAATTCACGTCCTTGCAGAGGTGTTTATTTTAAACTACAAAATGGTTGATGGATGTTTTCAGCCCGCTGTGACTGCAGGGTGATAACAGGGCTTATGTTAATCCTCCCAAGTTTTAGGTATTGCTTGGACTTCTTTAGAAAAATCAGATAAACAGGAAGAAGAAAATAAAAAGGCAGCCACAACAAAGAATTTGTCTAATGAAATGGAAAATTGCTCACAGTTTTTACCACAAATGTAATTAAACCCTAGTAATGAGGTAAATCTTCTATGACTAAAAGTTAGTGTTATTCACAAAAATGCATGCTTTCAGAGCAGGTGACATTAATCAGGAGAAGAGGTATTATTGAAAGAAGAAAGGAGCTATTATATTTCCCTCTATTTTACTGCGTGCTGTAAGAATCAGCAAACCATTAGAATCTGCAGCAACAACCAGCTAAAGACAACTACTGAAAGGCTAAAATTCCAGCATGAGAGAGAATGAGAGAGAAACCTTTGGGTCAGATGTGACTCTCTTACAGGGGCAGTTGTGGTCTAGGGACAGGAATTTGGGGCTGAGACCCAGGAACTGCTGATTGCTAATTACTGCTCTCCTAGGCAGCTGGCTCTGCATGTGCGTGGAATTACGCTGCCCTCCGGTAACTGGTCTAATATTAACTTGGGTTTGATTAGAGACTGGGAGTGGCTGGGTCATTACACATATTGAATCTATTTCCCTAAGTTAAGTATCCTCACACCTTCTTGTCAACTGTCTAAATGGGCCATCTTGATTATCACTACAAAAGTTTTTTTCTCCTGCTGATAACAGCTCATCTTAACTAATTAGCCTCTCACAGTTTGTATGGCAACTTCCAACTTATCTGTATGCATATATATATCTTCTTATTATATGTTCAATTCTATGCATTTTGTGGGCTGTAGCTCACAAAAGCTTATGCTCTAATAAAATTGTTAGTCTCTAAGGTGCCATGCACAAGTACCCCTGTTCTTTTTGTGGATACAGACTAACATGGCTGCTATTCTGAAAACTGGTCTAATATTGTGGATGCAGGACTGACCATCTTCAAGCAGCATTCACCCCTGCTCAGTTTTCAGATGGGAATCTGAAGGGTCGCTAACAGACACTAGCCTTTGTGCACCTCCCCTTGCCAGTTGGGGAGGAGCGTTGGTCTGACCCTAAGGTGGGAGGGCATGATACCCTAGAAGCAGCATTCCTCCGGTCCAGACTCAGGCATTTACCCCTTGGCTCCACCGAGGCTCTTAAAATGCTCCTATAGACGTTCCATCAATATTTACACAGAAGCTGATTCAGTTTTCATGTCTGTAGAGAGTGTCTAAAATCCCTTCCCCACCTTTTTATGACAGCGTCTGGTGGGAAGTTTTCCTAAGGGATCACACAGGATTATTGCCGGGAGCTTGTCACGTTGCCCACTAATTATTTGCACACTGGTTGCAAAGCCCCATCGCTGCACCGGCCACACAGTCTCAGGAGTGAGGGCACGTTCACCTGCGCCACAGACTCTGGACTTTTCGGGATAAACAGTTCACTGGGTTTATTTCAACTTCTGCCAAAACCGGTGACCCACAAGCATCCTGCTCGGCTCTATTACCTGTAGTCTGGGTCCTGAAGGTTCGCTATTCTGACGGGGAGACATGTGGCACGTCTTCAGGCTGCTGTTTATTATGGGCTCGGCTCCCAAAGGCCGAAAGAGAGAGCTGATCTTTATGTAAATTATGTGCAGCAGCTTTGGAAATCATTTATTAAGGGAGAAAACGGATCAAGGGTATTGAAATAAGGCCAGGTTCCACCGCTGTCCTTCTGGAGCCACTTTCTTCTCAGCGTTGTTTTCAATGTGACCAGGGCCAAAAAAAACCCCCACCATTATTGGGGAAACAACAATGAATTACTTTTTCTCATAATACTATATATTATATTTTGTGAGTTGCAAAGTAATTAACTCTCCTGGTCACCTGCAGGTGGGAGGAAGGGAACAGATCTGCAGATTTCATGGCCTTTGTTGTTAATATAAAATAATTGAGATGAGATTATCACTGGGATATTAATATTTCTTCTCTCTTCTGGGATAATGGAAAATAGAACTAGAGCTAAACTCTGCCCTCACTGGCACCCATACAACCCCAATGCCTTCAGCTTCAGCATTCCTGGGCTCTTCTCCCACCTAATGCTCTCCTGCTACTTCTTTGGGCCTTACGGATGGTTAGTAAAGGAGGGAACAGTATGGCCCTTTGGATGTTAGATGAAGCAGTGATCTGAGGAAAGGTAAGCCAGAGAATTGCTTAGAGATATTAAAAACTGAGAACTGTAACAATATGGCATGAGAGTCTTTAAAAACCCCAAGGCAGTTTACTCTGGGAGATTCAGACACTTTCAGGCCCAGGTGCATCAGTGTCACTGCAAATGCAGAGAGCCAGCGCTGCTCTGATTTTAACTATATAGCACTTGGTTACTACAATACTAAAGGAAGTCCTAAGAGACGGATGGAAAAGGAACCCTTAACTCCCGGTCTAATAATGGAAAACAGAAGGGCAATGTTAGACAGGAACATTACAGATCTAGTCTTTACATTCTTTGGGACTTGCTCACGCTCTTGATTTTAATAAATTGATAAGAAAGAGCAGACTCTGTTTTAAGAACTGGGTATTTTCAATATTCTGTTTCTTTCATGTACTATCTAGGCATGCTAGATCATGCTGTATCTTTTAATTCAAAGCATTCCCCACATTTGTTCTTAAACTGCATTTTTAACATGACATTAAATTACATTTTGTTCCTCAACCACCTTAATTCCTTCTTTAACTTCCAAATTCCATTCTCTGAAAGCACAGTCTGATGATTAGTCCAAAGTCCGACACAATATATTTCTTCTTATCAAGAGAACAACAATGCCAGAAGAAATCTGTTCAGATACCTAAAACTGCTACACGAAGCAAACAATTGTTAAGAAGATGAAATTAGATTAAATACTACCCGAGAAATGAGAAATATCGGCTGACTAAAACTCATTAAACAAACATAGTGAAGGCTTTGCCAAGTTAGTTTTTATCAGCATGAATCTCCATGCCGGAGCAGCCTGGCTGAATGGAAGGGCCATGGCTCAACTTTCTTTGATCCAAAGGCAATCACAACGTAGGATGGGAAAATAAAGAGGAAAACCAGCCAGATGCGGCACAAATACATCATAGAAGGAACTGGGAAGAGCTCAGGAAACAGGGACAGGGCACTATACACCGAAATATATGCAGCTGGGTGCTGTACGTGTGAAAATCTCATTGTTGCCTTTGTCTCCCAAAAACATTTCATGCCCTAAGGGCTTGATCTTGCCCTCAGGCACGGGGGCATGTCAACATGTATAAAATCTGCTATTGCTCCACAGCTGAGGTGATGGTTTCAGAGCCTATGGTGGGGTTAGCTGGGTCTGGAACACAGAGCTGCAGTGGGGAGCTTGTGCCCCTGTGGCCATGTGTGGCCTCAGCCCCCCCCCCCCAGGCTGGCCCTGTCCCTGCAGCCCTGTCACCATCCCCACCCCGTCCCCTCCCAATCCCCATGTTTCTAATTCTGCCCTCTCTCTTCTCTCACACGGCCCAGTCTTGTCCCATCCCTCTGCCAGTGCCTTCCTCTCCACACATCACCTCCCCCCCAGCTTTTTCTCCCTCCTCCTCTGCCCCGAGGAATGCCTAGTCCTATTTCAGCTCCTTCTACCCTCGCCTCTATTCCCTGCCACTGCCCCATTCTCCTCCTCCTCTCTGTCTGCCCTGAGTCTTCCTCTTCTCTTCCCACCGAAATGCAATGGGGGTAGCAGCACAGGTCCCCTCCGGTGGTGTAGAAAGGTCCAGGCTGTTCCCACAGATTAGTTTCCTGCTCATTAACAGTTCCATGTATGTGTGTACCTCACATTACAGCTCAGAGATGCCACTGTGCCCCTTCTCTCTTTAGCGCTCCCCCCAAACCTGCAAGGGTTGTTCATCCCGTCACCCAGATTTGACTACACTACAACATCTCTCCCCGAAACATAGGCTTCCTACAGAAGTCCAAGATGATCTTGACTTCCTTTTATCTTTTTCCTCCTAAAGTTTGTTTCCTTGTTTTTGGCCTCTTTCCATCTTGCACCAACTCCTTCCTTGTCTCACTGCCCATTTCCATCTTGATATATTTTCATTTCTCAGTATGTCACCAGTGTTCATTTCCATTTTCACCATTACTAGAACCAGTTGAATGCTTTCATGATATTCTTCCCCCCAACAAAAGTGGCTTTTTAACCAAACCATATCAATTTGGTAAAGATTTTTTGTCTTTTCAGTAAAAATACAAATCATTTTTGTTATATTATGTTTTTCCTCCTTTTGGTCTTCTTTCCTTTCCCCCCCTTTTCCAGTGGAAGAAAAGGGGGGGCAGTAGGAAATTGAATTGAGACTGAAGACCCTCAATTTTTCGTTTAGTTTTGGTTCATTAAAAAAAAAAAAGCAAATGAAAACCGGCATGAAAAAAATTTCCAATGACACAACTATTTTGTTTTCAATTTTTTTTCTCTGAAATTACCAAGTTTCAACCAGCTCTAATATTATCTAAGTTCTCCTACTAGCGATTTTCTTAATACAATAAATTATATCACAAAATCATTAGCAGTCAGAGTTCCTGAGCTTTTTACCTATTTTTCCCTGTCGTTATCTAATTTCAGTTCAGGTTGCTACCACTTCATGCTCGATGTAATTTGCTTTTAATTGTCATTAAGCTGAAGCAGGAGACCTGGCTATTTGCACTTGTGGTAATTGTGTATCTGTATCTCATTCACCCTTTGAACGAGTGTAATCCTTAGCAGGAAGTGTTTTTCTATCTGTTCCATTTTCTAACAAAGCATTGTGCATTTTCACAACACTGTTTTTTAATTCTATCATCCTTCACGAGAGATGATGCTTTAATTTGGAATGCCTCCTGTCTTGGCTGATGCTCACAAACAACCCATACAGAAATTTTCATCTCATTTTCACCAGTGTAAATCAAGAATGGCTTCCTTAAAGATAATGGGTCTGACGTGCCTCGTGTCAGTGTAAACACACCGATTTCAGTGTAGTCACTCCTGATTCATATTGGAAAATCAGGTCCAATGAACTTAAACCGTCATGAATGAGATTAGAACCAGGCTCTTCTCTTACAGTGATCATTTAATCTTTAAACAATTTTAACACATATCATCTATGAAACAGTCAGGCTGTGTAATATGCCCAAAGCAAGAAGAAAGAAGCCCACTGCTATGACATAACAGATACGTAGGCACATCTGGGCAGGGATGTGACAATGCTGTATTATGTAAAATGGTAATTGTGATGAGTGGAACCACGCAACACATACTCATATATATATAGCATTTGCCTTAATAATTTCCATGGAAGTGAATTGCAGTGACACAAACAATTGCATATAACATCAGTAGATGAGTCAGGCAAAAGGAAGAGAAGGAAGCTAAATATAATGGGAAATGCTTGTTTTCATACCTATATCTTCATAATAGGTAAAGAGAGAAACAGTAAAAAAATTCAGAGACAGAAACATATCCCACTATGGTCATCTGAAATTATGCCAGCAGGCAAAACCATGTGATGTTTCTGATAGTTGCTTTGTGCTCAGACTGAACAATACACATGAAAAATTACTTCAGTTTGAAAGAGGAGAGAGAAACCTGTTCTCACGGTCTGAACACAGGACTCAGGGTGTAACATAATCCCGAGTTCTAATCCCAGTTCCAGCACTGACTCTTCTACAGCCTTGGGCAAATTACTTAACCTATCTGCCTCTAGTTCCCAACCAGCAGAATGGGAAGAATAATTAAACTAAATTTACTTCCCCCACATGGATGCTGTGAAGAGTAATTAAAGGAACATTGTGAATTTGGGAATCTGGTTAATTGCAAAAGTGAGCGTCAAGTAATTTCTTGCCCTGTACTTGTCCCTGACTTCCTCTGCCAGTTCTGATGGTTTTACAATCACATTTCCCAATTTGCTTAAAAAGAAAACATCTCCCTTTTTCCTATGTAAAAGACCAAAACAAACAGCAGAGGGCCCTTAGAGATTAATAGATTACAAGGCCAAAGATGACCATTGTGATCATCCAGTCTGACTTCCTGTGTAACGCAGGCCAGAGACCTGCCCCAAAACAATTCCTAGCACAGAGCTCTTAGAATAACTGCCAATCTCGAATGAATGAACATTAACTTTATTTTATCATAAAAACATGAATTATTGATATGTTACCAGCTTTAACTAAGAATTTCTTGGTTTCTCCTTCACTTCTCTCTCTTTGGTCCCTGAATCTACCATCTGAATTAATCCCCAATATAATCTCTTTTAATTCAATTTTTTTACTTTTCACAGAACTCTAGGGATCAGTTTCACAGTTCAAAATTATTTGGCATTGGTTTGCTTAGCAAACATGAAAGTGATTTGTACTAATTTTGTTCTCTTTATGAATATATGCGGAAATAAAGATCAGATCTAATTTGGATTCTATCCCAGATACGACTTGAATACAAAATGGCTGAAACAGAGTGTGAATGCCAACCTCATTTCCAGCACAAACGTGCTCAAAATATAGTGAGGAAGGCAGTCTTGCAGTATTCGGTGTTGCGACAGAGTAAAGCAATGAGTATTCAGTGGCATTTTATGGCAAAGGCTAGAAAACAGGATAGAGGCATAGTATAGAGGAAGAGGCTCAGGCTGAAAGAAGAAAATGAAGGGAGATCAAGGCTGAGAAGACTAATGGAGAGTAAAACCACCTGTGTCCCAGCTGACAGTCTGAACAGACAAACTAGCATTTAGCATTTATTCCATTCTAAATAATCCAAAAGCCACTAATTTGCCATTTTCTTTTTTAAAAGAATTTATTCCTAGAATAGAAAGTTAGAAATTAGATAAAAATTGACAGGAGCATTAGACAAACTGTTTCAAGAGGATGAACAATTATTGTATTTTGGGTAGTTGAAATGATACTGCAAATCAAAGACAAGCTCTAGTTTGTATAAACGATTGATGCAACAGGATCAATATCTTCCTCCATAACTGAAGTCAGGCAGAGTGTCGAGAGACAGGAGGTCAAATGCACTTTTAATAAACTCAAATAAAGAACAATAATGAAACTATCAAAACAACTTTGATACAAATCAGGCAGCACCTGCACATTAACTGCTGAAACAATGGCAACGGAACCCTAACTGAGTCAATTTTCTCTGGAAAATGATTACTAAATTGCTTACGTTTTGTCAGCCAGTGGTATCAACGTGAAAAGCTCAAAGTTAAGGAGGTAACACGCTATCTATTGTCTAGTGAAAAAAACAGGTTTTTATCTTTTGCTGTGTAAAGTGCATTTGGGGGAAAATAGCCATTCTACCAGCAGCCAGGAAAAACTCATGCAGCTTCCAAGGAGGAAAATGAGTCCCGCTGTTTCCAGCGTATGAGTTCATTATTCCTATGGCTTTTGACTCCCATTGGTTTTAGTAGTGCTGTGAACTAAAGAAATTTGGGTGAACTTCTGGGCTTATTGAAGCCAATGGGAATTTTGTCACCAACTTCAGGAGAGCCAGAATTTCACCCTTTATGGTTAGTGTGACATGGAGATAAGCATGTGTTTGAATGTAATGGATATTCAGGATTCTCCATTCCTTGAACTCTTTAATGCAACATTTGGTGTCTTCCTAAAAGATGTTCTAGGTTTGATGCAGTAATTACTAGGTGAGCTATGATGCCATGTTATTCAGGAGATCAGCCTAGATGGTCTTAAAATCTATGCATCAAATCAAAAGAAAAGCCAAGGAACAGAACCCAACTGTCCTGACTTCCAGCATCTTAAATACCTTTACACCAGGTTGTGTAACTTTCATAAATCCACAATTCAATACATTGTAGATATTCTAGACATGAAATATCATGTTATTTACATTAATTAAAAGGCATAATAGACTTCCATGTGGGACTGGGCCAAAAAAAATCTCATCTTATTTTTAAATTAAACTGGCATTGTTTTCTCTCTCATACACATTCTATGCTAGAGGGAAATTTATATATAAAGGTCAAATAGGTAACAAAGACATTTCTCAGTCTCCAACTTGATTATACTAAAACAGCATAGACAGTAACAAGAAACACTAACTAGACTGAGAGGGTGAATAGAGCCTGAGTAACTGAGTTCTATCCAGCTGAAGAAAGTGTGAGTTACAGTGTGTGTGTTGGCAGGGATGGGGTTAAGGTAACGAAATTCACATCACCAACGAGGGGCATGGTGCTGGTCTCCTGCATTTGCTAGTCCAGCCACTCCAGGCTGTTTGTGAGAAGGGCACAGAGCATGGAGCATAGCTTCTCCTCAGATATTCTGCTCACAGTCCCCATCAGTCTGCTTAGCCCCAATATCGGGATTAATTAGTGCACGTGAATATCACTTGTAGACAGACCATAAACTAGCCTGCCGCATCAGAATTCTCTCAAGTAAAATTTGACACCTTCTGGGTAGACTAATAATTTGTATGGCCCAGCCTGTGATCAGTATGTGGAGATGGGGAAGACAAACACACGGAACTATCCAGAATCCAGATATCCACAAAATCCTGAACCTGGATGGGTGGTGCTGAAGTCCAGTGGCACAAGCCCCATCTCCAATCAGAACATATGATTTCCTACACAAAACTGCTTTTCATGTTAGGCCTCAAATTCAGCAAAAATCTCGCACTGCTGATACAACTAACATTAGATCAGTGATAAAGACACAGCTGCCTACACAAGTCATCAAACTTATATCTTTGTGAGGATATTGACTAACTTGAGATGTTGTAAAGATGCCTGGTGTTTAGAAGTACTAAGCACCCATCTTCTGAAAATCAGGACCGTAAAAAATACCTCAAAGGTGGACACCCAAAAATGAAGACACCCAAAATTGCGAGTCATTTCTGAAAAACTTGGCCTCTACTTTTAGGTCTAGACTCCGCAATCCCCCTATTGTTTCACATCTCAGTGACCTGATGTTAGAATAAAAAGACAAAGAACCAAAAGTTGATTTAGGAAGACATAATTCAATGTGATGGATGGACCTTAAAAGATTTGTAGATGTGGCTCGGTTTCGATTCTTATCTAATGTTTACCCAAACCTCCTTGGTTTACAAATTTCACCCAAAGTGAATTCCTTCCAAGATTTCCAGTGCTCCCTGGGGCTAGCTGGATCAGAAGTACCACTGGAACCCTCTTTTCTAAGGTATATCGCACAACAATATACGACTACGTTTTCAGAAACACAAGCCAGAGTGATGCCCACAGTTTTCTACACATAAATGCCTCCTGAGACTGTGCAACCCACTTGTCAGCGTGTCTTACACATCCCACTCTGTGCCCAATCTACAGAGGATGCCAGTCTGTTGCAGATTTTGGCTAGTGACCCTGGCTCTTTATCTGAAGGGGGACACACTTGTGCTATCAGCTCTAGAAGTCTCTGGTTCAAATACCTAGATGTTCAAAATGGCACTCTTCAAATAAGCAGGGGCTCTGAGGCTGGGGCTGTAATCTGAGTGTGCAAAAAAACATTCAGCTCAAGAATGTGGTACAATTTCAGAGGATGGTGAAATTGACAAATGTACCCCATCAATGTTAAGATGAAACACTAAGAAAAGAAGAAACGGAGTACTTGTGGCACCTTAGAGACTAACCAATTTATTTGAGCATAAGCTTTTGTGAGCTACAGCATAGTCTCTAAGGTGCCGCAAGTACTCCTTTTCTTTTTGCAAATACAGAGTAACACGGTTGTTACTCTGAAACCTAAGAAAAGAAGCCAACTTTTTGGAACTTCAACTTTCAGCATCCTGTCCCTGTGGGTTTAGTTGGGCTTGGGCCAAATCCTGTACTCCTTACATTGGCAAAACTCACTGAAGTTAATGGGCCAAATTCTGAAAGGTTCTGAGTGCTTGCAATTCCACTGTGTTCAATGGCAGTTTAGCCTCAATCAAGCGAGATTAATCTAAAGGCCAGATTCTCCTTTTCCTTCCACTTGCCCCTTCTGCAGATGCACAGCTGTCCTCACATGCATAGGGGCTAGGAAGAATTACAACCTCTACAGGGGCTATAAATTGTATAGGTTACATTTGGAGCCTCAGAGTTTCTCAAAAAAGCGAAGGAAAGCCATTGTTCCAAGACACACAGATACCCATTGATAAGCACAGCACCTAACAGGACAGCCAGTCCTTGCCTGTGAACTCTCCAATTGGCACTTAGGAGGGTAGTTGCACATTTAACATGTGCAAGTGCAAAGTGTGCAACTGCTAAGTTTCAAAGTCCTGCTCTTTATAATTACTGTTTCCAGCTGCGCCCCCAGTATTCTGGGTAACTTGAACATGCAAGCAGGGGGAGTCCTCACCCAGGTAACTCACAGTCCAAGAGCAGATAGGTCATGGGAAGGGCACAACAAAAGAAATTTTCTATATGAACCAACAAGATGCACTGTGGGCACCCTTAAGGGTTCTGCATTAACAAGCTCGTCCCGTTATCATGAAGGGCATGAAAACAAGTGAAGAAAATATGGACACAGTTTGAAGTCCAACAGGAAAACTACCCACCCAATGAGATTGGCAAGTCTTTACTCTTGTCTGGCAATCAGTACCTCTTCTTTTAAATGCCTTTTCCCCTCATATAGCGAAATTGCAGATGTCATCAGACCCTAACAGAGATGCCAGGCACACAGTTTTTGACAAGACATAACAGAGTGTTCAAGTCATCTCTCCAGCTTGAGTATACTATTTAAACCAACAATAAACAAAAACTGCTTTACTGAACGGACCAACTGCACTACAAGAAAATTATTCTCCTTATTACATGTCCTGAGGTGATATTTAAGAAACATTTCCCAAGATCTGCCGCATGCAGCCATTGGACTTTGTTTCTGTTTCAGGCATGGTGATATTTTTGCAGCAGAACATGGTCACTGACAACAGCTTTCAGAAAAATTAGCTGGAACAATATCGTAGTATGTATTTAGCCCATACACTTCCCTTTGGATTTTGTTTTCTTCCGTAAGATAACTCACTGAATTAATGCTCCAGTTAAGAATCATGGCTTGCGGCAGAGAGAGAAAAGACGTGTAAACCTCAGGAGTTGCAATCCCTCCAAGCTACTGCCTAGGTCTGTTTTTGTTCCTTCCTCACGAGATCTTTTGAGCGCTGTCCATGTTAGAAGTTTTAAAAGAAAGCGTTAATGTTTTTATTTGAAGCTTTTAAAACCCTTAGCGAACGTTACAGTTTTTGGAAGGGTTCCAAGATTTCCCGTAGGGATGTTTTACAATCAGTCTAAAAGTCTACCTTACTTCTCTTCTCTCCTCACTCTCTATCACACACCAAGAATTTGTAATCAGCCACTCAGCAGCATGTCTTGTATTCCAAAGGGGATTGTTCCAGATTATTTAACAAGTTACAGGGAATGTACAGAACCTGGATAGGATTAACACAGGAAAATTATTTTTCTATGTAAATTATTTGCAAAAATTTTTAAACCCCTTATTGTAGCCATGGTAACAGAGCTGTGCAAACTATTTCCCTCAAAATGGAAAACCCTGAAAAAATGCACTATTTTGGGTTAAAAATGCAGTTTCCTCTGAAATTTTTTCTATCAGCAAATATTTTGCAAAGTTTTTCGTGTTTTTTTCGTTTCACTATTGCTTGCCAGGGGAAATGCCAGGGTGAGTTTTGTGGTTTAATTTCAATTTTCATTCTGGGTGGCTGAGTTAAGTCTCACAGTCAAAGCCACAGAGTATTTCTGCAGGTTCCCTGATTGGCTGAGGCAACCTGATTGAGCTCAGGTGGGCCAGCGGGCCTATTTTGACTCGTTGGACGAGGCCTCTGTGGGATGGAGGAAGGAGAGGTGCTCCCAAAAGATGCCATTGCTGGGAAAGGGCTTAGCTCTGCACCCCAAAGTCACTAGCAGACCTGTAACTTCACCTACCTAAGAAAGTATGGCTAAGGTGTCTGCTAGAGGCCCTGTGGAAGACGAGGAGATTGGATGGCTACAGGGCCAGACTGGACCTCACAGACTTAGTTTAAATAAACAGACACATTTTGGGATGTTTCTCGAAACCGATCAGCCCTTTTGTGATTTGCCCCTAAACTAGTTTCGTAAGATTTTTACCTCTCTTCAGGGCACTTTACCCTTCAGGACCTTTATACATAGCTTTGCTACTGGGAGGCTGCTTGCTGTGGTTTTCTTGTACATTATGTAGCTTTGCTATTATGAGGCACTGGTTTACCGTGCCCTTTTGTACGTGGCTTTGCAATGAGAAGGCTGGTTTAGTGTGTGTTCTCGCATGCCTTTGGCATTTCTTTAAATTTGTTGCCCTTATACTCTTAGATGTGCAACAAGACTCACTCAGAGGAAAAGGAAACGACTAGTTCAGATTGTGAATTACAGCTGACAAAAGGAAATGTGGATGATGTAAAATATCCATTCCCACAGTCCATTAATCCACGGTTGAAATCACTTTGCCATGTCCCATTCTCTGGTTTCTATGTAGCTCAATAACAGTGGGTTTGGGCTCAGGATCACCACTAACCTCCTTTCACATTCCGTAAATTCATAGATTTGGAGGTCATAAGGAGACAGTAAGATCATCTAGTCTGATTTCCTGCATAACATGGGCCACAGAATTTCATTAAGTGATTCCTGGAGCCCAGAACTTCTGGTTGAGCTACACCAGATCTTTTAGAAAGACATCAAGAAAGACATAAAGACTTCAAGTGACACAAAATCCACCAGGGCCCTTGGAAAGTTGTTCCAATGGTTAACTACCCTCACTGCTAAAAAGGTGTGCTTTATTTCTAATTTCTGAATTTGTCCAGCCATTGGACCTTGTTATGACTTTGTCAGCTACATTGAACAACCCAGAAAACTTCAGATCTCATCAGAAATCCTTCCCCATATAGGTACTTATAAACTGTGATCAAGTTAACTCTTAACCTTCTTGTGGATAAACTAGATAGTTTAACCAAGTTCAATCTCTCACTATAAAGCAGGTTTTCCAGACCCTGAATCATTGCCGTAGCTCTTTTCTGAGCCATTTCCAATTTGTCAACATCCTTTTTCAAGTGTTGAGACCAGAACTGGACACGATATTCCAGTCATAGTCTCCCTAATGCCTCATATAGTGGTAATACCATATCTCTACTCCTGGGCAAGATTCTGCTATGCATAACATCCAAGGAACGTGTTAGCGGTCTTACTTATGGCACCGTACTGGGAGCTCATGTTCATTTGGTTTCCACCATGACCCTTAAATCCTCTAAATGTAACCTACATTTCTTCTTCCTATTCATATTGCATTTGTTGTATTAAAACTCAGGTTGTTCAAGTGAGCCAGTTTACCAAGGTATCCAGATTACTCTGTAAAACTGCCCTGTTCTCATTATTACTTATCACTTCACCAATTTTTATACCATCTGCAAACTTTGTCAGCAATAATTTTATATTTTTTCCAGATGTTTGATAAAGATATTGAATCACATTGGGTGCCACTAGAAACACTCCCACTGGATGATGATTCACCAGTTACAACCACTTTTTGAGATCTATAGTTAGCCAGTTTGTAGCCATTGAATATAGGCTACACTGCAAATTTTTATTGGCACGTCATATGGTACTAAATCAAATCCCGCAGAGAAGTCTAAGTATATTATGTGAACGGTTAATTTTGTGACAAACCTTGTAAGCTCATCCAAAAACCAGTATCAAGTTATTTTGACAAGTCTTATTTTCCATAAAACCATGTTGTATAGCCATGAAATTAAGGACAGCTTGGTGTTCTCCATTCTTCATCAAATATTCCCAAATCTGCACCGTTCTGTCTACCCGCTCATCTGCTACCAGCTACACACACAGCATCCTCTCTCTTCCTCACCTCTGTTGCAAAGGAAGTCTGCGTGAATGAGTATTTGTTTACACATGTAAATTATATTATTCTCTCTCTCTATTATGTACCATTCTCTCACTATAAGAAAACAATTAAAAGTGACTACTTTTCCTTCTGCTTCTCCCCAACATTTTGTGGGCATGACATTTTGCACAAAAATGTTTTTTTGGAAATTTTAGCCAGTTCAGTAAGAAAAGTACACATTAACATGAAATTGCATAGCTCAATGAAATTTTGGGTGCACAAAATTACCTAAAATGGGATAGATTTTTTTTTTGCTTAGAACTTCACATTTAACCCTGACCAAATCCTTATTTCTACACAGTAAAATGTCTCAACTATTTTATTTCACCACCAGCAATAAAGAAGAGTGAGGTTAGAATTCTACATGGTATTTTCTCAAAATTATACCCTAATTAGCAGGCCTTGGATATTTGGTAGGAAATTACCTGCACATGGCTGCAGCCAGAGTAAATTAGTCACAAAGGCTCCTTTAGCTTCAGGAAGATTACGTATCAATATAAAAATACATATTTGCCATAAGTTACCAGAGCTATTATCCTTTGCAAGAAAAACACGCAGGACATACCAGGCATGGTGAGAAACATCTTCTTACACAATGAAAATTTCTGTGCTGATCTAATAAATATAAAATCATAGAAGATTAGGGTTGGAAGAGAACTCAGGAGGTCATCTCGTCCAACCTCCTGCTCAAAGCAGGACCAACCCCAACTAAATCACCGCAGGCAGGGCTTTATCAAGTCGGGCCTTAAAAACCTCTAAGGATGGAGATTCGACCACCTCCCTAGGAACCCATTCCAGTGCTTCACCACCCTCCTAGTGAAATAGTGTTTCCTAATACCCAACCTAGACCTCCCCCACTGCGACTTGACACCATTACTCCTTGTTCTGTCATCTGCCACCACTGAGAACAGCTGAGCTCCATCCTCTTTTGAACCCCCCTTCAGGTAGTTGAAAGCAGCTATCAAATCCCCCCCTCACTCTTCTCTTCCGCAGACTAAACAAGCCCAGTTCCCTCAGCCTCTCCTCATAAGTCATGTGCCCCAGCCCCCTAATCATTTTCATTGCCCTCCACTGGACTCTCTCCAATTTTTCCACATCCTCTCTGTAGTGGGCGGCCCAAAACTGGACACAATACTCCAGATGTGGCCTCACCAGTGCCGAATAGAGGGTAATAATCACTTCCCTTGATCTGCTCGCAATGCTCCTACTAAAGTAGCTCATTATGCCATTAGCCTTCTTGGCAACGAGGGCACACTGCTGACTCATATCTAGCTTGTCATCCACTGTAATCTCCAGGTTCTTTTCTGTAGAACTGCAACTTAGCCAGTCAGTCCCCAACCTGTAGCAGTGCATGGGATTCTTCCGTCCTAAGAGCAGGACTCCGCACTTGTCCTTGTTGAACCCCATCAGATTTCTTTTGGCCCAATCTTCTAATTTGTCTAGATCACTCTGGACCGTAACCCTACCCTCCAGCATATCTACCTCTCCCTCCAGTTTAGTGTCATCCAAGAGCTTGCTGAGGGTGCAATCCACACCATCCTCCAGAGCATTGATGAAGATGTTGAACAAAACCAGCCCCAGGACCGACCCCTGGGTCACTCCGCTTGTAAGCGGATAAGTCAGCCTTTCACAGGACTGCATGCAACGATAAGTCACAGCCTTTCACAGGACTGCATCCAACGATAAGTCAGCCTTTCACAGGACTGCATGCAAGTAGAACTTCAGCTTCCTTTATGCTTCCCAATGAAACTGCCACGTTAAGGAAAACAACTTACAGTTTTGATAGCAAGTAGCTTGACAAACTATTAGGCACAGTTCCACTTTGACCTTCTTTTACACCTTTATCCTGTCACTTCTGACTGGGTGGTTCCTGTTGCAATGAGTTAGCATTAGCTTTAGCCAGGATAGCGGGATTTCCAGCTTTCCCCAAGGATATATTTAATGCTCTTCTTTAGAATGAGATGTGTGTGCGTTTGTGATCCCCCGAGACAAAACAAACAGACATCTTTCCCATACACAATGTGGTTTCCCACTGTGCTCAAGCAGTCAGCATCCTAATGCTACTCCTTCGTGCAGGAAACTCAGCATAATACTGCAGAATATTATGTCTGTCTAGCTGCCTGCTAACGTATTGTTATTTTTTAATTTATTCATTGTGCTGTTGCCTTTCACTCTCAATGAAAAGGCTAGATACTATTCTACCTACACCATGCCTGAGTATCTGGACTTTTGAGTTAGCAACATGATTAAGAGGGACAATATGGGTGAACCAATATCTTTTATTGGATCAACTTCTCTTGGTGAAAGAGACACGTTTTTGAGCTTACACAGAGCTCTTCTTCAGGTCTCAATGACGGGGTCTAAATTAGCTGTTACCAGTCAAGAAAGATTTTTAAGTCAGCGTGGATAATTCTCTTAAAATGTCCGCTCAATGTGCAGCGGCAGTCAAAATAGCAAGCAGAATGTTAGGAACTATTAGGAAAGGGATCGATAATAAGACAGAAAAATGTCATAATGACACTCTACGCCCACACCTTGAATACTGTGTGCAACTCTGGTCACCCTATCTCAAAAAAGACATATTAGAATTGGAGAAAGGGAATAAAAATGATGAGGGGTGTGGAACAGCTTCCCTATGAGGAGAGCTTAGAAAGACTGGCACTGTTCAGCTTGGAAAAGAGATAACTAAGGAGGGGGATATGACAGAGGTCTATAAAATCATGACGGGTGTGGAGAAAGTGAATAAGGAAGGGTTATTTATCCCTTCACATAACACAAGAACCAGGGGACACTAAATAAAATTAATAGGCAGCAGGTTTAAAACTAACATAAGGAAGTACTTCTTCAGATAACACCTAATCAACTTGTTGAACTTGTTGCCAGGAGAAGTTGTGAAGGCCAAAAATATAAGTAGGTTCCAAAAAAGAATTAGATAAATTCATAGAAGATGGGCATCTCAATGGCGACCAGCCACGATGATCAGGTTTCAGAGTAGCAGCCGTGTTAGTCTGTATCCGCAAAAAGAACAGGAGTACTTGTGGCATCTTAGAGACTAACACATTTATTAGAGCATAAGCTTTCGTGGGCTACAGCCCAATTCATCAGATGCATAAAATGGAACATACAGTAAGAAGATATATATATATACATACAGAGAACATGAAAAAGTGGAGTAAGAGGCTAATTAATTAAGATAATCAGGGATGCAGCCCCATGCTCTGGATGTTTCTAAAGCTCTGATTGACAGAAGCTGGGACTGGACAACAGGGGATGGCTCACTTCATAAATTTCCCTATTCTGTTCATTCCCTCTGAAGCATCTAGCACTAGACACTGTCAGAAAACAGGATACTGGGCTAGATGAACCACTGATCTGACCCAGTCTGGCCATTCATATCTTCTTAGGTTTGGAAAAGATTACCCTCCACCAACAGAAGTTGGTCCAATAAAAGATATTTCCTCATCCACCTTGCCTCTGTCATATCCTGGGACAAACATGGCTCAACAACACTATAAACAATTACAGGAATAGTAAGCAAAATCCTACCAGCATTTAGTCTCAGTACGATACCATCAAAAGAACCACCCAAATGGTCCCATCCATATGGCAATTGGTTCAAATAGTGGGAGAATTCTATACTGGATTACATGAGTGTAACCCTCCTTTTGTCTGTATGAGAATTGTTTCCTCCATTCACGTACTACTGTCAATGAACAAAACACAAGCATTCACTGAAATAACTCCGTGGGTCTATCTGAAACTAACAATAAGGCTCAGACAAAGGTACCCATTTATCCTTAACTCACTCTTGCCAATACCAGGTATCCTGGGGGTGACTGAAACATGTTGAAAAGCAACACATTTCAGAGTTACTGAAATACTTGTGCACAAAAAGTTAAGGGTGAGGTGGCAGCTTTCATAGATCATAGATATCATAGAATCATAGGAGTGGAAGGGACCTTTAACTTCAAACTTCCATTCTTTTCTTGGTTTAAGTCAAACATATACTATTATTTTTGTTACTATTGTTATTTTTAATAAGAGAATTATCTTGGTTACCAATGTGGTGTTTTCAATTTATTTTAAATATTAGTTTTTACAGGAGATTGTCTGTAAGGAATGGTTTGGTGCTGTGTATAATGGAAAAGAACAGTCCACATCCATATTTCAGTGCATGTGGACAGTTAACCTGCTTCTTGGGAGACCATCCAGTTCTCCTCAGGATGCAGAGAAGAAGGCATAGCTCAAGACGTGCTGCATAGAAGCTTCGCTTTTCTGCAAGATCTATCTCCATTTCCCATGGACGTGCCAACTGCTGGATCCCAAGACCAACAGTGTAATTCTGTTTTTGAGAGAGCAAAAACGCTCTGAAAGCAAAGAAATGTGAATGTAATCCTCCTGTCACCTCCCCAGCATGACTGTGTAGGAGGACAGACATTGTTCAAGTGCAGAAGTTCGGAGGAAAAAAATACCCAGAGATTGTAACTTCATTGAGGATTCAAAAGGCATAACAATGCCAACTGAGTTTTTGATATTTGATGCTTCTATGTCGTTCAGCTTCATTTTGGGGACTGAAAGGCATGTGTTTTATACTTGCTACATAAAAGGGACATTGTAGTCATTCTGACTCTATTCAGCCAAAAATATCGACAACTCACTGCAGTGTTTAAACCTGCAGAAGCCATGAAACGCTGTGAAACTTGACTCTGTATCAGGCCAACTGATTCATTCAAAAATCAGGACACTGCATCCCCCACCTTGCTCCCACACAGCATCGTCAGCGGAGTCCAGTGATGTCACAGACGTTGATCATATTCCATAGGCAGCAATGAGATTAAATTGTACCTCTTCATGTCTTAGAGAAAAGGACAAATTTAGCACTCAGGTTCAAAAGCGCTGGTGAGCTTACACGACACCAGCTGGAACGGTGGTGCATGGAGCAGGATGGGTGGGGCTTAATTCTAGAGGACGACTGAAGTTCTAATGCCTAGTTCATTGCCAGAGCTACGTATATTTAAAACAATAAATATAAACCCTCCAAAAACCCTCCCCAGGCATAACACTCCAGTGCACACACAATTCTCCCCCAGGGCCGGGTGGGAGAGAGAAAGAACAAAACACGACAGCTCTTACTCCTGTTGATTAATGTACAACTGGGAAGCACTCAGGTACAACAGTGAGGAGGGCAGGATATAAACCTCTCCAGAGCAGAACAGAATAATACCCAGCGCTTTAGAATGAAGATGAAATTGCAACACCACAACGTTTGTCTTTTGAATGATGCTGTAGTGAGAAATTCTAATAGCCTCCTTCAAACATAGTATTTTTGCTCTGACATACTGTTTATTATTTGATGTCAAGGGGATTCTTTTTTTTACCACAAATGGAGCTTCCAGGTATGCCTCGTAATGCCAGCGAGAGCTATTCGGACTCCTGCTTTCACTCAGCTCGAAGATAAAAGACAAGCATAACATTGCCGACTCTCATGATTTTATCATGTCTTCCCATATGTTATGTCTTCTAAAGCCCCAGTTCCTCAAGCCCCGTGATTTTGTGAGAATCTCAGCTTTTATGTTAAAAAAGGCACATTTCTAGTTCATGTGGCTACAGAGAAAAGCTGGAAAATGTGACCCCCTAAAGTCACAAAAACCAGAAAGTAAACACAAATAACCCAGACTGGAACATTTTTAAAAATCTCATGATTTTTGGGCACTGTAGCGAGATTCACTTAGGGGCCAGCTGGCCTGGTAGGCCGGCCGCAACTCAGTCTCCAAAGCTCTGTGGGGCCTTGTGGGGCAATCTGGGGGCCTGGCGGAAAAGTTACAGTCTGTCCCTCTCCCGGTTCCCCTCAGTTGGACTAGGGACACAGGGAAGGGAAGGGTAGCAGGACCATGGCCCTCCCTCTTCACTGAGTCCCATCCCAGGGCCCAAGAGGGGATAGGGTTTGTTTCCATCCCCTCTAGCTGATACCCACACCAGCCTACCCTGGGCCACTTCCTGCCCCACTCCCCTGCGGTTCTTTTCAGTTTGGGGCCTGGTCACAGCCCGCTGATTCCCTCCTCATGCAGGGTTGTTCAAACAATGATTCAGACAGTTGGGGCTTCCCAGCTCCCTTTGCAGGGTTCAGTGATTCCCCCTTGTCCAGGAAAGACAAAGGGGTCAGGCCCCTGGCTGCTTGATCAGGCCTTACCAAAGTCCATTTCGTTGCCTATGGATTCCTGTTTCCCAGAAGATACTAGCTGGCTTCCTTCCTGTCAACAGCCTCTCCTTCACTCTGCCCCTGCTTGACTGCCAGAGTCCCGTTTTATGCAGCTCCTCCATATGGAGCATGCGCTACGGCTGCTGAGGGGCAGGGCTTTCTTGGCCACTACTGCTCCATCCTTTCATCTTAGCGAGGGGTCTGTACACCCCATCCACAGGCACCTAACTCCTGATTTTGGAATGCTTGGGGTTGGCAACGCTGCCATCAGAAAGTTGAAACAAGCGTTTAAAATGCTAAAAGAGCCCACTTGCAAACACAGTCAGATCACAATTACAGCCATCAAGCCTCAATATCTGGTAGAAAGCGTCCCTTCTCCAGAGTATTATTTGCAAGGCATCCCCCCTTGCTAGTGTAAGGTCAGATCTATGCTAGAAAATTACATTGGTTTAATTATGTTGGTCAGGGGTGTGAAAAATCCACACCTGAGCAGCATAGTTATGCCATCCTAAGTCCCCATGTAGAGAGTGCTAGGTTGACAGAAGAATTCTTAAGTGTAGGTACCATCTACATTGGAGAGCTACAGGGCACAGCTCTGCTGCCATAGCATTTTAATTGAAATGCCCATGAAAATGAGGTAGAATTGGAGGCTAAAATAGGAAAAGAACAAGTTAAAAATCACTTAGACAATTAGATGTTTTCAAGTCACCAGGGCCTGATGAAATGCATCCTAGAATACTCAAGGAGCTGACTGAGGAGATATCTGAGCCATTAATGATTATCCTTGAAAAGTCATGGAAGATGGGAGATATTCCAGAGGACTGGAAAAGGGCAAAGATAGTGCCCACCTATAAAAAGGGAAATAAGGACAACCCGGGGAATTACGGACCAGTCAGCTTAACTTCTGTACCCGGAAAGATAATGGAGCAAATAATTAATCAATTTGCAAACACTTAGAAGATAATAAGGTGATAAGTAACAGTCAGAATGGATCTGTCAAGAACAAATGGTGTCAAACCAACCTGATAGCTTTCTTTGACAGGGTAACAAGCCTTGTGGATGGGGGGAAGTGGTAGATGTGGTATATCTTGAGTTTAGTAAGGCTTTTTATACTATCTAACATGATCTTCTCATAAACAAACTAGGAAAATACAACCTAGATGAAGCTACTATAAGGTGGGTGCATAACTGGTTGGAAAACTGTTCCCAGAGAGTAGTTATCAGTGGTTCACAGTCATGCTGGAAGGGCATATCAAGTGGGAACCCACAGGGATCAGTTCTGGGTCCAATTCTGTTTAGTATCTTCATCATTGATTTAGATAATGGCATAGAGAGTATATAAAGTTTGTGGACAATACCAAGCCGGGAGGGGTTGCAAGTGCTTTGGAGGATAGGATTAAAATTCAAAATGATCTAGACAAACTGGAGAAATGGTCTGAAGCAAACAGGATGAAATTCAATAAGGACAAATGCAAAGTACTCCACTTAGGAAGGAACAATTAGTTGCACACATACAAAATGGGAAATGACTTCCTAGGAAGGAGTACTGTGGAAAGGGATCTGAGGGTCTTTGTGGATCATAAGCTAAATATGAGTGAACAGTGTAACACTGATGCAAAAAAAAGCAAACATTATTGTGGGATGTATTAGCAGGAGTGTTGTAAGCAAGACACGAGAAGTAATTCTTCCGCTCTACTCCGTGCTAATTAGGCCTCAACTGGAGTATTGTGTCCAAATCTGGGTGCCACATTTCAGGAAAGATGTGGAGAAATAGGAGAAAGTCCAGAGAAGAGCAGCAAAAATGATTAAAGGTCTAGAAAACATGACCTATGAGGGAAGATTGAAAGAACTGAGTTTGTTTAGTCTGGAGAAGAGAAGACTGAGAGGGGACATGATAACAGTTTTCAAGTATATAAAAGGTTGTTAGAAGGAAGAGGGAGAAGAATTGTTCTCATTAACCTCTGAGAATAGGATAAGAGGCAATGGACTTAAATTGCAGCAAGGGCAGTTTAGGTTGGACATTAGGAAAAACTTCCTGTCAGAGTGGTTAAGCACTGGAATAAATTGCTTAGGGAGGTTGTGGAATCTCCATCATTGGAGATTTTTAAAAGCAGGTTAGACAAACACCTGCCAGGCGCAGTCTAGATAATACTTAGTCCTGCCTGGAACCTGAGAAACAATGGGTCTGATTCTCCACAGCCTCACATGTAGGGATTTTAAATGACACTAGGGTGAACGCAGAATGCATGTGAAATGCTGCCCTTCTGGTTTAACAGCATTTCTCCTCCACTTACCACTCACTCTGCACAGTTGTATTAACTACACACTGTGCAAGGCCATGGGGAGGCAGACCCATGGGTTTCCAGCACACTGAGTTCAGAGCTGGGAGGAGGAAAATCCTGGGCTATAATCCTGGCTCCCATCTACAGCTTTGGGCATGTCCCTTAGCTCATGTGCATCTCAGTTTCTCTATTCGTAAAGCATGTAGAAGAGCAGTTATCTCCCTACCCAACATGGATGCTGTGAGGAGGTACAGAAAGATCCTGATTCTAAAGTCTGGCCAAACTGTGCATGGGGCAGGACCCGCAGCATTAGGCAAAGGCAGCTTAATGACACAGCTGTGGTCATCTGAGCTTGGGCTGCAGATGAACTGGTTTAGCCTCTGGGGTAAGTTAGATCAGGGCTGCCCACAGCCAAAAGGAAAGGTTCTAGCAAGTGAAGATAGGGACCCCCAGGTGTACACAGGTGTGCTTGCACCACAGCCTTAGGTGGTTCGGCAGCCCCTAGACTCAGTTTCCCTTCACCCAGGAGCTCCTAAATATGCCCACCCAGCATGAGTCACATAACAACACCCCTTCTTGGGGACTGGTTTATTAATATACAGTAGCTTCAAACACTGTCTTTCCTCTATGCTCTGACTTCATTTATCCACAGCTCAGCACAGGATTTCAGTCCTCCCTGCTTCTTCCTGCCCTCTCCCACGTAGAGTCATTGGCGTTACTGACCTCTTTGGGCTCTCTGTCACTCAGGCCACTCCTTTCTGAAGGAGCCCCCAGCCGCCCAGCCCCAGTTACTTCTCTCTGTCCCCAGCAGCGCTCCCCTGCTGTTCCCGAACCTCCTTTTCCAGGAAGCTCTCACCCGCCTCCTTCCTGTCCACTCGCTCCACCTTCCTTTTCAACCCATCAGCAGCAGGCAGGCAGTCACAGGTGCCTTCCCTTTCCCTTCCCCCGTGACACCAGGTCTGCGGGATACACGCGCCCTTTCCACCAGTGGTGTGTTCGAGAGGCCTGACGCAAGCGGGAGAAACCGGCACATTTTCACAAGCCTGTGCAATTAATGGGAAGTGCTATGTACACTCTGGCCGTCGTCGTTCACTCTCTTTTTGCCTCATGACGCAACTCCAGTGCTTAACTGAACACATTTCCTGAGCAGGACAGAGAGAATGCCTCAGATTAGACGTGTCTAAAATAGACTCTAATCTTCCTTGCCAGCAGCACAACAGAAAGCTAACTTTGACCGATGTGAGAGAAAAATGAATGATAAGTAGATACATATGCACATGTACTCACCTCCTGTCTTCTAGGCCTGTCAAGAACAGCCTATTGCATTAGCATCGAGCGGCTGACAAAATAAAGCAGGTGAGATTGCACTACTTCACCCTACTAAGCGATATTTCCTGATCACATTTTCCCCGAAGTGAGCAGAGCAGAGCAGATTGTATAGTTTTGCTTCACGTGACTATGAAGACAGACAGTGAAGGGCACTGAAAAAACAGAATATCTATACTGTACACACACCCAAAGCATTCTTCCAGGAGACGGCGCTAGGAGATGAGAGACCTTTACAAATATATTTCTGCTTCCTTTCTTGCTATAGAAGTTTTATTTAGAAAAATGACATTAAAAAACCCGGCCGCATGAAGAGTGTTTGGTCTGGTGCACCTCACTATAAGGCAGGCAGTCTCCAAAACACGCACACGCCACCCGGTAAAAGTAAAACCTGGTGTTGCGGTTTTGTGGAGTGCACAGTCCAACGTTCATGCACTCAGCCCCAGGCTTCCCTCCCCCGACACGCCCCGTGCTTGTAAGCTGTGTACGGTAGCTAAAGGGCACCCCTGTGGGGAATCCCTCTCCGTAAGGGAACTTTGTGGTGTTGAAATGACGCTTGAATCTGCCCTAATGTGTGCAGTGATAATTCATCAAAATGCCACAAGCTGTAGACACTCCCAGGCAGACATGATCTCAGAGCTTCTAAAGTGGTTTGCCATTGAAACCTGTATTTACTTCACATCTCACTGGTGCCAGGCAGGTTTGGAAGCCAATAACTGAAATGTATTTCGGTGCGTGCTGTTTGTAAGAACACTGGTCACGAGGGTCTGATTCTGGCCCCACAGCTGGGAAGGACCACTAGCTGCAGTGCAGGGCCTCCCGAGTCTCAGTGGTGTCAGGTTCGGATCAGGCCCTCTACTTGTAACGTGAATGCTCTCTCGCATCACCCCCATGCCAGCTACTCCACATCTATGGCACATTGCTGAACTGGATGCCACACGGCCCTGCAGAAACAACAGCTGTTCCCTTTGCCCTCCTCAGCTTTCGCTGCTTTGCCCAAGGAACTCCCACTCCTGTTTCTGGAAGCTTCGCATTTGTTCAAGTGAGAATAATTCCTGCACTTGGAAAGTGAAAGCAGAACATGACCTGCGTGCTCATCCCTAACCACACCACACATGTCACGGAGGTCCTGTGAAGCTATGCGCTATGATTTCTCCAAAGTACTGTGCAACCCTCCCAAAAGGGAATGTACCCTTCCTTTCCACGTCACTAGGTTTTGTCAGTAATAAGTAGCTCATTAGCCATTTTTCTGTATAAGCAGGGAAAGCACAGTTTCCATACAGGAACTGGGCTGGGGCTTTAACGGAAGCTACATGCCACACACAATCAAGAGGAAAAGGGGGTGTTTAAAAGGTGGGACAAAGAAGGAAGAAAATCACATTCTTTAGGTAACTACTTTGGCAAGTTTTTGGGTAGTCTGGTTTCTTTCCCATTTCTCTCTCACTCTCTCTTAGTTGAGATAGGCATGTCCAAGCTCCCATATTTGCAATCATAAATAACTCTGGGTGCGGTCTGGAGTTTTCATGCTCAGATTACTCCGAAATGACAGACTGGGTTTTCTTTAACCATTTCCTCTTCCTCCGCCCACAAAACAACCTCTCCACATCAGACCCAGCCTGGGGGACAATGTCTCGGAAAGCTGCAAACTACTGAGAATAGAGACTACAGGCTCGATGCTGCAACTGCTGTGGGCATGGTGCTCTCATTGCCTCCAGAGGACATTCCACAACACTGGACCCAAGACTGCACCATTCCCTCCATAATTCCACAGCCCCCAGGTGTTCACTTTCTGTTAAAGGTGGTTTGCTGAATCTTGTTTGGTCTGGTCAGAGCACAACAATATCAAGGCAAAGGCATGGACAAGGCAATAGCTGGCTTTTGTGGTTATTAAATGGTTCAGCTTTGCTTCAGTGGTTTAATCATTAGCAAATGCTGTTTATTGTCTTAGCTAGTCTTGTGCCATAAACATTGTTCCTTAACTATATTTACAGAAATGACTCTCCTTATTCTTGTAGGCAGTGTTGTAGCCATGTTGGTCCCAGGATATTAGAGAGACATGGTGGGTGAGGGAATATCTTTTATCGAATGAATCAACCTCTGTTGGTGAGAGAGACGAGCCTTCGAGCTTACACTGAGCTGAAGAAGAGCTTGTCTCTCTCACCAACAGAAGGTGGCCCAATAAAAGATATTCCCTCACCCACCATGTCTCTGCTTAATCTTGACAACTCTGATAAAACCAAGCAATGTAACAATTCCTTTTGCTTGTATCACTTGCCATGGGTTAGTCTGAGTAACAGGAATGAAAAGCATGATTGTTTAGTATTATTATTATTAGGTTATCCTTTGAGGGGAGGAAGTCAGGGGGAGAGAAAATTTGCTGTCTGGATCCCAACTCTTCCCTCCATCATGTTCAGATTGAAGAGTGTGACCATGCACCACAGGGCACACAAGTGCATTGTTTTTCTTCACCTAATGAACTACAGGAAGCAGACCGCACAATTATTCATTTGGAAGCTCGACTTGCACTATGCGAGACACCAAAGAAACGCTGCTATTTGGCTAGCGCCCATCTCTGCGAATGCTGTCACAACAGTCTCCAAACTGTCACTTCAGCAACTGCCCCACACAGGAAAAACATATTTCTTCCAATTAGACCAAATTCTAGCTCCATGTTTGAAGAGTATAATTTGATCTTTTCACTAGACACTCATTAAGCACTTAAGTTTAATAATTCATATTTGCTTTAAAAATGCACTGAATTAGCTAGCAACTGAGGAACTGCAGCTATTTCTCTGCTTAGAGTATGACTGTCACCATGGTACCTGGGCACATTCCTATGGAAAGACCACGTGGCCCCCTGGTGGGAGGGGCACTGGCTGGGGAGTCAGGAACCTAGGTACTGTTCCTCCTGCGTGACCCTTCACAAGCAACTTCTCTCCAGGACTCTATTTCCCCTCCCATCCTGTGTCTGACTGGTCTATTGAGACGGTCAGCTCTTCAGAGCAGGGATGGTCTCTTGCTATGTGTCTGTACAGCGGGGCAAGTAGTAGAATACTAAAAACAACCGATTTTAAACAACAAGCGCCGCGAGTGACTGGTGCAAGCCGAGATATGGTACCCTCCCTGCCCAGTAAACGGGAATTTCCTACAGGTCTAAATTACAGAAGCGCTAGAGGGCCTGCACAGCCACGCAGAGACGAGGAGATACGCAGGGCCTGCTCACAGCAGCAGGCCCTGTGCTCCCTTCAGGCTGGAGTGGAGGATGTGGCCACGGAGCCGGAGAGAGATGCTGGCACACACTGTGCACTCCCTGTCCGCAGGGAACAGCGCTGGGGGAAGGACATGCTCCCTGGTGCTCCTCAGGGCTCCAAGCAGCTAGTGCCGGGAAAAGTTTTTTGGACAATGAATTTTTTGGTGAAAAATAAGTTGACTCAAGTCAAGCAAAATATTTCATGAAATCGCATCAAATTCGCCAACATGTTTTGGTTAAAAAAAAAAATGCAGCACAGAAGAAAAAATTCCACCAACCCCTGAAACATTTCATTCTGCCATTTTCTAAATTAAATGTTTTGATATTTTGATTCAAAATGACTTTTTGTTTTGAATATTTCTTGAATTTTATTTTTTCAAAGGTTAAAGAAACCAAAATGAAATATTTCAGCCAACTTGAACCAAAATTTTATTTTGGTTCAGCCCCTGAATGGAAAAGAAGAATCAGTTCATGGAATAGCTTTGACTGCAGCTCCTACTCCCTGAAACTCACCAAACCTGGGCTCTCGCAGGGTGTAGCGAGAAGTACTTCCGGACCTGAGCACCTCCCTCTCAGAATGGCTCCCTGCCAGCTGCCTTCTAGGGTCACACTGCAAGGGCCAGTGTTGACAGGTCACTTATGTTCTCTGTCCTAGAGCAGAGCTTTAAAGTGTGGTAACATTTTCACGTCATGGTTTGTGCCTGAGGAGCTGTTATTCTCCGTGTTATTCATGCTAGGGGCGGTGCAGCAAGCAAGAAATCTGCATGCATTTATATGCTGTTGATCTCTAGTGGAAGGATTGTTAAAGAATTTGAGTTTATAGCATACAGGATACAATGAAGTGATCTCCATGCTTTGATGGAAGTTTATTACAGTAATACAAATCCACAATGTATTAATTATGGATGCATTTTAAAAACCTCTCTCCGATATCGCACATACAAACAGATACGTGTACTGGGCTTGGGTCACCAGATAGCCAGTGACATGATTTACAACACTCAGCACCCTTTCTCATGCACGGATGTGCATATGTGCATTTGCTGGTGCAATTTTAGGGTATGGGTTGAGGATACTTGGCAAACGTAGCTCAGCGAATGATCATTAGAACACAGACACTGACAAAATATCATGAGTTATATCCCGGCCCCATTGACAGATGGCAAAATTCCCGTTGACTTCACTGGGGCAGGATTTCACCCCTATGTTCCAACCAACTGCAGTATTAGTAGACATGCAAGGTAATGGACTGGCTCCAGCCCTGGTTAATCCATCAAGGAGACAGGTTCAGCTTGACATTGGAAGTCTGTTAAAAAGGGGGAAAAGCATGGAAAACTAGGCAGCTGATGGAGACATTATCAGACATTTTAAACTCCCCTCCATGGCAACATAGTGAATTCTAAAGATAAGGCAACCATACCCGTTCAGGCTGGAGTAGCTCTGCCGTAGGACGTCACTGGGAAAGCTGATCTGGGAGTCCCTCTTTCTAAAATTTGTTTCAATTAAAAAAACAGTCAAATGTTCCTCATGTGTTCAGCGGTCTTCTTTAAAATAAAATCATCAAGCTATAGTTCCTTTCCTGAAGGCCACAGGTGAATTTACTTCCATGTTAAGTCATCTCTAGAATTCCCAGAGCAGGCTGAAGGAGTCCCCTGCTATTCTTCAATACACGTTTTCTACAAGCCTATAACTATGTGGCAGTCTGTGGGACTCTCCAGAAACCAGCCCCACGCTAGCACCAGCTCTCTGGGATTGGGCCTGCAAAACCAAATCTTTAGCACTTCCGCTTCTCAGTCAAGGAGTAAAGCAAAGCAGAGTTTTGGCTGCAGCAGACACTGTAGCCTCAGCCACTTATTTTTATGTGGCATAAAAGCTCAGGGCTGAAATATAAGCCCTTCCAAGCTCCCAGAGCTGAAAAGAGTTTTAGAGAGGAATAAGAATAAAAACTCATGCAAAAACCTCCTTATAAACTGTATGATCAATCTGCATCTGTTATATTTTTGCATTTGGTAAATTCAGGTATAGCAATTCCTAAAATTCTCTGGCTCTTACAAACAGACATGACTGACAGCCTTTAAGTACTGTGTCTTTCATAACAAAAATGATTGACAACCCCTCAGTGGATAGCCCAGTCAGCCTAACAATGTTATTGTTCTCTAATAATTGCCTGATTTTTTTTAAAAAAAATTAATGACTGTTCACCTAAACATTGTCAGAACTTTTGAAAAGTTCATTTAGACCCACTGATTTTTACGTCTGCTTGGCTGCAGCTCTGCTTCTGTGACTCATGCCAGTGGGAATGCTGGAAGGCAAATATTCATCTCCTTATGTGTATTGTTCATAGGAGCAGTAGCAGAAGCTGGGAATGAGCGACAAGGGATGGCTCACTTGATGATTCCCTGTTCTGTTCATTCCCTCTGGGGCACCGGGCGCTGGCCAATGTCGGAAGATAGGATCCTGGGCTAGATGGACCCTTGGTCTGATGCAGTAGGACCATTCTTATGTTCAGTCTTTTTTCTTGCTAGTGATGCTTCCTCTGGACATTTGGCAGTTATTTGCTGTACTAAGACAGTCAGGGAGTTGACAAATATTACAGATAATCAAGAGCAATTCCTTCTGAGATCTATCACGTATGATGACACAGAGCCTGCCTAGACAGTGAAACCAAATATTCACAGAAACACTATTGACTTTAAAAATGACTCAGGAACAAATATCAAAGTAGTCTCAGAAGGGACTTACAATAACCTTCAACCCCTCCCAGAGCTGCAATCACCTGACACAGCCTTGATTAGCCCTGGAGGTATTCTGAACTTCATGTCCCAGTTCACCACAAAAACAACTTGCAAAAACAAGCTTTGCATTCAGAGTGCATGTGATCAAAAAACAACAATCTTCTTAGCCACTGTGTGACAGCCGTGAGTGAGAAAGGTGCAAGAACTTGATGGAGTATTTGATGATACTGGACTTCTGAAAGATGGTGTGATAGCGCAAATTTTGTAAAGGGTAGGAATGTAAAACTTAACGGGGGAGATGTAATAGAAAATAGAATATTAAGCTGCACTATACTGTTCAGCCACTAGTTGGCACTGTATGTAACACATTTAACAAGCTCACAACAGACATTCCTGGCAGTACATTAAAGGATCTTACAATAACACATTTGGTGTATCTCTTTGGGAAGGAAGTGCTGTAGCCTGTCCCTGCCTGGTACAGGAGCCTGACCTGAAGGCAGCAGCCCCGCAACTTACCATGTATAAGGTGTACATGACAGGCCTAGTGGATGGGGGAGGGGAGGGAAGGAAAGCAGATGTGATTTCGCTTGATATTAGGAAACCTTTTGACAGACTCACATGATATTCTCATAAGCATATGTAATAAAAACAAACGGAAAGGTCACCACCTTTCTGTATACAGAGCTATAAAATCCCTCCTGGCCAGAGGCAAAACCCTTTCACCTGTAAAGAGTTAAGAAGCTAAGATAACCTCGCTGGCACCTGACCCAAATGACCAATGAGGAGACAAGATACTTTCAAAGCTGGAGGGGGGGAAACAAAGGGTCCGTCTGTCTGGGTGATGCTTTTTGCCAGGAACAGATCAAGAATGCAGTCTCAGAACTTCTGTTAGTTAGTAAGTAGTCTAGCTAGAAATGCGTTAGTTTCCTTTTGTTTAATGGCTGGTAAATAAGCTGTGCTGAATAGAATGTATATTCCTGTTTTTGTGTC
Source organism: Eretmochelys imbricata (assembly GCF_965152235.1). NCBI lineage: Eukaryota > Metazoa > Chordata > Testudines > Cheloniidae > Eretmochelys > Eretmochelys imbricata. Next base: position 101,274,736 of record NC_135580.1, read on the forward strand.
TTTTTGTAACTTAAGGTTTTGCCTTTTTCTCTATGTTTTGAATCGGATTACCCTGTAAGGTATTTACCATCCTGATTTTACAGAGGTGATTCTTTTACCTTTTCTTTAATTAAAATTCTTCTTTTTAAGAACCTGATTGCTTTTTCGTTGTTCTTAAGATCCAAGGGTTTGAGTCTGTGTTCACCTGTACAAATTGGTGAGGATTTTTATCAAGCCTTCCCCAGGAAAGGGGGTGTAAGGCTTGGGGGGTATTTTGGGGGAAGACGTCTCCAAGTGGGCTCTTTCCCTGTTCTTTGTTTAACACGCTTGGTGGTGGCAGCATAGGGTTCAAGGACAAGGCAAAGTTTGTGCCTTGGGGAAGTTTTTAACCTAAGCTGGTAAGAATAAGTTTAGGGGGTCTTTCACGCAGGTCCTCACATCTGTACCCTAGAGTTCAGAGTGGGGAAGGAACCTTGACAGCATAGTAGGGAAATGTGGTCTAGATGAAATTAGTATAAAATAGGTACACAACGGTTGAGAAACTGTACTCAAAGAGTAGTTATCAATGGTTTGCTGTCATACTGGGAGGATGTATCTAGTAGAGTCCCACGGGATTCTGTCCTGGGTACAGCACTCGTCAATATTTGTAGCCAGACAGCCAGCCCCCCCCCCCCCAGACCAGCATTGCTGGAAACACAGGAGGAAGCCGGAACAGGGCACTTAACATATATTCCAGCACAGCCTTTGAAGCTGTGAAAGCACAGGTGTGCCTTTGGGGGCAGATACAACGATTAAGCTCACAGCAGGCAGAGGCCCTGTGACAGACATGGCTTTTAGCCCCTACTAAATAGCGTGATGCACACACACCAACATCCTAGTTGGGAAAATATTTACCCTGATAAAAGAAATGTCCAGTAGTCAACACTTATTGTTTCTCTCCCTTGCAAGTGTAAACTACTCTTGCGAAAGCTGGCGTCACCCAGACAGACCAGCCTCAATTTGGCATAAGGAAGGAGAAAGAGAATAAAGGAGTACAGAGGTATAAGTAGGGGACCTACAGCACCATGATTTTTGAGTGCTTTTCACTATCTATCTGCTGGTCAGATAAGTGACAGCCTCCCAAGGCTTCTGCAGCTAAGAGGGTCCCTACGCCTTGTCCCTTATTCGTCTTTCCGCGGAATTGAGTGACCGATCCTGGCTTGGCACCGCTGGAATCGAGAGATGCAAGGAGGGTAAGAAGCACCCACACCTGATCTCCTATCTTTAGTGTACACATATTTTGAAATAGAGCTCTATACTTTGTTTTCTTTCTTTGGGATTGTGGCTTCAGTTTTGTAACTTGTTTGTGTGTGTAACATCTCTACATTTAAATAAGTAGGCACTAGCAATTTTGTAACCACATGATTAGAATCTAGCTTAATAAATTTTGGTAACCATTTATGCATAAGCCTGACTTGTTTTCTCTGGTTTACTGTAAAGCAGCCAACACAATGAAAGAACCTCAGCCGTTTTGGCTCTAAAGCCTGGCCATGAGGTGAGAGGAGTAAGAGCCTAGCGTTGAGTTGTGCCGCCTCCACGGGGCAAACTCTTGGGGCACCTGTCAGTCAATCCTGGCTGCCCGCTGCGAAGGAGCTCTGAGCTCTAACAGTTAAAGTCATGGGTGTGGAGAGGCTCTTAGTGCTGCCATTGGGGCACCTGTCAGTCAGTATTGACTGCCCGCTGCGAAGGAGCTCTGAGCTCTAGCAGTTAAAGTCACGGGTGGTTAGGACCTTGGGGCATCCGTCAGCCTAGCCCGGGCTGCCCGCCGCGAAGGGACAGTGCGTCCTAGCGGTTAAAGTCACGGATGGTATAAACGGGCATAGCTGGCACCTCACCAAACATCCTTGGCCGTCGGCTAACAGAAATTGGCGTCACGAACAGGATTGTGATATAGGCTGCACTACAGTAACACAATGAAACCAGTCATGATAAACACCACAGAATTCCCTGAGCTAGAGAAAAGTTTGACCCAAGAGGGATGGGGAAATCCTCTGTGGAGCAAAGAACTGCTGGAGAAATATTGGGGAAAACCAGCAGAGATCTGGCAGCATTTCTGTAACTGGAGAACTGCCTGCAAGATGAAGAAAGGGAAAGGAAAAGGTGCTTGTATATGGCTGCTTACTAACATTTGGCAAGCTGCCTGTAAGGATTATCATAGTCTGGCAATAGAATTTAATAGACTACAACAGGAAAGGGACACACTGCACAAGGAATGCCAGAATTTAGATACCAGAGTAAGAACACTGAATAGGGATATGGAACATCTTCAGAAAAGATTACTTCCCTTAATTGAGAAAGAAGGGATAGAACGAAGGGAAAAACTGGAGACTAAAACACGCAGTATCAACCGGGCTAAAGTTGAGACTGCTCTCTGGCTAGACCCTGAGGAATGGGATGGAGACATTTGGGATTCAGCAGATGAGTCCCCCTCCTCTGAGGAGGAAGGTCCCTCTGTAAAATTAAGACCAGCTATCACACATCACAAATCAGAAGAACATGAGGAAAATTTGAGTGGGGCAGAGCTGGATGAAGAAGGGGATGACAATTATCCATCCACCTCTTCAAAAACAAAGAAGGGAGGTAAAAAGGGAAAAGGGAGTAAAGCTCCAACACACTTTACCAAAATTACCACCCGCCAATATACTCCCTTGGAGTTAAAAACAATCCAGGGAGATTTTGCTAAAAAACCTGAAGAAGGTATAATAGAGTGGCTGGTCCGCCTCTGGGACACTGGGGGTGGATATATACGCCTGACAGCCCAAGAAACTGAGCGCCTTAACTTAGGTGCAGGAATATTCCTGGAACATTCAGAGGGGAACACCCCTAAAACACTTTGGTCTCTGGCTTGTCGATGGGCAAGAGGAATTTACCCAGCAGACCGAGATGAACCCACAGTAATGCACTGGACCAACATAGATGAGGTAAAAACAGCTCTATTAACTGTGGCTGTTATTAGCATGCTTGGCCAAAACCCTCAAGAGTTAGCCTATGAAAGCCCATGGGAGGGTCAGGTAGATGTAGATGATCTCAGACCCCTGCTTAAGGGAGTTCCGAGTAACCACAGGGCTATGGCACTGTCCCTTAGATCAGAAGCTGCAGCACATAACAGTACCTTTCGGGCACTGCTAAACCGTCTGGTGTCATACTTTAGAGAATTCGGAGACATCAGAGCACTGACAGGCAAAGCTAAGATACGTTCCCTTCAGGGAAACAAGGGGGCACCATCTAAAGGACATAAAAACAAGCGAGAGCCAACCCAAGAGGAAAAGGAGCTTAGAGCCAAGTTGTGGAGACAATGTCTGGCTTTAGGTTATCCCAGAGATGTGATAAATGGACTGCCCACAGAGCGGCTAAAATTATTCACCACCTTTAAAAGAGCTGACTGGGAGACAACTAATGCTACTCCCAGTGCACCTCTGCAGCTCTCTCCGCTTTCCCCACCTGCAGACACCCGGTATACTCCATTGCTGCGGCAACTGCAAGAGTTACCAGAGCAGGGAAACTAGCTTGCGGGGGTCAGTCTCCTCTCCTAATAAACCAGCTTAAATCCAAAGAGGAGAAAACAACAGCAAAAGACCCCCGGATACATGTAACTGTAAATGACAAACACATTATTCCTTTCTTAATGGACACAGGGGCTCAAAGGTCCATGATTAAGCGAGAAAGTTTTCAGGGCTCGCCACCTACTGGCGGAAAACAGGTACTTGTTACAGGAGTAAATGGCAGTACCATAACTTACCCATTAGTTAAGATAAAACTGGATATCCCCTTGCAACCCCACCATCAGCCCCGAAAATATGAGGTGATTTTGGGCAATGCCAACATACTGGGCATGGACGTTTTAAGAGGAAAGAAGGGAAGGATTAATGGGGAAAGATGGGCTTTTGGAGTCAGTTCTGTTCCTCATGCCACCCACCTGGAAGAGGAAAGCCTTCCCCACTATTCTGTAAACTTACTTAGCAGCACGCCTGCTCTCCCGCCCTCAACAGTAACAAACATAAAGCAGTATAATGTTCCAGCTGAGGCCATAAGCCCTGTTACTGACCTGATCAAAGATTTGGAACAGCGAGGAATTTTAATTCGTACCTACTCTCGCTTTAATTCTCCTGTGTGGCCCATCAAGAAACCAAATGGCAAATGGAGACTCACTATAGACTATAGGAAGCTAAACAGTAACACTGGACCATTAACTGCAGCAGTCCCTAGCATAACAGATATTGTAAACACCATACAAACCTGGGATAAACCCTGGCTAGCAGTATTAGATGTAAAGGACATGTTCTTCATGGTCCCTTTGCAACCAGCTGACCAGGAAAGATTTGCTTTTACTTGGAAAGGTGTACAATACACTTTTACCCGAATGCCACAAGGATTTAAACACTCACCCACTATTTGCCATGGGGCACTGGCAAAGGTCCTAGATGACCTTATATTGCCACCCAATGTACAAACTGTGCAATACATTGATGACATCTTAATAGGTGGGAAAACCTCAGAAGAGGTACAGGAGGCTATGAATCAAATCAAAGGAGCACTAGAAGCCCTTAATTTAGAGTTACCAGCTGAGAAATGCCAAGGTCCCTCCCAAGAGATAAAATTCTTAGGTACTGTATGGATGGGAGGTAGGAGGTCTGTGCCTAATGACACTGTGCAAGAGCTAAATCAGGCACCCTCCCCTGAAAGTAAAGATCAATTGAGACAGATTTTGGGAACCCTGGGGTTTTGGAGAAAACATGTACCTGGCTTTGCCATTATAGCCAGACCATTGTACAATTTGTTAAAGAAAAGTGCTGCCTGGGAATGGGCTCCTGCCCATGAGGAAGCCCTCAGGCAACTGATAGGGGAGATACACACCTATCAGGCTCTGGGTCCCATACATCCTGAAGCCCCATTCCATTTGTACCTAACTGTGGGAACCACTGGAATGTCTTATGCTCTCTGGCAAGAAAGTGACACTGCTCCCAGACGACCAATTCAGTTTGGTTCCAAGTCATGGCAAGGGTCACAGGCTAACTACACGCCTTATGAGAAGGTGCTTCTGGCAGCTTACACAGCCTTGAGAGAAACTGAGGAATTAACTCAGGATAAGGACATCACAATTCACACTCCTCTTCCAATCATTAAACCTATATTGGAAGGGAAAGAGTTACCACCTGGTGTAGCACAAAAGATGACTATCCAAAGATGGGCACTTTACATACACCACCGGGTAGGTAGTGCAGACACTGCACAAAACCCCACTATGATTCAGGAATCCCTAGGGAAAGTAGGAATGCCTGATGAATACCGCCTACCTCCACAGCAGTCTCCCATTAAGGATGCTGCCCCATTTGATCCTTCTAAGCCTGAGGGAGTATGGTTCACTGACGGCAGTGCCAGGCTGGTCAAAGGAAAATGGAAGGGAAAAGCTGCAGCAGCGCCTGCAGACACCTCTGCAGCACCCCTAACTGCTGGAATTGATGGGTCAGCACAACTTGCAGAATTGGCTGCAATTAAACTGGCCTGTGAAGCAGGAGCCACCGCAGTATATACGGACTCCTATGCGGTCTGGGCAGGTGCCACTCAGTGGATCACTAACTGGAAAAATAGCCACTGGGAAATAGGAGGTAAACCAGTCTGGGGACTGGAATACTGGAAGTGGTTATATCAGCATGCCCTGCAACAACCCCTGTCTATAGGACATGTCTCAGCTCATCAGAGGAATAATACCCCAGCTGCACAGTTAAACAATTTAGCCGATGCAGCTGCCCAGCTCTTTACCGCACAAGTAGAATGGGAACGCTTATATTCATGGTTACATGATAATTTAGGACACACAGGAAGTGATGAGTTAGTGCGGCAAGCACATATCAGGGGGTGGCCTATCACCCACAGACAGGCTAGAGACCTGGTGCAAGCCTGCACTATTTGTGCTGAGACTAGAAAACATATAGCAGAAGGACAACGGTTTGCCAGGCTAAGAGATGGAAAAACACTATGGGCAACCTGGCAGGTCGACTATGTTGGACCACTGCCCACTACAAGGCAGAGGTGGAAATACATCTTGACTGGGGTAGAAATTGTTTCAGGGATTGGTTTTGCATATCCAACCCGATTGGCAACAGGGTTGTCCACAGTTATGGGACTAAACCGCTTAACAGCAATTGTCCCAATGCCTCAAGAAATCCAATCAGATAATGGTTCGCATTTTAAGAATAAACTTGTAAGGGAATGGACCCTTAACCATGGAGTCCAATGGACCTTCCACCTTCCATATCGACCTCAATCTAATGGCATGGTCGAGCGCTGGAATGGGTTGCTAAAGAATCACTTGAAGCCTACTGATGGCACATGGGGAGACAGACTGGACGAAGTGGTGCAGAGATTAAACAACAGACAGACTCCTACAGGAAGTCCAATCAGCAGGGGATTCTTCCCTACAGGGAAAGCTATCTCCCCTGCCAGAACACCACTGCACAGTTCCAAGTATGCTCCCGGAGACACTGTTGTGATTAAACACCCAGCCCTGGGAACCTTTACCTGCGTTTTGCACGCCTATAAAGAGAAAGGTGTATGGAGTGCTTTAAATGCTGATAAAAGGCTAATAACCATTACAGAGGCTTGGATCGCATCCAAGACCGGCTGACCATGTGATTTATTGCAGGAATGGTCCCACGGTTCCGAGCAACCTGCCAGCTAACCTGTCAGCAAAATGGACCATGCAGCAGACCTGTTTGATCACTAGAGACTACTATGGACTGTTGATATATTTGCCATTACTTATAATAGCAGGTGTAATTTTTGCTTTTGGTTTTAAAATAAGTTTTTTAGCTAGAACACGACCCACCAGAGATATGTTCCTGCAAGCTCTCATGATCCTTCTGTTGGCTCCAGTCACCTTGGCAATACCAGAACATCCTCTCCGGGGAGCAATCCAAACCATCGCCTCAGCTGCTGGTGCTACAAATTGCTGGATGTGCACTTTGCTAGATTCAACCAATGGACTGGGAATTGAACTTGTACCACTACATGCAGTGGCTGAGAATGGACAAACCTCATGGATGCAATGGTTAGCTCAACACTTGGGATTTTCCCTCTCCCCGTTTTTACATTCGGTTGTGAATACTGTTTTAACCTTTTTAATTATTGTAATTGTTTTTTGTGTAACTTTATGTATTATGAAGCGTTTGATTCAAACTGCTCTTTCCTCCACGCAAATCAGATACCTAGAGCTAAAAAGGGATCCTAACCAATTCCGCGAACCCTCATCCTCTAATTTGGTTGTTGGGTATTTCTAGATTTCCCCAAGGAGGGCAAGAGGTGCTGGCATCACCGCCACTTTGCGATCTGGGATGTAGTGTGGTGCATCAGGGGGTGGAATGTAGCCAGACAGCCAGCCCCCCCCCTCAGACCAGCATTGCTGGAAACACAGGAGGAAGCCGGAACAGGGCACTTAACATATATTCCAGCACAGCCTTTGAAGCTGTGAAAGCACAGGTGTGCCTCTGGGGGCAGATACAACGATTAAGCTCACAGCAGGCAGAGGCCCTGTGACAGACATGGCTTTTAGCCCCTACTAAATAGCGTGATGCACACACACCAACATCCTAGTTGGGAAAATATTTACCCTGATAAAAGAAATGTCCAGTAGTCAACACTTATTGTTTCTCTCCCTTGCAAGTGTAAACTACTCTTGCGAAAGCTGGCGTCACCCAGACAGACCAGCCTCAATTTGGCATAAGGAAGGAGAAAGAGAATAAAGGAGTACAGAGGTATAAGTAGGGGACCTACAGCACCATGATTTTTGAGTGCTTTTCACTATCTATCTGCTGGTCAGATAAGTGACAGCCTCCCAAGGCTTCTGCAGCTAAGAGGGTCCCTACACCTTGTCCCTTATTCGTCTTTCCGCGGAATTGAGTGACCGATCCTGGCTTGGCACCGCTGGAATCGAGAGATGCAAGGAGGGTAAGAAGCACCCACACCTGATCTCCTATCTTTAGTGTACACATATTTTGAAATAGAGCTCTATACTTTGTTTTCTTTCTTTGGGATTGTGGCTTCAGTTTTGTAACTTGTTTGTGTGTGTAACATCTCTACATTTAAATAAGTAGGCACTAGCAATTTTGTAACCACATGATTAGAATCTAGCTTAATAAATTTTGGTAACCATTTATGCATAAGCCTGACTTGTTTTCTCTGGTTTACTGTAAAGCAGCCAACACAATGAAAGAACCTCAGCCGTTTTGGCTCTAAAGCCTGGCCATTAGGTGAGAGTACTAAGAGCCTAGCGTTGAGTTGTGCCGCCTCCACGGGGCAAACTCTTGGGGCACCTGTCAGTCAATCCTGGCTGCCCGCTGCGAAGGAGCTGTGAGCTCTAGCAGTTAAAGTCACGGGTGTGGAGAGGCTCTTAGTGCTGCCATTGGGGCACCTGTCAGTCAGTATTGACTGCCTGCTGCGAAGGAGCTCTGAGCTCTAGCAGTTAAAGTCACGGGTGGTTAGGACCTTGGGGCATCCGTCAGCCTAGCCCGGGCTGCCCGCCGCGAAGGGACAGTGCGTCCTAGCGGTTAAAGTCACGGATGGTATAAACGGGCATAGCTGGCACCTCACCAAACATCCTTGGCCGTCGGCTAACAATATTTTAACTGATAACTTGGATAATGAAGTGGAGAGTATGCTTATAAAATCTGTGGTTGACACCAAGCTGGGAGGGGTTGCAAGCACTCTGGAGGACAGGATTTGAATTCAAAAAGACTTTGACAAATTGAAGAATGGGTCTGCAATCAACAGGATGCAGTCAGTAAAGACAAGTGCAAAATACTACATTTAGGAAGGAAAAAAATGCAATGCACAAATACAAAACAGGGAATAACTGACTAGGTGGGAGTACTGGTGAAAAGCACCTCGGGGTTATAGTGGATTACAAATCAAATATGAGCCAACAATGTGGTGAGGTTTCAAAAAAGACTAATTTCATTCTGGAGTGTTTTAACAGGAATGTTGCATTTAAGCCACAGCAGGTAATTGTTCCACTGTACTTGGCACTGGTAAGGTCTCAACAGGAAGACTCTGTCCAGTTTTGGATATCACATTTTAGGAAACATATGGACAAACTGGAGAGACTCCAGAGGAAAGAAACAAAAATTATCCAAAGGTTTAGAAAACCCGGTCTATGAGGAAAGGTAAAAAAAAAAGTGAGAATATTTAGTCTTGAGAAAAGACAATGGAGGGAGACCTGATAACGGTCTTCAAATATGTGAAAGACTGTTATGAACAGGATGATGAACAACTGTTCTCCATGCCCACTGAAGGTGGGACAAGAAGTAATGGGCTTACTCTGCAGCAAGACAAATGTAGGTTAGATAATAGGAAAAACCTTTCTAACTATAAAGGACAGTTAAGCACTGGAACAGGCTACCGAGGGAGGTTGTGGAACCCCTGTCACTGGAGGGTTTTAAGAACAGGTCAGACTAACTCCTTTCAGGAATGCCTAGGTCTACCTGTACCTGCCACACAGGCTGGACTAGATGACCTCTCAAAGCCTCTTCCAGGCCTGCATTTCTATGACTTCATGATAAGCATCTGGATTTTTGTATGCATCTCCCAACTGAATGTGAAAGTTGAGTCTAGAGCTGTATATAATGTTCCACTGAGACAAAAAAGCACTGGAAATTAACCTGCCTTTGAGTTCAGAGCTTTGATCACAAACCTCAGCTCATAATCATGAAAGTCTGGTCAAAATAGACGGAGTATTGGAAAGCAGACAGACCCAGCTACCCTACAAGAATCCTACTGAAAACATCTAAGACAAGGATCGGTCCTACGGCTTAGTGAGCGAGGAAAGAGCAGCTAGCTGTAATGGGTTCCTTTGAAGCATTCAAGGTGGTCAAAATTCAACCTCCTAATGAACCTGCAGTGGTAGATTAGCTTCTAGCCTGGACCTAGCTACTTGTGTTTCCTGAGAACCAAACTGCTGGGCTCAGTTCAGGAACCTTTGTCATGAACTGAATTTTGCAGAGTTTCCTCAGATCTGCTCCAAACCATTTGCAGGTCTGTCCGTCTCTAACACTGACTCAAAATGCTGGACAAGCCAAGACAAGCTGCTAGTTTTGAGGCATCCTCTTGCTGTATATTACCTCTGTGCACACAGCATAGCCAGCTAACAGCCCACGCTCATTCTTGGTGCTCTGGAGAGCCAGCTGAGGTCAGCATTATGTACAAGGTCTGCAAAGTATTTTATCCTATATTTTATCCTTCAGTATAGAACTTACCTGGGAAAACGATGGTTGCCCGTTATGCTGGAGTACTCTTACAGAGTATGTTATGTGTTTTTTTTTTAAAAAAGCATTTTATAGTTTAAACTATAGATACCACCTTATTTTGATCGTTACCCATAGCTCTGCTTACCACCAAAAGATGGAAGTCCACCTTTATCATTTGAATTCACCTATTCTGTCAGAGTTCTTCCCCAGCAACTCAGATATAACACTGCTGTTGCAACATCTTTTCCAGAAGAGAAACGTTCTCTAACTTCAGCTTTTATTTCTGGGATTTTGCCAGCACTAGTTAAAGGCAGTTCTATAAGGAAGAACCCTTGCTGACAGGCAATGACTCATCTACATGTGCACAGTTAGGATCTCTGCATGTCCAGGATATGCTCTTGCTACATGGTGAAAAATAAAAGGAGCTGTTTTTACTTTGTAGACATACTGTAGAGAAGGTAACTTTTAAGGTTAATTTAAAAGTTTTACAAAAAAAGTCCAACAATTCATAAGGACCTAAATGTTTTCTCAGATTTTTTTACTTTTACTGAGCTATGTAGGTGTTCATCATAAGAACAGCCACACTGGGTCAGACCAATGGTCCAGCTAGCCCAATATCCTGTCTTCCGACAATTGCCAGTGTCAGATGCTTCAGAGGGAATGAACAGAACAAGGCAATTATTGAGTGATCCATCCCCTGTCATCCAATGCCAGCTTCCGGCACTCAGAGGTCTAGGGATACCCAGAGTATGTGATTGTGTCCCTGACCCTCTGGGCTAATAGCCATTGATGGACTTATCCTCCAAGAACTTATTGAATTCATTTTTGAATCCAATTATAATTTTGGTGTTCACAGCATCCCCTGGCAAGGAGTTCCACAAGTTGACTGTGAGTTGTGTGAAGAAATACTTCCTTTTGTTTGTTTTAAACCTGACGCCTATTAATGTCATTGGGTGACCCCTGGTTCGTGTGTGAACACTTCCCCGTTCACTTTCCCCACACCATTCCTGACTTTACAGCCCTCTGTCATAACCCCCCTGAGTCATCTCTTTCCCAAGCCGACCAGTCCCAGCCTTTCTAATCTCTCCTCGTAGGGATGCTGTTCCACCCCCCTCATCATTTCTGTGACCCTTCTCTGTACTTTTTCCAATTCTTTTTTGAGATGGGGTGACCAGAACTGCACGCAATATTCCAGGTGTGGGTGTACCATAGATTTATATAGCACATTATATTTTCTGTCTTACTATCTATCCCTTTCCTAATGGTTCCTAACATTGTTCGTTTTTTGACTGCCGCTGCTCATTGAGCGGATGTTTTCAGAGAACTATCCACAATGACTCCAAGAGCTCATTCTTGAGTGGTAACAGCAAATTTAGACTCCATCATTTTATATGTACAGTTGGGATTATGTTTTTCAATGTGCTTTACTTTGCATTTATCAACACTGAATTTCATCTGCCATTTTGTTGCCCAATCACTCAGTTTAGTGCGATCCCTTTGTAACACTGCAGTCTGCTTTGGACTTAACTATCTTAAGTAATTTTGTATCATCTGCAAATTTTGTCACCTCACTGTTTGCCTCCTTTTACAAATCATTTATAAATATATTGAACATCACAGGTTCCAATACATATCCTTGGGGGAATCCTGCTATTTACTTTTTTCCATTGTGAAAACTGACCATTAATTCCTACTCTATGTTCCCTATCTATTAACCAGTTACTGATCCTTGAGAAGACCTTCCCTCTTATCCCATGACAGCTTATTTTGTGTAAATGCCTTTGGTGTGGAACTTTGTCAAAGGTTTTCTGAAAATCCAGTTACACTTTATTAACCAAATCACCCTTGTCCACATTTTGTTGACACCCTCAAGGAATTGTAACAGATCTAAGCACGGTTTCTTTTTACAAAAGCCATGTTGCTTCTTCACCAACATATTGTGTTGATCTAGGTGTCTGATAATTCTGTTCTGTACTATAGTTTCAGCCAATTTGCCTGGTACTGAAGTTAGGCTTACTGGCCTGTAATTGCCAGGATCACTTCTGGAGTTTTTTTGTTTTGTTTTTTTAAATTGGCATTACATTAGCTATCCTCCAGTCATGTGATACAGAGTTTGATTAAGCGATAGATTGGTTACTATAATTAGGAGTACATCTTAAAGACTAACAGATTTATTTGGGCATAAGTTTCCGTGGGTAAAAAACCCACTTCTTCAGATGTATGGAGTGAAAATTACAGATACAGGCATAAATATACTGGCACAATCAGAGAAGGGAGTTACCTTACAAGTGGAGAACCAGTGCTGACAGGGCCAATTCAGTCAGGGTGGCTGTGGTCCACTCCCAATAACTGATGAGGTGGTGTCAATTCCAGGAGAGGGAAAATTGCTCTTGTAGTGAGCCAGCCAATCCCAGTCCCTATTCAAGCCCAAATTAATGGTGTTAAGTTTGCAAATGAATTTTAGTTCTGCAGTTTCTCTTTGAAGTCTGTTTTTGAAGTTTTTTTGTTGAAGGATGGCTACTTTTAAATCTGTTATATAATGTCCAGGGAGATTGAAGTGTTCTCCTACTGGCTTTTGTATGTTACCGTTCCTGATGTCTGATTTGTGTCCATTTATCCTTTTACATAGAGACTGCGCGGTTTGGCCAATATACATGGCAAAGGGATATTGCTGGCACATGATGGCATCTATCACATTGGTAGATGTGCAAATGAATGAGCCTCTGATGGTGTGGCTGATGTGGTTGGGTCCTATAATGGTGTTGCTAGAGTAGATATGGGGACAGAGTAGGCAACAAGGTTTGCTACAGGGATTGGTTCCTGGGTTAGTGGTTCTGTTGTGTGGTGTGTGGTTGCTGGTGAGTATTTGCTTCAGGTTGGGGGGCTGTCTGTAAGCAAGGACTGGCCTGCCTCCCAAGATCTGTGAGAGTGATGGGTCGTCCTTCAGGATAGGTTGTGGTGGGCTTCTTTGGTATTTTACCTCTACATGGATGTTAAATTTAATTACATTATGGCTGTTATTACCGAGCGGTTCAGCTATATTCACCTCTTGGACTAGATTATGTGCACCACTTAGGAGAATTGCCTCTCCCCTTGTGGGCTCCAGGACTAGCTGCTCCAAGAAGCAGTCATTAATGGTGTCTAGAAATTTTATCTCTTCATCCTGTCCTGAGGTGACATGTATCCAGTCAATATGGGGTAGTTAAAATTCCCCATTTTAATTGGGTTTTCGGATTTTATCGCCTCTCTAATCTTCCTGAGCATTTCACAAACACCATCTCCATCCTGGGCCAGGCAGTCGGTAGATATTCCCACTGCTCTGCTCTTATTGTTCATGCATGGACTTGTTGGTTTGACGATGTGGACTGGGAAAAACAAATTAGGGGTTAATTTGGGGACAGTGTCCTGGATAGACTGGTATTGGTAACTGTTCTTCCTATTTCTGCAGTTCAGCACCATACATCTAAGTCTGAGATACTGGATTGAAATGATTTCTGCTGGAGTACCTTGAAAAAATGGACTTGCTAGTGATGCTGCAAAGGTGCCAATCAAAGAAGTTTCTGGAGAAGAAAGGAAGCCCAGTTTTCAAATCTGGGAACCTACTGGGCATTTTGGTACTCACCTTGGTAATTAGGCGACTAAAAGGGGAATCTGAGTTATAAATGCACAACTGGAAAACTTAGCTGCTCAAGCCTGAACTCTGGGCCCTGCACATCAAAGTGTTGTTGACACACAGGGCAAAGAACTGACTGGAAGGCCCCGATCATGAGGTAGGATTTGCTGGTACAAGTCTCTGTATCCTTGAGGAGTGTGAACCTAAATTTGCACAAAAAATGCTGCACCCACAAAGCATTGTGCCCACATTTATTGTGAGTGCAAACAAGTACATGAGTGCACAGACTGGGTAGGTAAGTACAAATGGGCTAATTCTACCTACAACCACTTGTACACAGAGATTTAGAGGTCACAATGGAGCCAGCTGAACATTTGGGCTTTCTGCTTTGTTAATTCACTTTCTGGTGCTTCTGAGTGTGACCGGCATATTTATAGAATCAGTAGCTTCATGTACTGTATTGTCTTCTGCCCTAGCCTCCATGATTAATTGTGCATAAAATTGGTTCTGTTATCTATTGTTTTTTCCTTATTTTATATGTACTGGACGTTTCCTAAAAATTGTTTTGAGGTTTATAATTGCATATAGAGTTCTATAAAACTCATTATCAATCACTTGAATGTCTTTGGGCTGTGCACTGTCTATTTGAATATAGACAGGAAAAGAGGCTATGGATTGCATGCAAGTTACAAAACACAATATTAAGTTTCAACAAATATTCCTCCATCTGCTGTCTGTTCTTGCACTGGGAATGAGAGCGAGGAGGTGGGAACCATTCTCATCATTGTAAGTATCTCTGAAATAAATGGTAATGAGCACAACGTCCTCCCTGACTTAAGTACATGACACTACTTGATCATTTATCTCTCCCACTTTGTATTCAAAACAGTTTCCCTCTTTTATAGCCAGGGGTCATTTCAGGAATGCATCCTGCTCCTTTGTCATTTTATCATTTATGCATCCCCATGTTATGGAACCAAAGTCAGGACAAGTTTTCACAAGGCTGGAACTGTGACTTTTCACTTTGGGTTGTTAAAAATGCTAAGTGATGGGGTGTGTGCACGCACGTGTGTGTGTAAGTAACAGTCCCTGGGGAGATCATACCATCCACATGGAGACATGCGGGAAGGTGCTGCCCCCTCAGATATCACTGCACATTTTCCTAACTGGCCAAAGCCTACATATCACAGTCATGAACCCCACTCAGAGCTGCTCCTGGGAGCATAACCTCCCTTTAGGACTCCACTTTTTCCCCAGCCACAGAGGCAGTCAGACTGGAGAGGTCCTGAGGGTCCCAGGCCTGCAGTGGAATCCCAGTGAAGCAGTGGCCTCGCCTCTCCCTGGGAGCAGCAGAACAGGCAATTTCACGTTGGTGAAATATCTTTTGAATGAAACATTCACCACTGCCTGCAGAAGTTGTTCAAAGCTGAAACAGCAGCAGAAAACTGGTTACTTATAAATATCCATGGTCTTTGTGTTTATATCTGGGCATCCCACCCAACATCCATACCAAGAACACAGCTTTTCACTCACGTAAGAGCAATTTGTGTATAATCACAGAATCGTAGGACTGGAAAGGACCTCGAGAGGGCATCTGGTCCAGTCCCCTGCACTCATGGCAGGGCTCAGTATTATCAAGAGCATCCCTGACAGGTGTTTGTCCAACCTGCTCTTAAAAATCTCCAGTGATGGAGATTCCTCCCTAGGTAACTTGTTCCAGTGTTTAACCACTCTGACAGTTAGGACGTTTTTTCTAATGTCCAACCTAAACCCATTGCTTCTTGTCCTAGTCTCAGAGATTAAGAACAATTAGTTTTCTCCCTCCTCCTTGTAACAACCTTTTATGTACTTGAAAACTGTTATCATGTCCCCTCTCAGTCTTCTCTTCTCCAAACTAAACAGATCCAATATTTAAAATCTCCGCTCATAGGTCATGTTTTCTAGACCTTGAATAATTTTTGTTACTCTTCTCTGGACTTTCTCCATTTCTCCACATCTTTCCTGAAATGTCCCAGAACTGGACACAATACTCCCGTTGAGGGCTAATCAGCATGGAGTAGAGCGGAAGAATTACTTCTCATGTCTTGCTTACAACACTCCTGCTAATACATCCCAGAATAATGTTCGCTTTTTTTTGCATCAGTGTTACACTGTTCACTCATATTTAGCTTGTGATCCACTAAGACCCTCAGATCCCTTTCCGCAGTACTCCTTCCTAGGCAGTCATTTCCCATTTTGTATGTGTGCAACTGATTGTTCCTCCCTAAGTGGAGGACTTTGCATTTGTCCTTATTGAATTTCATCGTATAATGTAGCAGAGGGTCAACAGACCTGGTCCATGTGTCAGAGAGAGACAGAGAGGAAGTGAGAAAGAAGCCATCCTAGTCTTCTAATTGCTCCAGGCTGCAATCTGAAGACAGCAACATCACCACAGAGCTGAGCAGCCTCTTTATTCCAGGAACTTTTAAATCAGCGTGGATTGTTCCAGAGCCTAGCACAGGGGTGCTCAGATTTTTCCACAGTATGGAGTACATCTTACAAGAGAGTTTCTCTCACAGACACCTAATTGCGTGGACCACCAGCTCTCATGTTAATTAATAATTAGCCCTGTGGCAACTGAAATTGCTTATGTGGAAAACTCACATTAGGAAAGCGTTTAATGAGTTTTAGCATCTTTTAATGCAATCTAGCAGATAGAAACAAGGAACAGGAACCAACACCATGTGAGCCGCCACCCCTTCATAGACCCAGCGGTCCATGGACAACAGTTTGAGAACCTCTGGAGTCTTGCATACAAAAGAACAGTTAGCACCAGAAAGCTAATGCCCTAGATCAAATGGCTGCTTAGCCATAGTATGTGCTGTGTTATATACATTGAACTGAGGACAGAGCAGTGTCGAACTCCAAGGGTTCTGCTTTACAGAGGGTGGAGTGAACATGACCTTGAATTGTGATGCCTTCTAGCTTCGTCTCCTCTCAACCTCCCTCCATTCTTCGAAGATTCACTTTGAATTTGGGGTTTGGACAAATCAATAAATCTCCAGTTGAACCCCAAGTTTCATATGGCTTCATGAAAGGTTAAAAACCATCAAAAGCTATTAATTATCCACTAATTATGATGTCATGGGATAAGAGGGAAGGTCCTCTCAAGGACTTGAAACTGGTTAAAAGACAGGAAACAAACGTTAGGAATAAATGGTCAATTTTCAGAATGGAGAGATAAATAGTGGGGTTCCCCAGGGGTCTGTAGTGGGTCCAGTCCTATTCAATGTATTCATAAATGATCTGGAAAAAGGGGTAAACAGTGAGGTGGGAAACTCTGCAGATGATACAAAACTACTCAAGATAGTTAGGTCCCAGGCAGACTGCAAAGAGCTACAAAAGGATCTCACAGAACTGGGTGACTGGGCAACAGAATGGCGGATGAAATTCAGTGTTGATAAATGCAAAATAATGCACATTGGAAAGCATAATCCCAAGTATACATATAAAATGATGAGGTCTAAATTAGCTGTTACCACTCGAGAAAGAGACTTTGGAGTCACTGTGGATAGTTCTCTGAAAACACCACCCAATGTGCAGTGCAGTCAAAAAAGTGAACAGAACGTTGGGCATCATTAAGAAAGGGATAGATAATAGAAAATATCATATTCCCTCTCTATAAATCCATGGCTATTAGCCAGGAGGGGCAGGGATGGTGTCCCTAGCCTCTGTTTGCCAGAAGCTGGGAATGAGCGAGAGGGGATCAGATCAGCTAAATCCATTTTGTTCAGAACTATATGCTCATTTACAAAAACAAATTCCTCTCTTTGTTCAAGCATTAAGATAGTTAAGTCAGTGACTAATTCCCTACATATTAATCACTGATCAAGATATGATATATTATTAATAAGGGAGCTCAAATTGGCAAGAAAATGCTTTTCTCTCGACATAGCCTTTTAATTAAAAAATGAAATAAAGCTAGAAAAAGCAAATTATGTTACTGAATAAAATGGTGTCTGGGGAATTAAGCTAAATCTTAACATTTTCAAAGGCAATTCTGGGAGCAGTATAATTTAATATTTTAAATGACCTGGATAATGAGCATATTGATCAAATTTGCAAATGTGCCAAAATGTAAGGTAATGCAGGCAAAGTCCCCAGAGAGTAAAGAAGACTACAGGAAAACTAAATGAATGTAGTGAACTGGCATAAAGATGCCAATATGAAATTTCTCTGACTATGCAGTTATAAAATGGGTAACTGACATCCATGTGTGAAAGTGATTTTCTGGGTTTAATTAATTTTATTTTATTTCTTTAGTACTGTTCTCTCAGTGGTTTTCCCCATTTGGCCCTGACTAGACTAGGGAAATAAAGGTTTTGTAAAAAAAAGTGGTAGGTAACATGTTAATATATCTTAACCACCTCTGTGTACCTAGTCTAGACATGATTTAACACCATTAAACGCGTGTTAGCTGATCCAGGTCAATGCTACATGTGTTTTAATAGTGCAAAGTGGTATGTGAATCACTACATTAAGTTCTAAGTGCTATTTAAAAAGAACCTAATTAAAATGTGTTAGGCAATACTGAAAGAAAGAAAGAAAGAAAGAAAGAAAGAAAGAAAGAAAGAAAGAAAGAAAGAAAGAAAGAAAGAAAGAAAGACTTTTGATTCCTAGTCTAGACTGGCCCTTTGAGACAGAAGCATTCCATGCTCTGCAGCCCTTTGCTCATCATTCGGCACTGCAGAGGGCCGGCACAGGGTCTATCCATCATTTCACTTCCATTTGCCTCCAAAGGGAGAGTCATGCTGGGCTTCTGAGTCACTGCAGTTTTGGAGAGGTGGCTCCAAATGTGATATCAACAGGCAGGGAAGCTATGTCGCTGAGGTGAGGTTTGGCCCTTAAAATTTATTACTCATCTCTAAGGATGCTGATTGTTATTACCAAGGAACATAATGCCAGTTCATTTGATGCAATCCCTAACAGCGTCATCTTACTGTGAGTGACATTCTTTTGCAAGATTCAGATTCCTGAGACTTTAGAAGTCACTTTAAAGAATTCCTTTAAAAAATGCATGTTACTAAAAAGACAATCTTCTTGTACAGCAGGAATAACGTACTGTATGCTGTACATTCAACCGTATCTTATGGCCCTCAAAAAAACCCTTTTCATAGGGAAGAATAATTCCCTCCACTGGGAGAGTTACTCAGGGAAGTCCTATGGCCTGTGTTCTGCCGGTGGTCGGACCAGATGATCACACGGATGGGTCCCTTCTATGAACTTCTGACGCGGAACTCTGCATTTCTGAAGCAGTTCCCACTTCCTGTTGAAGTTTATTTTATTCTAAAATAGCTGTGCTCAGACTGAGGCTATGGAACCCACTGCAGAGTGTGTGTTATGGGTCCCCTTCTCTGCAGAGGATGTAAGTGAACAGGGCTGCAGCTGTGGGAACCACAGCTCCTTAGCTCAAGCTGTAGCAGTTTGTGCTTTTCGCTCAGGCGGTCCCCCACGGCATCAGTCAAGATGGCAGCCATCCGGGGTGCTTGAGCGTTATTTCTCCCTGCAGGAAATGCATGCCTTTCACTCTTTGCCGAACAGCCTCTGCTTGTTTAACCCCTGCACAGCTCATGTTCAGCTGAGTACAAAGAGCTCAGTGCTTCGGGGTCTGAACCAGCCCAAATCTTAATATTAAAAAAAATAAATAAAATGCTAATTGTTTTTAATGAACTTTCTTTCTAACCCCAGTTTATTTGGCAATACATCTGCAAAGGGATTTCAGCAAACTGAAAGCAAACAGAAGGAATACATTATTTTTTGTTCAGTTTCCAATCACACCCACAGTGAGGTGTCTGCCAAAGACCTGACTCAGAATTTTTCCGTGTCATGACAGTGGGCAGCACAGTGTAGTCTCTGCATGTCTCAAGTCCGAACACCCATGAGGCAAGCTGTACGTGTGCTGCACGGCACCACAACTCCCTCACCAACTGCCACATCTGCTGCACAGTGAGAAGGCCATTCTCTCTCATTCAGAAACAAAATCCAAGGGGAGCTCTCATGTGGTGGGATGTACCCCAAAAGTTCCTGCACCAGATTCTCAGCTGATTTACACTCTCTGAAGATCTGGCTCCATATGCTTAGTCTGAGTTAATTACATCTCTTCAATCTGCAAAACTGGGTTAGGAATCTCACCCCAAAAGCATCTCTTGAGATACTCAGCACTTCCGGCTTCTGGTCAGGCTTGAGAGCAGCAGTATTTTTTGCAGTATGTTGGCAATTATATACCAGACTTGTCCAGAACTAGGAACCACAGAGGTGGAAGGGGAGAAAAGAAAAGAAAAGAAAAGAAAAAGAAAGCTAACTGGATCTTTTCCAAACACAAAACAGATTCAGGTCTGGTTCAATGTGAAATTGGACTAAGATTCAGACAGTTTCTTACTTTAGCTGAACCAGTTCCTTTGCTTGTAGTTTTAACTTTCCTACCATACTAAATCACAGATACATTAATTACATCCTTGGAATATGTCTACAGACATTATCACAGCGGAATATAGCTAGACTTCATCATTGCAAGTATTTACACAACGGCACCTTTCATCCCAGGTCTTCCAAACCTTAAGTCTTACAACTCTATGATACTCATGTTACAGAGGGATAAGCCAAGATTTAGCAATATGTATAAAGTCAGAGAGCAGGAATTGGCAGAGTCAAGAATACAGCCTAGGAGTTTCTTACTCTAGACTCTCAGGTTACATATATTCTTGAAGCTAGGGATGGGATTCCTAGCTAGCAGAGACATACTGCTCATGGTAACTCTCATCAATGTAGCTTGCTAAAAATCATCCTGTAGCTGGGGTATCACAGGCAGAGGCAAGCGGCGGCACTGGTTAGCTGCCCCAAGTACGTACCCTTGGGTCCAGATGGGTTTGCACTTTGGAGAGCGAGCCCATGCCCATGCCAGCTTGATGAAATCTAGTGCAAATATATTGATGTGGGTTGGGACTCACACCCCCAGCTCCAAGTGTAGATGGATCCATAGTCTCTTACTCTAGAATTCCTGGATCTTGTTCTCGTCCCTTAAACGAGGTGGGAAGCATCCGCCACGATTTCCAGAACAACATTCTGGCCAACTCCAAGGGTTAAAAAAAAATCACAAGTCAGCCCCCAAAATATCACGAGATTTGCGTAAATATTAACAACATGTTTAAAAATAGCTATTTTGGATTTATTTTTATTTGTTTTCTGGTGTCATAGCCTTTAGGGTTCATGTTTTCATGCTTTCCCCACAACTAGGATGGGTAGAAAATTTCATTAAAGAAAACTAAGCTGTAAAATAGACTGTAATAAGCGATTCTCACATAATCACATAACTCCAGGAGTTGGGACTACAAGAAAAGCACAAAATATTGGGACATTCATGATATAATTGTGAGAATTGGCAACACTGGATCACACCATGTTTAGGGCAACCCTATTGCTTCAATGATTATTAGTTACGATCTTCATTGAATTGCACCTTGTTGATTTCAGAACAATTCTCCAATGACCTTGACAAATTGGAGAATTGGTCCAAAACCAAAAAGATGTAATTTAATAAAGACCAGAACAAAGTACTGCATTTAAAAAGGAAAAACAGACAAACGCACAACGACAAAATAGGGGAAAACTGGTTAAGCAGTAGTGCTGCAGAAAAGGATCTGGGAATTATAGTGGATCACAAATTGAATATGAGCCAACAGTGTGATGCAGTTGCAAAAAAGGCTAATATTCTGGGGTGTATTGACAGGAGTGTCATATCTAAGACACAAGAGTTAATTGTTCCAATCTATTTAGCACTGGTGAGGCCTCAGCTGAAGTAGTGCGTCATGTTTAGGGCATCATGGTTTAGGAAAGATGTTGATAAATTGGAAACAGACCGGAGGAGAGCAACAAATATGAAAGATTAGAAAACTTGACCTATGAGGAAAGGTTAAAAAAACTGGGCAAGTTTAGTCTTGAGAAAAAAAGACCTGATAACTGTCTTCAAATATGTTACGGGCTCTTATAAAGGGGACAGTGATCAACTGGTCTCCATGTCCAACGAAGGTAGGACAAGAAGTACTAGGCTTAAGGGAGATTTAGGTTAGCTATCAGGAAAGACTTTCCAACTCTAAGGGTAGTTAAGCTCTGTAATGCGCGTCCAAGGGAGGTTATAGAATCCCCATCATTGGAGGTTTTTAAGAACAAATTATACAAATACTTGTGTCAGCTGGTCTAGGTTTACTTGGTTCTGTGTCAGCACAGTGGGCTGGACTAGATGACTTCTCAAGGTCCCTTCTAAGCCTACATTTCTATGATTCTATAGCACTGTATAAAGAACTACTTTGGATAATATAAATACAAATAACATTTGAGAATAGTTTCTCCAAGGGCCTGATCCAACGTCGAAGACCTGTGAGCACAGTCCAGGTTAGATGATATCAGATAGCAGTAACGTATTTAAAATCTTTACTGAACAGAGTATAGTCAGCAAATGGCTCCTTCCTCTAGAGCAGATTTCTGACCCACTAATATAGTGGAGTAAACCAGTTTAATCCAAAGATCTGAAGTGTATTTTTGAGGAGCTGAGAACCAAAGCTGAGTCCAACATTACCACATTTACCAAGAAAGAGAAAAAAGTAATGCCCAGATCTGGTTCAGGCCTTTATATTAATTCAGCGCCAATCAGCAAAACTTACTTGAGGCTTATCAGCTCTGCTCATTATCTTACATGTCAGAAGCACTAAGATGTCATCATAACAAAGGCTTATTCACAAAGGTCTTTGGAATTATCAGTTCACAATAATGTCATGAGGCACATTAGTCATGTTTACAGTCCAGCAGGATTCATATTTCATTTAAAAATATGATTCAATCTTCATATCACAGTAAGAAAGAAAAGGAGAAAATAACATGCCTGTAAAACACTAGACCATTTAAATGAATTTCTAATCGCAAGCACATGCTGGCTGTTTTTGGGTAATACCTCATTTTCCGATCTCGGGTGAAATGCTCTGCTTCTCCAAGACCCAAAATTATGATGGAACATGACTACAGAAACAAACCAATTGCTAAATGACAGTTCCAATCATATTTAGGTGTCAGATTAATGATATGAAGGACAAAATGGCACAAAAAGCAAGGAGATGATGACGTTACAAGGAAAGGAGCAAGGCAGATCCTTTACTCTTTTAGTTTAACGAGTCTCCTGCCCTGCCACAAACAACACTTGTCTGCAGACCTTCAAACTACCTCCATTTGCAGGGAAGTTCAACATAAACCAGCTTCAGGAATCACCCTTGGCTTCTGTCAGGAACCATTACTCTGACCAGGCTGAAAGTGATAAACCTGCTTTACTTTATAGCTCTTCCCCTGGAAGACACTCTAGATAAAAAAGTCAACAGATTTTGATATCCTAATTGCTCATCTAATGTATTTTTAGTAGCAATTCCTGCATTCTCCTTCCATTTCATAAGCACTAACTAAGAGAAGTTGAAGGGAAGAGAAAAGAAACCTAAGAGGAAAGTTATGGAAGCATTTATCTCATGAACCAGCTCTTCCTTCTGTTTGTCAACATGTTCTGGATCAAGCTACAATTCTTTATTTCTCAAGGGCTTTAAAATCTATACATCTTAGCACCTGACTTAACTAATCAGGAACCACTTGCAATGCAAACTTAAGACACTGGTCATGTCTCAGGAGGACACTGTAATGCACATAATGATGTGAAAGCTAAAACTAACCACTGGGAAGCGATGGGCTAACCTGCTCAGCTAAAACCAAGAAGAGGTGGCATATCTGCTAAAGAAAAAGCATGATGCTGCTTGAGGAAATGCATCTGCCCCAAAACATGTTCAGAGTGTGTACGAGTTGTCTTGGTTGCTCTCGGAAAGATATACAAACTAAAAGGAGTGCCTATCCGTCAGTATTTATTAAAATGTGGTTCTGAACACTGACAGAGAATATATGGAGAGGGAAGGGGCATGATTCTCATCTAGAACTACAAGTTATTGGGCTGGATGCAGGAAACGTAACGGGTGAAACTCTCTGGCCTGTGTCCTGCAGGCAGCCAGACAAGATGATCACAATGGTCCCTCCTGGCCTTAAAATCTATTAATCTGATCTTGCAACTGACATGGTCTTTGTTAACACAGTGGTCCCTGTATGTTTACATTATCTACCTGTGCAAACTACATGTCTATGGTAATGTTACATTTATATATTTACTGGCTTTGATGCTGAAGGGTACGCTATATGGGAACTAACTGGCTGAGCTGGATTGACAGCAATATATAAAAAGATATATAGGTATCAGAACAGAGTAAATATTTCTGATGGCACCTGAATGCCTTTCATCACTTATAGAGTAATCTTGAATCAAAATTACAGTGGCATAAATCACACGGCCATTCTGACAGACTTAAGGAAAAGAGCTGCTGGAAGTTTAGGAAGGTCTGGCATGAAATATGTTTGTTCAGTCTTAATTCAATCCTTTTTGCTGACGTACATACACTCCGCACAGTTATACATACTTATGTGCATCTTTTGTTAATATTTTTGTTTTTATTTGAAACCATTGTTTTCTGCAGCTGCGAGATGGGACAATTCTGCTACCTTCTTCCAGTCTATCCACAGCCAGCTGGACTTTTATACCATGCTAACAATCATAGCATTTGAGTGTTTCACCACGGTCCAGAGAAGGGTGAGGAAAATGACAACAGAGAGACGTGACATGAGGAGAGGTTTAGCAGACTAGCGCTCTTTAGAATGGAGACAAACAAGAGATGGACAGGATGGAGGTACATAAAATAAAGAATGGTATTGAGATGGTCATTTGGTTAATTTATCCGTTCTCTCATAATACAAGAACAAAGGGACAGACACTCATTACGTTAGGCCCCTTGACACAACTTTAGCAGTCTAAAGGGATTTTAAAAGTGATTAAGCTAAACCTTCCTTTGATGCATTTAGTAACAGCCACTGTCAGAGAAATGACAATGGCCTAATTCCTGTTCCAAACCCCACAAACTGTATTGTAAACAAAGAGCCAAATTCAACCCCTGCATGTGTCTTCTGCTGAAGTCAATGGGAGTCGCATGTATGTTATCAAAGGCAGAGTTGGACTATAATAATAATGTGAACAAACTGCTGCTGTTTGGATGGCATCTCTATATCTGCTATTTGCTAGCATAACTAATCCAATAATGCTTCATTTTTAACATACAGAATCTACCTATAAAAATCAGTGCAAGCAATGGGGTAATGGCCTTTTCAGAAGGCTACAGAAACCTAAATTACAAAAATATGCCCCCACATTTTTTTTTATGCAATGGCTCCAGGGTTATCACTTGAGCAATGAAGTTGTCTGCTTAGCCTTTGTCCCTGGCTTTGAGTCTCCTTGTGTGTAGATCAACCCGGACCCTCTATCTAAACTTGGAATGAGACACTGGGGGTTCCCAAGGTCCATTCCAGTTATAATGTGTTAACCAGAATGTATTTCATTCCACCCCATCTTGTCACAACCAGTGCGGGGGAACTGACTCAGTCTATGTTCTGGCTATTATGATCTCCACTGCAAGAATTTGGGTGCTTCGTGCAGCGTATTCGGAGAGGGAAGGCGAGAGTAACAAACTGTATTCCCATGTATGATCTTTTCAGTGCTGTGCGGTTGGATTCACTGGCCACTATCATCCCGCTATGTTTGCTGCCTTGCTGACCTCACAGGAAGAGGCAGAATGGAGAGACAACCAAAGCAGGACACTAAAAGGCTTAATGCCCATATTGGTAAGTCTATTAAAAGTCTATAACTTTGCTCAGCCAGCGATGGGCATGAACATTACAACGCCTTGTTCCTGTGACACAGACTGTAGGGGGACACTAAATGACAGCTTAAATCTTTAGTGCATTTCCCTTTACTCTCTCTACAGATGTCCTCCTCACCAGCAGCACCATTGGAAGGTACCCTGAAATATTGTTCAACCACCTCCTGTGTGCCTCCTAGTGGCCAGAGGTCACTCTACTGCGCTCTGCCTCCATTTCCCCTCTTCCGGGCCCTTTAAGAACTCACAGTTCAAAGGTGGCGCAAACAGTCCCCACAGGGGGTCCCATTTATTGAATTCTCTGATAGAGACTGGCTCTCTAGGCCCCAGGCAGTTCAATGTCTCTCTCCTGATTAGCCCAACATAGCACAAAATACATTCACAGAGTCTTCATTTCTGGGGATTTCCGCTCTCCCCTGCTTGCTCTTTCCCAAGCTGCCTGCCTGGAGAGCTTTCTCTCACTCGCTCCTGCTTCTTCAGCTCGTTTCCCTGCCAACTCAGGGCCCTGCAGGGCCCATCTTGCTCCCTACAGTGTCCACAAACCTAGCTGCCATTCCCTGGGCTCCCTGCTCCTCATTCCTGTGACTTGCTGCTTTTTTTATCCTGGGATCATCTTATTCAACTCAGGTGCGGCTCATCCTAGAAGGCTTAGCCCCAGGCGTTCCAGCCCATGGGCAAGCCATCCTATTACATGCCCAGTCTTTGTAATCCAACTCACTGAAGCATCTTCAGCTTCCTTTTGTTTTTAGGAAAGAAACTTTCCCATTGTTGTGTCTCATTAGAACACTGCAATACACATATGGAGGGATTTCACCAGGAAATATTCCTGGACTTCTCCAGAGTCCAAGGACATGGCTGTGACATACCAGGACACAATCTAGTATGAAGGAGACAGACCGGGGGGGGGGGGTGTGGGCAGGGGAAAGAAGGGGGCTGTGTCACCCCTGCCCTGCAACCTTGGGTGCCTTGCTGTAGCAGCTCCCACCTAGGCTGCTCACAAACAGCCTCCAGCATGCAGGGCACCCCCTGAGTGTCTGTGTGTAACTGCACCCACCCAGCCACACCCTGGCTCTCACCAGCCTTGGTTACATTGCAGGGTGACCCCAGCACACCCCCAGTCCTGGATCTTCCCCCAGAAATGTACGTTCTGTATGCCCAGCTCTGTTATTCCTTTAGGGAATAATATGCCATCTTATCTTACATAGTTACACACACACTTCAATTTAACATACTGGATTAGATAAAATAGCAAAACAAGTTTATTATTTATTATTTATTTAGGAAACACTATTTCACTAGGAGGGTGGTGAAACACTGGAATGCGTTTCCTAGGGAGGTGGTGAAATCTCCTTTCTTAGAAGTTTTTAAGGTCAAGCTTGACAAAGCCCTGGCTGGGATGATTTAGTTGGGGATTGGTCGTGCTTTGAGCAGGGGGTTGGACTAGATGACCTCCTGAGGTCCCTTCCAACCCTGATATTCTATGATTCTATGATTAACTATTAAAAAAAAGATTTTAAGTGAGTACAAGTAATGAGGCATAAAAATTATAAATGGTTACAAGAAAAATAAAGATAAAACGTTTACTAGTACTACTTACAAAACCATCTTAATTACACAGCACATTTTCTCACCATATGCTCCAGCAGATTACTGATCAAACTCTCAGGTCAGGAACCCTTGCCTAGAGTCCAACAGCTATTTCCTTCTCAGGTGTGGAGAATGAGGTGGGCAGGGTAAGAGACAGGGGTGCCTTGGGGTGTTTGTCCCTCCTTTCTATAGTTTCAGTACCCCTCCTGAAAAACATTTCCAGCTGACACCAAGCAGACAAACAGTTTATATGGAAGGATATTCTCTGCTGTTTTTTTTCTCCTGTTGAAATTGAATTTCTTTTGTTTTCCCTCCCTGCTTGATGACTCTGTTAACTGCTTAAATGCAAATTAAGACAAGTACACATTGCTTCCTTTGTTTAGGACAGACCTGACTTCTGCCTGGGCAGGTTATGGGGTTTGGAATATGGGCTAATAAAATCCTACAGGGGAATCTTACAACTTCTCATACAATGTTGCCACACATATTTTACCAGGATAATACTGACCAACAAATTATGAGTTTTCAAATGATACCTTACAAGGCATCTCTTGTACAAAGATTATTGCAATAGTGTGTAGGGTGTGAATACAGGGTTGTATTGTGTCACAATTGTCCATGTATTTCGTTAGGATAATACTGAATACATCCCTTACCAGCATGCCTAACATAACCTACTTCTGCTGCTGGTACATGGACTGCTGCCCTGATTCACTTCCTCTGGTCAGGAGAGTGCTGTTCAGCGATGTTACACTGAACTAAGACTAACCATTGCTTCTCCCTAGCCCACAAACGAAGGTCATGCTGCTCAGAGTACCAGCTAAAAAGATGGTGAAACTTCAAGAGTATGTAGGAATGGGTTAACTTGGTTCCCTTCCCCAGTGTCTGAAGAATTACTGCACGGCCACACACTTGCTTGCACCCTTTCCGGATTATTCTTAACACCTGCTGATCGATTTAAATAAGGAGCTTTGGGGGTACAGAAAGCATCTAGACCTGAGACATATATTACAGTATCCTGCAGTTATGGTAAAAACTTTACAATATTTGGACTTAGAGGATAATTATGGAGTAACTAATAAGTATGAAGGAAACAGTGACTGTAGTGGTTAGAGCAGGAGACCGAGATTCAGGATCTGGGTGTTCTATGGCCCCTGGGTCACTGTGTCACCTTTGCCATATCAGTTTAATCCCAGACCTCAGTTCAGTCATCAAAATAACGAGTACAATGCCCAGTACACACACTGTACATCACCGCGGCTGTTGTGAAGTGGGTGGTAAAATACTTGAAGGTCTTTGGAGGCAAGCTGCTATAGAATATAACCATTATTATTATAATAATAACACAGGATTCAGAGAGATACATTCACCGAGAAGCTCCATTCATTTAATTATCTAATAAAATGTTCAGAAGGTGCTGAATTCTGTGCAAACAACGGATTTGTTCTTCATACCCTATATCAGACAATCATTCCAATGCCTGGGGAAGAGGTACAGTGTCATCAGCTGAAAGAACTGGCAATGGGTGCTGAGTCTTCTTTGTATGATAAAGAGAGGTTCTGCATCATGTCAAAGACAGTATATAGCGCACGAGCGAGCAATGTGTGCAGGGTCAGGAGAGGCGGCAATCTCTCTATTTTGTCTAATTTCTTGTTTCCTTCCCAGATCTTTTCCCTTATTACATCCAGAGTAAAAATGAAGCACCCACCTCCAGGATGAATACAATAGTTATTATTTAGCAGCCATTTACATCCACTGTGGATTGTGGTGAAAATGTCAGAAAATTGGGGTAATATGTTTATTCAAGGATAAGTGCAGACTGCTGGTGTACACAGATTGCTCTCAATGATTTCACTTATTTTCCCTTATGCCATCTGTACCCATTCTCCCTAACGTATAGCTGCTTTTGTTAAACAATACAATATAGTAACTAGACATTAACTTTATATCAACCAGCTGTCAGTTCAGCAGAGACCTCAGAACTTTTCTTGGTGACAATCAAGATGCTACTGAAGTACCACATGGTGGTTTTGAATACTGGTGTGGACTAATTACAGGTTGTGAAATTCAGGATTAGGAATCATCTGCTGAACTGACGTTGATGCCACTGAGGCCATACCCAGAGTAAGCTATTATTTATGTGAGAAAGCATGGCAGATTGTCTCCAATTGTTTTCTGTTCTGGGACACACAGAACAAACTGTGTATCAAGATATTTAGGACAAATGTAACAGGTCGGATTCTTATCTCATTAAGAATGGTGTAAATTAGGAGCAACTCTACTGAATGCAATGGAATTACAGTAATATAAGAAGGGAGTGAGCAAGATTAGAAGCAAACCTAGTAAGTAAAGAGTTACATCCAGTTAGAATCCACCCCTTCATTTTGGTTGCATCTTGACTTATGAAGCTGGATATAGGGATAAATGGTGTCTTGGGAGCTGAAGATAAGGGGCTTACAAAAATCTAATTTTATGGTGCATTCTCTTAATATTTTATTTTATTTTAAAAAGCACTGGAAATTAAACACATTATTTAACCTAATTACTGCCCCAAAGGCAGCGGTGAATAATATTAACGGAATCTTTTTTTTTCCATGGCAGGTAGTTACTAGCAAATTAATCAAGTGAATTAATTAGATGCATTAAAGTGTACAGCACCAGATAGAAGTGGATTCTGCAGAAACCAGAAGTTGTGATGAAAATTAGATTTTGTTGGCAGTCACTATGAATGTTTATCCAAACACCTCCAGGAAAAGGGTCATTTTAATTCAGTGATATGCATTGCAAAAATGGGGAGTTAAACTCCCTTCTCTACTCCAACCAGACTTATCCGCATCACATCCTAGTATCTCCTAGCTAACCTTTCACACTATAACAGGTATTGGATATTTTCAGTATCATAGGTGTTTGGAAGCTACGTTCCCTTCCTCCTACCCAGAGTTTTCCTCTTCTTTCCTTCCCTTTCCAACAATTTGCAAGAATCATTCTGGATAACCGCTTTCCTGGAAATCCCCCAAATCCTATTCACACCATAACAGAAGCCAGGAGTTCTTGGCTCCCAAGCCCTGCTCAGTTCACTAGACATTGCTGCCTCTCTTACATACACTTCAAACAAAAGCTACCTTGGTGCAATTTTGCACAAGTTATGTGAACTTTGAAACAAGCACATTTTCCCCTAAAGACATTTAGCAATAAATGTTTTGCCCTGTTCCACTTAGAACCAAATCTGTAAGTCACATAACCAGAGAGTATAAGATTTTCTGGTGCTCCAATCAGCCTTCAGCCATTATACATCTTTCATTTTATACCTACTCCTAAGAGATTATAGTCATTGAACTTGTTTATGTCTCATAGCGACCACCCTTCTAACAGAGCCAAACTTTCCCTGAAAGAACACTGAACATTTTCAAAGAAATAAAAGCTTTGGAAATCACGGATGTGCTAGAAAATGTAAGCGTTCTCATAAGTGCTTGTTAGAGAGCGGAAAATGGAAGAATTGCTGATCCATACAACTTAGTGCTCCCACAGACCAAAGGAGAACAAGTCAGAAGTCACACTGTGCCAACCAATCAAACTTACTGGGAAACGCTACAGTTTCCCAGGTTACGGCATATAGTACTGAGAGCCTGATCTTAGGAAGAGCTGAGTATCCTCCCTTTCCACTGAAGATCCGCTTTTCTTTACATACGTTACTTGAGGGCAGGATCTGTATCTCCTCTTTGTGCCATTCAGCCCCAACCTCACTCTGTGTGCCCTATAGTTAGGCTTGGAAGGATTAGATTTTCATCAGTAAATGTCGGTACACATCAATTTCACCATCCACACACAGACTGACAACAAAATATTTTCATCAAAATTTAGAGAAAGGCAAAGTAAGAAAAATGCTGTTTGCAGATTGATTTATGGATATTTACTTTGTATATTTTGACATATGATGCTTACAATTTGTCTTTTAATGGTCATAAAGCTTTAACTTTTTGAATCACAGCATCATTAATTAATCATGGTCCGACACGCCCCCCCACTCAATCTCACACAACTGTGAAAATTTAAATACATAAAAATCTTTAAAAAATTACTTAAAAATAAACATTGATATTATCCACTGAAATGATAGAAAATCAAAATCCAATTCTGCCAAACCTCATTAGAGTTAATAACACTGAAGTTACTGGTGACACTCATTACTGCCTGTGTGGTCTGCGAAGAAGGGATGGGATCGCACATACTGGCATTTCCAGTTTGGTTCTATTTTCCCTGAAAAAAAAGTTTGTTGTCACCAGGGTTCAGTGTAATGTGGCAAACTTCGTACCAGGGAGCAACCTCCAGGTGCAAAAATATGCACAAGACTGAGAATAATAATAGATAGAAAGCCAGAGAGGCAGCGGAGATCAGCTGCGACACGAATAAGCAATGTATGTATTCATTATTGTTTGCCTATCTTTCCTCTCAGTAACTTCAGCCTACTTACTGGCATAGAATCATAGAATCATAGAATATCAGGGTTGGAAGGGACCCCTGAAGGTCATCTAGTCCAACCCCCTGCTCGAAGCAGGACCAATTCCCAGTTAAATCATCCCAGCCAGGGCTTTGTCAAGCCTGACCTTAAAAACCTCTAAAGAAGGAGATTCTACCACCTCCCTAGGTAACGTATTCCAGTGTTTCACCACCCTCTTAGTGAAAAAGTTTTTCCTAATATCCAATCTAAACCTCCCCCACTGCAACTTGAGACCATTACTCCTCGTTCTGTCATCTGCTACCACTGAGAACAGTCTAGAGCCATCCTCTTTGGAACCCCCTTTCAGGTAGTTGAAAGCAGCTATCAAATCCCCCCTCATTCTTCTCTTCTGCAGGCTAAACAATCCCAGCTCCCTCAGCCTCTCCTCATAAGTCATGTGTTCTAGACCCCTAATCATTTTTGTTGCCCTTCGCTGGACTCTCTCCAATTTATCCACATCCTTCTTGTAGTGTGGGGCCCAAAACTGGACACAGTACTCCAGATGAGGCCTCACCAATGTCGAATGGAGGGGAACGATCACGTCCCTCGATCTGCTCGCTATGCCCCTACTTATACATCCCAAAATGCCATTGGCCTTCTTGGCAACAAGGGAACACTGCTGACTCATATCCAGCTTCTCGTACACTGTCACCCCTAGGTCCCTTTCCGCAGAACTGCTGCCGAGCCATTCGGTCCCTAGTCTGTAGCGGTGCATTGGATTCTTCCATCCTAAGTGCAGGACCCTGCACTTATCCTTATTGAACCTCATCAGATTTCTTTTGGCCCAATCCTCCAATTTGTCTAGGTCCTTCTGTATCCTATCCCTCCCCTCCAGCGTATCTACCACTCCTCCCAGTTTAGTATCATCCGCAAATTTGCTGAGAGTGCAATCCACACCATCCTCCAGATCATTTATGAAGATATTGAACAAAACCGGCCCCAGGACCGACCCTTGGGGCACTCCACTTGATACCGGCTGCCAACTAGACATGGAGCCATTGATCACTACCCGTTGAGCCCGACAATCTAGCCAGCTTTCTACCCACCTTATAGTGCATTCATCCAGCCCATACTTCCTTAACTTGCTGACAAGAATACTGTGGGAGACCGTGTCAAAAGCTTTGCTAAAGTCAAGAAACAATACATCCACTGCTTTCCCTTCATCCACAGAACCAGTAATCTCATCATAAAAGGCGATTAGATTAGTCAGGCATGACCTTCCATGGGTGAATCCATGCTGGCTGTTCCTGATCACTTTCCTCTCACGCAAGTGCTTCAGGATTGATTCTTTGAGGACCTGCTCCATGATTTTTCCAGGGACTGAGGTGAGGCTGACTGGCCTGTAGTTCCCAGGATCCTCCTTCTTCCCTTTTTTAAAGATTGGCACTACATTAGCCTTTTTCCAGTCATCCGGGACTTCCCCGGTTCGCCACGAGTTTTCAAAGATAATGGCCAATGGCTCTGCAATCACAGCCGCCAATTCCTTCAGCACTCTCGGATGCAACTCGTCCGGCCCCATGGACTTGTGCACGTCCAGCTTTTCTAAATAGTCCCTAACCACCTCTATCTCCACAGAGGGCTGGCCATCTCTTCCCCATTTTGTGATGCCCAGCGCAGCAGTCTGGGAGCTGACCTTGTTAGTGAAGACAGAGGCAAAAAAAGCATTGAGTACATTAGCTTTTTCCACATCCTCTGTCACTAGGTTGCCTCCCTCATTCAGTAAGGGGCCCACACTTTCCTTGGCTTTCTTCTTGTTGCCAACTTACCTGAAGAAACCCTTCTTGTTACTCTTGACATCTCTTGCTAGCTGCAGCTCCAGGTGCGATTTGGCCCTCCTGATATCAGTCCTACATGCCCGAGCAATATTTTTATACTCTTCCCTGGTCATATGTCCATCCTTACACTTCTTGTAAGCTTCTTTTTTATGTTTAAGATCCGCTAGGATTTCACAATTAAGCCAAGCTGGTCGCCTGCCATATTTACTATTCTTTCGACTCACCGGGATGGTTTGTCCCTGTAACCTCAACAGGGATTCCTTGAAATACAGCCAGCTCTCCTGGACTCCTTTCCCCTTCATATTAGTCCCCCAGGGGATCCTGGCCATTCGTTCCCTGAGGGAGTCGAAGTCTGCTTTCCTGAAGTCCAGGGTCCGTATCCTGCTGCTTACCTTTCTTCCCTGTGTCAGGATCCTGAACTCAACCAACTCATGGTCACTGCCTCCCAGATTCCCATCCACTTTTGCTTCCCCTACTAATTCTACCCGGTTTGTGAGCAGCAGGTCAAGAAAAGCGCCCCCCCTAGTTGGCTCCTCTAGCACTTGCGCCAGGAAATTGTCCCCTACGCTTTCCAAAAACTTCCTGGATTGTCTATGCACCGCAGTATTGCTCTCCCAGCAGATATCAGGAAAATTA
Source organism: Eretmochelys imbricata (assembly GCF_965152235.1). Classification (NCBI taxonomy): domain Eukaryota; kingdom Metazoa; phylum Chordata; order Testudines; family Cheloniidae; genus Eretmochelys; species Eretmochelys imbricata. The sequence goes on from NC_135580.1 coordinate 101,308,917, forward strand.
AAGTCACCCATGAGAATCAGGGCATGCGATCTAGTAGCTTCTGTGAGCTGCCGGAAGAAAGCCTCATCTACCTCATCCCCCTGGTCTGGTGGTCTATAGCAGACTCCCACCACTACATCACTCTTGTTGCTCACACTTCTAAACTTAATCCAGAGACACTCAGGTTTTTCTACAGTTTCGTACCGGAGCTCTGAGCAGTCATACTGCTCCCTTACATACAGTGCTACTCCCCCACCTTTTCTGCCCTGCCTGTCCTTCCTGAACAGTTTATAACCATCCATGACAGTACTCCAGTCATGTGAGTTATCCCACCAAGTCTCTGTTATTCCAATCACGTCATAGTTCCTTGACATCACCAGGACCTCCAGTTCTCCCTGCTTGTTTCCAAGGCTTTGTGCATTTGTATATAAAATGCATGGAAAATCCCAGATGAAAAATTCAACTGCTTTCTGCTGGTTCTGATAGGTAACCAACAGACCAGTTAAATAATTTTAATTGAGTCTTCTGGGGCTTCTGCCGGGGACAAGGCGCCATGTTTGGTTACCATTCCCACAAGCTCCTTCTAGTGATTCTAGGTATTTTGGCCATAGTGCTAGACAGAGCATCAATGTTTTTCAGAATTGCAATGTCACAACAGATTGACCCAGCCTAATCCTTATTGCAGATTTCTTCAACCACATTCAAACACTGTCTGCTCAAGAAATGTCCAAGACTAGAAGAGAGAAGTCTTGCAGAACAGACCTGAGGTGTGCTAACAGAACTGCACATGGAAAGCTGAAGTATGTGCATTCAAGCTCCCTCTAGACAGTGCTTTGAGGCACCCACTTTAAAGAGTCACCCCAATGTTTCTTTGGAAAGGTAACTGTCCAACTGAGGTTGATTGGTTGGTAGTGCTGTTATTTTCTGTTTTGTTCATTTTTTATTCATGTTAACAACGCAACACACAGTGAACAATACACATACAGATGTGCAACACTTTCATTATGGACTCCCCAAAACACACAAAAGTCAGACCCATAAATCTTGTGAGGAAATTGGGCCAAGTTCTAAGAAAACTTGAACCAGTGTGCCATTCTTCATTAAACACCACAAAACTCACTGCCTTGGATGGCTTTGATTAAAGTAAAAATTGGAAAACGGTTTCACGGTATGCATCTGATGAAGTGAGCTGTAGCTCACGAAAGCTCATGCTCAAATAAATTGGTTAGTCTCTAAGGTGCCACAAGTACTCCTTTTCTTTTTGCGAATACAGACTAACACGGCTGTTACTCTGAAACTTAATCACAGTGACATGTTCTAACCTGGTTTTTAAAAAAACATATCATTTCGTACCCATATTTGAATCCAGAAATAGGACCGGGGAGAGTGACATGTTGATTAAGTCATCAGACAAAATGCTGATGTCTCTTTGGAATCGGCAGCAGCTGTTCCTAAGAGCAAATTGTGTCCCCTGTGGTGGAGCTGGCAGGCAGAAAGTTAACATTTAGCTCCTGTAGGAGCTGAACCCGTCAGTAACAGGCAGGGCTGAGTCAGCAGATATGCATTCTATCCAGAGAATATGGATGAAAGGAACTTCTGCCTTTACATTAATTATTTAATATAATTTACACAACCCTTCTGTTCGCAATCTGGATCTGCACAGAAAAACTTAACTGCCCCAGATCTCAGCAAATTTTAATAGTTACAGAGCACGAAGGAAGAACTTCTCAACAACAGCAATTGTTTAAAGCTGTTAGCACTTTCAGGCATGAATAGCTTTGTATAAAATCCTGCTTTACCTCTGACTCAGGCTCTCCATTCACAACGTCTGGCTATCATAGAATCATAGAATATCAGGGTTGGAAGGGACCTCAGGAGGTCACCTAGTCCAACCCCCTGCTCAAAGCAGGACCGATCCCCAACGAAATCATCCCAGCCAGAGCTTTGTTAAGCCTGACCTTAAAAACCTTAAAGGAAGGAGATTCCACCACCTCCTTAGATAACACATTCCAGTGCTTCACCACCCTCCTAGTGAAAAAGTTTTTCCTAATATCCAATCTAAACCTCCCCCACTGCAACTTGAGACCATTACTCCTCGTTCTGTCATCTGCTACCACTAAGAACAGTCTAGCTCCATCCTCTTTGGAACCCCCTTTCAGGAAGTTGAAAGCAGCTATCAAATCCCCCCTCATTCTTCTCTTCCACGGACTAAACAACCCCAGTTTCCTCAGCCTCTCCTCATAAGTCATGTGTTCCAGCCCCCTAATCATTTTTGTTGCCCTCTGCTGGACGTTTTCCAATTTTTCCACAGCCTTCTTGTAGTGTGGGGCCCAAAACTGGACACAGTTCTCCACAGAGGGCTGGTCACATCCTCCCCATGCTGTGCTGCCCATAAGTATCCCGGGGCACATATCTGAACCAGAGCCAGAAGTAGAGTGGGCACATGGATGACCGTATTGGTCTCACCCAATCGCACAAACATCTCGCAGGGGGAGCAAGACAGCTTCTCCAAATTTCTGGTTGTGGTATCAGAGTGCCAGAAGCAATGATATGCTTCTGAAGGCACTGCCTCTGGGAACAGTGTCACAGTTGTTATGTGTGCATAAGCAGCCATTCAGAATAGCCACAAGTACAGTTCATCAGGTTTCCAGCCAACACACAACCACCCCCTGGCTGAGGACAGCTGCTTGTCTCCTTATAGCAGCACAAAACCACACCAGTTACTGGGATCACTGGAGGGAATAAAATTGCTCCCCAGTAAGATGCTTTATGGTAAATAGAAAAGGAGGACTTGGGGCACCTTAGAGACTAACCAATTTATTTGAGCCTAAGCTTTTGTGAGCTACAGCATCCGATGAAGTGAGCTGTAGCTCACAAAAGCTTATGCTCAAATAAATTGGTTAGTCTCTAAGGTGCCACAAGTCCTCCTTTTCTTTTTGTGGATACAGACTAACACGGCTGCTACTCTGAAACCTGTCTTTATGGTAAATGTGACTCCTGAATACGTTTTCATAGCTAGGTTACAACTTTGGCCACAGTCAAAATGATGGATTTCTAATGTAAATACTTAACCCTGGGTGTCCCTTTCCAAGCCACGGAAACCTATTAAAATCTGCCAGTAACAAAGGGTTACATCATTGTCAAGACTTGAAAGCTCCTGGATTCTTATGTTGCAATTCCACACACATCTGCCGCTTCTGAATCTCTCGAATGTCTGTCTGGAAGAAGGTTGATAAAACTGCACAGCTCTCAGTTATGTTAACATGAGCTACACCTACAGAGTGCTGGGGGAAGAGAGAGCCACCTTTACCACAGCCAGGTCAATGCATGACTGCCTCTTTCTCTGTAGATCACCATCAAGAACAGTTTGGAAAATGCCAGCAGAAAATTCTCGACAAAAGGCCCAAGGTCCAACTTTATATTTGCTTCTCTACCACAAAGGAGCCAGTCAGGGTTTTCCAGTGGAAAGCAGACACACATTGTGATACTTTGGGAATACACGGTCCCAGAACAAAATCCTCCGCTCGTTTCCCCCCTCCATTACCCAGCGTGACAGCACAACCATTATTACCAGCCGCACACATGAAGCCCTTGCAGTGGAACGTAGCTAGTTTTCTTGGTCCTGCAAAACCCAGGAACATCACCACATATTCTACTGGCACCTTATCTATTCACTTCCTATTTACATATATACACAGATCGCTCTTTTACAGAGCATTTCTGTAACAGCCAAGGCCTGGAGAAAGAGATGGTTACTGCGATGTGAGAGCTGAGGACTGTATGAAAACCCATAGTGTGAGGGAGGCCAGAAGGAAGTCTGGAAGTGCCACAAAGTTTTTGGTAAGCAGCCAAACTTCCTGGATCACCCGGTGCCAGGAATACACCTAAGGCCTTGGTCCCACTAGACGTCCTGGCAGGCCAGCCCCAGCACTCCCTGGTCTCTGCCTGCGTAGAACAGCTATAAGGCCTGGAATCTGTGTTTCTTTTTCTGTGTGTCCCATCCCTAACCTGAACTCAGGTCTCTGGAGTTTAAGGGCTACTGCATTAAACACTGAAGAGCCTCCAGAAGAGGCATGTTAAAGGAAGACAAACAGTCCCTGCCATGATTTACCTACATGAAGCCTCTGCAAGTTTTTGTAAAGCAAGTAAAAGTGTATAGAGCAAACCTTCCCTCCCCTTCCAGACTGTGAGAGCTCAGCGGCAAACATGGCTGAACGCTTGTAGCGTTAATGCCAGCCTCACCCCCTGCCGCTCAGTCACTGGTCTGACTTTCCAGTTTCACATCCAGTATCGCCAGGAGATGGGGGCGAGAGAGGCAGGTAACTGTGCCTAAACTCAGAGTCAATGGCTCCTCGAGCCCTGTCACATCGACTGCTAGTTTTATTTTTCACCCTTTCTATTTACATAGTTGACCACCCTTGCCATGTAAAAGCAAGGCAGCAAGGTATGAGACTTTACATTATTGACTGGCCCAGGACTGACTACTGGCTCTCCTGGGCTGCAGACAGGTGTAATTTGGGGTGTGTGGAGGGGCTAAGGGTTGACACATTTGGGACAAAGGAGGAAATACGTCTTTGGCAGCCTGATTTAAAGAAAAATGCCCAAAGAAAGGTGGCTGTGAGAAAGGGCTCGGGTCTCTCCTGGGGAGAAGAAGCAGTGGAGGTCTGAGGCTCGCCATGGCAGAACTTTGCCTCAGCACCCACGCTCAGGGCCTCTGGGCTTACTCGGAACTGTGCCAGATGTCCCTCCATTTCCCCCAGACATTGTTACTGGATATTTTCCTCCGGCCATCCCTCCTCTCAGCAAACACCAAACTACTCCGGAGCTGCACTCAAGCTTCCAACCAACAACTGCCAAGTGGGATCAAAATTAGCCTATGAAGTCGGACAGCACCAGGCTATTCCCAGCTACTCCTACAGGATCTCCATCTCTGGCTGCTGAACGGGGCGGGCGAGAGAAAGAAATCAACCAACACAATAAAAATCATGGTACTAACATGTGATCTGCAAACCATGACTTTGTTCACTTTGGTTCTACGCTCTATCTCTTCGTCTATCCTTAGCCTTAGACTGCAAGCTCTCTGGGGCAGAGGCTGTCTCCCAGTGTTTGTTTGTACGGCGCCTAGCACATTGGGGTCCCCTTCTCAGAGGGGGTCTCTACCCACTACCAGTACAAACAATAAAGAACTGATCTGTGCTACAGGAAGGCTGGAAGCACTTCAGGTCCATTTACAAGTCACATCCCCCTATCCCAGAGTACTTTAACCTCAGCAATAGAATGAAAAGCAAAGGGCAGGGGCATGAGGCTACCAATTCTGGCAAGATCAACTTCTTCATATAAACTAGGATGAAACTTGTCTAGTCGGGAGAAAAAGAAACCCTGGAGCTGTCAGGCCAGTGTGCACACGCTATTAAAATGTGTCTTCACAAACTTTTAACAGTACTTTTCTTCCATCAAAATAATGAAAAGACGAATGGAAAGAAACATCTGACAGTAGTTTATGTTTAGAAAAAAAAGCTCTGGCTGGTGCTGAGTTATGGAGGGTAGGTGGTAAGCCATGGCTAACAGCTGCCCACTCCGTCAACATACCAGGGACCTCCGGAACTGAAAGCACAGGTCTCAACAGCTTCAGCTAAAGAACCAGGCTCTGGAGCTGGGACTGTTCCGGCCTCACGTCCTCTATGGATCAGGCACAGAGGGAGGAAGAACAACCCACAGTGAGCATTGGGTTCCACACACAGAGAAATATTAATTCATTGATCTCCTACATGGCTTCAGCCAGAGTGTGCCTTCCTGCCCCGGGGTAGGTGGGTTCCTCCTAGGGCTCCGTCACGGGGAACAGAATATCCTTCTCCTGCCCCGAGTGGGAGGCCCAGAGCCTCTGCATTGGCCCTGTGCTCCTGCTGACCCCACTCCCTGCCCAGGGACTGCCCCTGGCCACAGCTACCCGGGGGGGATCCCCCTTAAAGGGAGTTTCTCGCCTCCCCCATCTCCAGGCTGGAGAGACAACCTTTCCCTGGTAAACTCTGCAGGCCACAAGGGGATGATGTGACTTCTCCTGGCTCCACCCACTCCTTCCCCCCACATCCGGTCCCTGCCCTCACCCCGCGCAGACACCAAGAACATCAGCAAGACACCACACGGTCTGCTGCTGTGTGGGAGGAGAGAGACCTGCACACACCTCTAGGGGGCACAATCCTGACCCTCCACACCCCCATTTTTTTCTGCTGCATTGCCCTCCTGGGAGAGGATCAGACGGCGAGGGGGAAAGCACCTCTCCCGGCTGCTGGGTGCTGCCGTCACCAGCAGTCCTGATCGTCAGCTTAAAAGCCATTTTCAATGCAGTGTTTCAGGAGAGGGTGCACAGATGAGGTTCATTCATCTGGAGGAAGAAGAAAGGACCCCAGGAATGGGAGGCTGTCGTTGGTGCTACGGTGATAAAGCATCTTGAATTACTAGGCTGAAAACTTTTCCTGAATGTATCAGTCCGTTCAGAGACAGGTCTCATGCACTGACTGCAAAGTGAATTTCTTTCAACATCTGTATGTGCCTTCCTTCTCCCAGTGAGCAGCCTTGGCAGCTGTGCTCACCCAGCTCACTCCCTGGACTCGAACTAGCTTTTCAGTCCAGCTGAAACGGAGGTATAGCAAACCAGCGTAGCTGCGCACAAGTGCAAAGCTGCACTGTAGTGGAGCGAAAACACGCTAGGTGGGCAAAGCACAAGCCAACGTGCAGACACGGGAGACACTAGGGTTAATTAAAAGTTGCAAGGAGTCAAAAGCAATAAATGCTAACGAAGTCTTTAATCAAGTAAACATTTCTAAACAACCCGACTGGAATACACTGGTCTCCTTAGATATGAGCTCTTAGAGGTTTTTAAGGTCAGGCTTGACAAAGCCCTGGCTGGGATGCTTTAGTTGGGGATTGGTCCTGCTTTGAGCAGGGGGTTGGACTAGATGACCTCCTGAGGTCCCTTCCAACCCTGATCTTCTATGATTCTATGATTCCTTCTTGTGTTAATCCCATCTCATGAGGTCCTCTCCCTCCAAAGTGCTCTGTCCAATGCCAGATCCTCTATCACACCCATGCTAACATATCTTCCTTTACGACATCCCACCACTTCTTGGACTGGCCTCTTTCAGTCTTGCTCTGTTGGACTCCGTTATCCATTTGAGGACTCAGGAGCCAGTGTATGGTTTGTGAGCGAGTTTAGACACAAGCAAAGAAACAATAATATCCAAACCAGCATTTTCCCAAGCAAGCCACCACCACCACCACCTTGCAACCATCCTACTTCGGGAAGACACTGCTGTCACACGAAGGAAAGGCATTTTTTGCCCCTTGGCAGTGACACACGGGATTTACTTACCACCAGCGAAGCTTTTCTCACAGGAGCGTGAGTTTGTTCTTTGTTGAGAGGGCATTATTCTCATCTGGAGTGGTCTATGTAGCTCGCGTTTGATTACGTGGCACTAGTTCAACTGGGGACTTGAGGAGGAGGGACGTATACTTGGATATGAAATTAATGCTTTTCTATCACAGCTTACCCTGGATAATGCTTTCCATTACTCTTTGCTAAGCTTCATCCTGACTCAGGCACATGCTGTGAACTAGAAGGTTTGCCACTGTAGCAGCTGTAACGATGAGGAACCTGTGCTGGAGTACAGCACATGACGTGCACAAAGGTTACTCTAAGTACTGACTCGCTGTTTTGCTAACGCACCTTCAACAGCATCTCTTCGGTGGCACTCTTGGTCTGTGTGTGGCCGGCAGCGGGCTTCCATACGACATGATGAATTAAAATACCACCAGGGTGACCTTTAAAAAAAAGAGAGAGAAATTGAAAACAGCGTTCATCTACCCCAATATAGACTCCAGACTCGTCAATTAATCTGAGAGGATGTGGCGGTGGAGAGACTTTCCAGAGGAGACGGGGTGAATCCAGATCCTGACTGTCTTTGGGAAACGCAGAAAAACCTGCCACTTTGAAACGGCCTTTCCACCCTCGCAGGAATTATATGCACAATACTAACACCCCTTCCTGCCCCTAACCCTGACACCCTCTCCTGCCACTCAACCACTTCTAAACAACCACTCCCCCAAAATCCTGTTGCAAGCAGAGGCCTGATCCCACAAATGGAGACGTGCCAGAGATTCCATGAAGTCCAGTACGAACACTACTATTGACTTGACATGGAAGACATAAGAAGCTATGGGCAGAAATCTGAACCCTAAGACAGACAAACATGTGCCTAAGGATAGAAAACAGATTGTGTCAGTCAAATGGGACATTTCAGGGTTAAAATAAGTAACAAGTATTGTTCCTTAAAGATCTGCATTGCCAGAAGACTCTCCCTTGTATCTTATAGAAGATGATCTTTCAGGAGTACAATTTCCAAAAGTATTAAACCTGCTGGGGAGAGAGAGCTAGGGGGAACTGAGAAGAATTCACGACTGAGACAGATTCGATATATGGACCAACCAAATAGAGCCTGCAGGTAAGCAAGAAGTGAAATGTAATGATGATAAGAAAAAAATAAACAAATGCACCCAGTATTCCAACATGAAACATAATGCACAAAACAGATAAGCGAAGCGATCTAAAGCCAGCCACACAATGTAGTAGGAGTATAAAGCAAAGGCAGAAAAGGCATTGGCGTATACACAGACCTAGTGCTATGGAGCAAAAACCAATGAAAGTTAATTTGGCAATTTATAAGATACTCCTAAAAAAATCTGGAAAATGCTTGGGTTTCATTTCATGAACATTTTGTAGCAAAACTAAAAAACATGACATAGCACAAAATACATTTGCAAGCGGGTCAGAACCCAGTTCTGCTGCATTCAAGGGCTCAGATTATTTTGATACTGTTAGCATTTTGCAAAACTAAATCCATAGTTACTTGAAAAAAAATCCAAAGCCAGGAAATTTGTTTCATTCGTACGGAGATGTGCAGAGCCTAGTCCCCTTATTCTTGGCTGTCTGACAATGCAGTCAGAAGAGGAAGCCTCTCCCATTGGGTAGGAGAATAGAAGTTTGCAATTTGCTTCTCTGGGACCAGCACAGAGCCCTGAATGTCAATCTCCCTTCTTGATCTTTCATAGATTCACAGAGTTTGCTCCTTCCCTGTGGCGAAGGAACCAGTCACAGCTTCCTGGCTCAGCCACCCAGCCCCGATGGAAGTTAAAAGCTGCAGAGGGGCACTGTTAGTTTGCTCCTCGGGTCTCTCAGAGCCCTTATGTCAATGTCTCTTTGGGCCCCAAGCCTTCCCCTCTCCTCCTAAGGCCCTTTCCCTCCGTGCCCCGGATACAGCCCCCGCCTTTCCCTTAGGTCAGCCATGGGATTTCCATCCCAGGGGGAATCTCCAGCAGCATGACACAAAGTGGTCAGACCCGGACACTCCAGTCCATAGATTTTAAGGCCAGAAGGGACCATTGTTCTCAGTGCACAGGGGGGATTAACCCATTCACGGAAACAGAGGGCGACATCTCTTGCTGCTGACAGAGTCAAGTGAGAGAAATAAATAATTAAACGCCAGGGGAAGGGGGAGGTGCTTTGGGGTAGTACAGATTACAGCAGAGCAGCCATGAACAGTGCCTCCAAGTTAGAGGGACGCTGCCTGCTTCCCCAGTCCCATTCCTGTCTGAACTCAGTCTCCCACGTCCCTGCTACGAGCAACACCTAACCTAAGCACAATACTGAGGGCACGTCTACACCGTGCTCTGGAGCCTGCAGGAGCGCGCCTCCCAGCCCAGACTGACAGCCTTGGGCCAGTGGGGATCGCGTCAGCGCTCTAACAACAGGCATGTAGACAAAGCTTTGAAGTTACGGCTTGGGCTGGAGCTCAGGCTCTGAAGCTCAGTGAGGAAAGTTGGGCTTCAAAGCCTGCGTGCCAGCCCGAGCTGCAATTTCAAGGTGCTGCGAAAAGCACAAAGTAACCAAACTGAACTAAATCTGGCTGGGATGATTTAGCTGGGGTTGGCCCTGCTTGGAGCAGGGGGTGAGACTAGATGACCTCCTGAGGCCCCTTCCAACCCTGATCTTCTATGATTCTGTAAGTGTAACCTCCTAGGGCACGTCTACACAGCTATTTTAGAGAAGCCGCGTGAGCCCCGCTAATCTGAGTCTGTCGACCTGGCCCGGGAGGCGCGGAGCCGCAGGCTCCGTGTCACTAAGGAGTGACGTTTTTCCATTAGTTCAGTTTGTCTCCTTTGTGTATGTGACAGCATTGTACATACAGCTGGCTTCCCTGCTGTCCCACAGAGTCAGCCCAATGCCTCTGCTACTTGTATGGGTCTCTCGCAGCAACAGAGCCAGAGAACCATAGAGAACAATAGGAAAATGGGATAATAAAACCGTAAGAACTGTCCAGAGTAGGTGTAGGACCTGAAAATACCTTCAGCTTATTGCTCAAAAGGGACCAGATCTGAAATTGGTGCTGTCCCTTTAACATAGATGTACAGATGGATTCGTACATATAAAGGGTCATATTGGGCTGTCGGTTTTTAGCAAAATTGTCATTGACACCAATGGAGAGTGCTGTCTGTAGCTGATCGAATCCTCGGGCAATATTGTGCCAAGTACAGATTGCGATGGATCCTGGAGGCAACATCTCCTTTGCAGCTCACAGTATTCTCAACGGTGCAAACACATGACGGTTTGGGCTTAGGCTCCTCTCCTCTTCTGCAAAAACTTACATGTATTCTTAACTTTTAAGAATGGTCCCATTGACTTCAGTGAGACTAGCCACATGCTTCAACGGAAGCATGCAAGTGTTTGTAGAACTGGGGCCCTAGCTCTTTGGAATTTCAGGATTTTTTCTCTCTCTTTGGTGCTGTATGTCCCAGGTCTAGCGAATACAGTGTAGTGGGAAGAATAGCAAGTCCTGAAAAGCAGTCACGGCAGAGATGGAAATGTAGTATTTGTAAAAATAATCTGCTGCAGGAGAGTCTTTTGGAAATATATTCCCTCCACCAAAGGAGGCTTGCTTTTGGTGTCCCAGTAGTATGTACAACTTTAGACAATACTTTTCAACTCCAGTAACTTTTTAACTAATTCCTGACTGGTTTCTGAAGTGGATTCAGCAGATAAATTATCACCCAGCTGATATTAGCTTCCTCATTCAGTGTATAATCCATTTTGAAAGATTGAGAAAATTCTATAAATATTTAAATTAAATAAAATCTGCATCTGCTTAGTGATCTTAATGAAAAATTAAGCTGATGTTCTCATAAAAAAGTGTAAATGTTCAAAGCAACTGTACTAGTAGGCTAGTGTTGTTGCATCTCAAATTATGTACAATTGATTAATACACATTTTTGTAAGCTGCTGTCACAGGCAGAGTTCAACATCGTATTTGATTTCAAATCCTGAGGGAGCTGCCTATTCTAATGCTCAGACTCATGTTAAACTTTGAAAAATCATCGCTTCTTGACTCTGTTTTAGAATCTGACAGAAAAGTGCCTTTTCAGGGTCTTTTATCTTTATTACCACTTTACATATAATTCTTCTGCACTTCTCAGACAAAACCCTGAACCCATGAGTCAGTGCTGTTTGGATTTCTTCCCGGTTTTACTGAAGAGACTTGTGAACCATCAAATTGCTCTAAAACGAAATACTGTTTGTATCAACTCCACATTATTCTCTAGAAAACCCAGGTTTGCAGAGTGTTTAAGGAGAACTGTTTGCCTCTTTCATGAGGGCACAAACTTTAAATCAGACCAGTCAACTCCACTGCTGCTGTGTAAAGACAACAGATGAACAGGAATAATATATCTGTTTTAGCATGTATCCTCGGTGTCCTCTAATTCAGCTCCATAAATCTCTTAGCTGAATTCAGTGCAGATGAGCCTGGCCTACAGCACTGCTATCCAAATGCCCAGGTGATAGAGTGGCCTCATTTTCTTCCTCATAAAACTGTGTGTTTGAAGCTACATAGGGCAAGCCTCACCACATCTGAGAGAGAGTCTCCTTGGAATACAGCTCTTACACCTCTCTGGTTGGTGACCCTTCCCCTGGGGATTTGTACAGCGGAACTGGTTTATCATGTGCTGAAACTTCCCCAGTAGAAAAGGAGCAAAATTCCACTGCAATGGAGTGAAGACAGCCACTCCCCCTGCAGTGTAAGTGGAATTTCATTACCACCAAATTCATGGCTGGACTGTCCCAGCACTATCCAGATCAATACGAAACCTCCCACTGGCTTCAAAGGTGTCAGATTGGACCCCCAAAGTGGGGTCCACTGCTACAGAGCAAGGCTAGCCTGAGCCAGAAGTTTCTGCATCTAAAAGGTTGGCTCTGACTAAAACATTAAATGAAGCTCGTCTGCAACTGCACAGGCCAGAATGAAGAGGGAACAGCAACAACGAAGTGACCATTCCTGTGCAGCATCAAGACAAGGTGGTGCAGAAATGTGGACACCAAAAAAGATACAAACTGTTCTGTGTCAGAGCATATAGACTGAGCAGCTGGAGAAAAAAACAAAAAATACTCTTGCTAGAAGGTTGCAGTGTAACACGACTTGATCTTTTAGAATTCAGAATAATAAAACGAAGAGAGACAAAGCAGGCTGCTCCCTGAAACAGA